>NC_081151.1:12406605-13006605 GCF_958295425.1 Solea solea
CTCCCCACAGGTGTTGTTGGCCTGGTTCAGTGTAATCATCATAAAAGATGAGTCTCAATGTACTTACAGTTCCCCAAACTGTCTTTTCTATGAAGAAAAATTGATAATTCATCGTTTAACAGTTCATTTCCACATAGCTTTGTGTTTTGTTTTGTGTTTTTCTCCACTGATGTCTAGTGTTTGCTCATTGTGTGACTTGTTGAGTTTCTTTGCTCTCTATAATATTGTTAAGGGTTTTTTTTGCCCTTATTATGTACAGTGCCTTGACATAATGTATGTTGTGATTTTGCCCTATCCCAATAAAATTGAATTGAAATGATAGCAAACTGAGAAGAGGACACACAAGTTATGCAGGTAGCTGCTCGTGCTGGAATTGGTCAATGATGCTGAATCTAAAATAGTCTCAGAACCCCTCTGAAGAGCGTCTCAACCACAGAAGAAGATGAGATGAGATGAGATGAGGTGAGATGAGATAAGATAAGATAAGATGACCACTGGGTCACTGGTTTGAATTCCAACAGGTCAAGGTCAGGTCAAGGTCAGCTTTTTATTTTTGGAAAATCTGGCAACCTACTTCATGCAATATCTTGGATTGCAGTAACTGTTGTTGTTGTTTTTTTACATATATATCAGTTACATTACACCATAAATAGTCATTTAGTAGAACAGCAATAAGTATAAGTATAGTTATGTTCAATTAATCATCCAGTGTTTTCTTGCTTAATTTACTTGATTTATGGCTTTTGTTATATATGAATGTGTGTCTTACTCCCATCCTCTCATCGCCCAGTTTCCTCCCTCTCTATTTTCCCTTCCCTCCTTCCCTCCTTCCCTCCACCAGCGACCTGAGGAGCTGTCAGTCTGGATCGCAGCGCTGTCAGTTCAGCCTGTCAGACCGGGAGACGCGTACTAAACAGCCGTGGACACTGATAGACCTGTCAGGTGTGATGACAGCCATGCGTGAAGACATGCGCAGACAGGTACATGTAACGTGACAAAACTCTTTTATCCCTCCATCACCACGACCACCTCTCCCTATCACTGCTAACCAACCCGCGTCCAAAAAAAAAATAATACGTATCTAAGCATCAGAAGTAGTTGGAAGAGCGTACACGGGATGAGTTTCCTGACGAGTTGAGGGAGAGTTTTCTTTTTGAAACTGAAGTGATGTGATTCAGCCACGGGACGAAGTAAGACTCATCTTAACCATCACAACTAAATGCCTAACCTTAACCCTTAACCTTTATTATAAATAAACTTATAACGTAATAACGTAACGTAATAGACGTCATTATATGTGACATTAGTGTAGTACCTGGTGCCACTGATTGGTCAGAGAGTGTCGTCACTGGAAGAGTCGTGAGCTTGACGTCTGTAGATCAGTTAAAAATATGTCAAAACCCCGAAAAAACATGCGTTCATCTCCAACATTTAGCAAGGAATTTTCGAAAATCTCAATCTTTAAAAGAGGAGTCTGGTCATTTAGTGACAGCGCTGCTGAAAGCCGGCGATCGTGAGGCCAAGCTGCATGTTTCTGAACTTCTGCCACGTGCGACAGGATGCGAGCAAAAACAGACACGCGATGAAGTTTGGTGACGCTTGCCGCTGCTTCCATTTTGCTCATTTCTAAACACACTCTATACTGGGATTAAACCTGATAGAGAGTATTGGTGGCGTTGCCGGTGATCGGCCCTCCTCTCCTGGACTCCTCAGGACTCAGCTGCTTCACAACATCTGTGCGGCTGTCAACTGTTGACCTCTGTCTGCTCCTTTGGCCCAATGGGTCGTGCAAAAATGTGCTGTGGGTGAAAATACGAAGAAGGAGCCGCACACACCGGGGCTGTTGCAACAAATGAGAAAGAAGCAAATGACAAGTGAGGGTGGGAGGAGGAGGAGGAGGAGGAGGAGGAGGAGGAGGAGGAAAAAAGGCAGAGAGCAACACGATGGTGGTAGTATGAGGGTGGGGGGGGATGGCTCGTGCCGAGTGACACAAACCCCCCTTGGCAGCCTAATTAAATTTTCCACTATTCCACACTCACATGAAGCCTCCATCGAGCTGGAAGGAATGGACGCACTGGAGGAGTTGACCCCAGGAAGAAGATCCCCCACTGCCGCAGCCTCCATCCTTCACATTCTTCCACACAATTCCACATTTCTCTTTGATTATTGACCACATTTGTTCTCTTTTTTTCACATGACATGTTAGACTCTCAAATTATACATGACTTACCCATATTTGTTCTTCCATGAAGATGTTTTAAAGGCATTTATACTGCCGTTATACACCGTTTGATGGTGTTGCATGGAATCATGGGAACTGTTGTCCAGAGAGAGCTTTGGCAGGAGAACACGCGGCAAGTGGCCATGAGCCAAATAAAATGAAAAAAACAGACAAGGTGCATTATAGCTGTACAGTAGTATACAAATATGGTTGCACACTTTCTATATGTGGGCTACACGGTGGTGTAGTGGTTAGCACTCTCGCCTTGCAGCGAGAAGACCCGGGTTCGAGCCCCGGTTGGAACAAGGGCCTTTCTGCATGGAGTTTGCATGTTCTCCCCGTGTGTGCGTGGGTTCTCTCCGGGTACTCCGGCTTCCTCCCACAGTCCAAAAACATGCAATGTGGGGATAGGTAAATTGGACACTCCAAATTGACCATAGGAGTGAGTGTGAGAGTGAATGGTTGTTTGTCTCTATCTGTGTGTGGCCCTGCGATGGACTGGCGAACTGTCCAGGGTGTACCCCGCCTATCGCCCGATGTAGCTGAGATTGGCACAGCACCCCCCGCGACCCTCTGGTTGAGGATAAAGCGCCGACACATGACGTCATTAAAAGGAAAACCTTGAATATAAATCTGATTATTTTTGGGGGGGTTTGGAATAATACACAACTCCTTATATGGACATCCAGGGGGTGTGTATATAGGTCACATATTCAGGCTTTAAAAAATGCATTTTTTTTTTCTTATGTGTTGAGTCGATGTTATGATTCATTTGATATCGCATTTTTAGTAGCGATATAAAGTATCAATGTTGTGCAGAAGTCACAAAATAGACTGTTTTTCTTTTTCTTTTTGTTCATACAAATGAGCCAAGTGAACTTTGAACTGTGGCTTATTTCCATATTTCACAGATTCAGTCTGATTTTAAACATTTTGAGTACTTTTTGCTCAGGTGGTGTGTATATATAGTTTTTTCATCAGATAGGTTGTGCTGAAAAAAAGGATATAAGAGACTCTATATTGCACATTCTTATGTTTAAACATAGTAATGGAGAAATGCAGCTGAAATGCTCTGTGTTCTAAGGGTTAAGAAAATAAAAAAAATAAAAAAGATCAACAGCAACTAAAGGAAATAAAAAAAAGACTCATGAAAGTGGTCTGTATAGAACCATCTGGTTTCTCTCTACTCACAATGTCCACGTCTGTTACAGAACACAGTCTGTCATTTTCCCAATGGTTAAATGATGAGCGAAATTACTGAGAAGCAGAGTAAATATTTCATTTCCTCAAAGACGACCTGATTTTTCTTTGTCATTATGACCAAACTGGTGGTAATAAGTGAACTTGGTGTAGTTTTTTTTGTTTTGTTTTTGTAGTATTATTTGTCTGATCTGGGCACAAGTCAAAACATCTTATCCTCCCACAGAAATTGAGGTTGTGAAAGTGCAAACTGGAAATCAGAGCACCAACATGGCACCACAGAGTGATTGGCAGTGACACAAACATGTGAAAGTGCAGGAACTTCTCTCCAAGAACTGAAAGGTTTTCTGCATTCAGTCAAGGTACGTGAAGGAGATTCACATTGGGCTGTTTTGAAGAGTCACACGGTTAATTAAATTCAGACTTTTACTTTGAAGAGGTGGTGTGGACACTGATCGGCCAGGTATGATCAGAGAGTTCTTGAACGTTAGTGTGAACTGTGATGTAAAATCACTGATTTTCTTTATGTACTTTGGTCTTTATGTACTTAATTAACTAAGCAAAGACATTTGTGAGATATTGCAGATATAAGTGGCCTTGTTGTTAGTCTTGTTTTAGTACTTCATACAACCACATTAAAATATCTCTTTACATTAAACCAGTAGAAGCAATAGTAGTAGTAGTATGAGTAATACAGTATTTTAAATCCAGGAAGACGTGTCTGTCGCGTTTTACAGTAATGGCATGACTCAACTTCCAGTTTCGAAACACTTTTGGACCCATCGAAAAACACTTTAATCGCTTCCCAGGAAAACTCTTATGGTGAACAGGAAGTGAATGGATGTTTGTGTTTCCAGGCCTCTGGGGAAAAGGTAGCTCAACAAAAAAACAAAAAAAGATGTGAAAGTCAAACATCAACACCTCCAAAGCAAAGGTAAGATGATGTCACTCTGCCGCCTACACCTTCCCTTTGACAGGTTCTGGGAAGTGGACTGAAACTCAAACAAACCATGAACTCAAAAAATCTCACATGTGATGTTTTAAAGGTGATTTTATTTCTTTTTCTTATTTTTTCTTTTTTTTTTTTATGTTTGCCCCTGAATGTCAGATCAGCTTGGTTCAGAGAGGAGGGTGATGGCTCTTCGGGGTCAACCACCAGCAGGAAAAACTCAGTTCCTCAACCAAAACCCATTAACATTCCAAGCTGCACAGCCCTCAGCCTGCTCTCAGACCAGCATACTCATAAATTACGGCTGGCAACCTTGTTGACGGAGTGAGATAAACTTGTCCATTGTACGTGCACTCTGGCCGCACAGAGCCGTGTCTCCGAAAACACTATATACAACGAAGAAAACAACACTCAGACGGACCAAAACAAAATCATTTGCAGCACAGATATGAAGCACATTTTTGTCACACGGCCAGCATTTTCCTTTCCTTGGTTTCCTTATTATCGTGCAGGGGACTTTTGTGTTCTTCCACTGAAAACAAGCAGTCCAGTAAAAAGTGGAAGGAACGCCGGGGTCCTGTTTGTTTGTGAGCTGCAGGTGGCTGTGTGGACTGCTCCACGCCTGCTCAGAAGTCCCCCCCCCAGCTTCTCGCTTTTCTCTCCTCTCAGACCGTGTTTTTTTTTTTTGTTCACTTCTTCTTCCACCACATGCTCCAACATTTCCCCTTCTCTCTCTCTCTCTCTGCTGTTTTTGCGCAAGCAGCGTTCCATTCTTCTTTGTCTTGAGCTACAGCGTGTCGGTGACGCACTTCCTTCCATTGTATCAGGAACTGATGCCTTAAAGCTTGTGAAGTTACTGTCAAGCCGCTCGGGCTTGTTGATTGGAAGGCACCGTGTGCTTACGACAGGTTTGTGTGTGTGTGTGTGTGTGTGTGTGTGTGTGTCCACATATGGCTCCTAGTCCGTAAATTACTGAATAAAATAACCTTTTTTTTTTTTAATCTCTTTATTTTAATCTCCTTTGACAAATGGCATTTTAGATTCTCCAGCTGCTGGACATACACAGACACACATTTCTGCTGAAGCTGAAGGGTTTTATTAATACTTATCAATACAATAGCGTATCGAAAAGTCATGACATCACATGAAACGATATCGAAAAGATGATGTTTTTTCATACTGTACATTAGAATTTCAAAAAAAAAAAGAAAGAAAATAATGCTTAAATAATGACATGTAGTCAGCACTGACTTTGCTGTGTGCACACCCTACACTCTACCAATGCTGGAAACCAGCCTGAGACACAGAATGTTTTTGTCCTTTTACAAAGTGCTCTCTTTGCCCACTCCAAATTCCACACAGAAAATCAGCAGTTTTACATCACACAGTGGTTGTAAACCCTCCTGCTATCTCCATCCAATAAGTTCAACTGTGTTTTTTGTGACTTGACCAGCACCTCCCGTGTCCCGGGCCGTGGGTTTAAATTAAACGTAGGTTTGCAGTTGGAATAGGCTGTGTAACGGCGTAATAAAGTAGTAAACATATCCTTATAATATCATAGACACTGTTGTAGTTTTTCCCTCTATCCACACCGTCATCAGTAAGGACGAGCGTCCACGTCTGTATGTGCACGGCGATGTCAGCTCATACGATGTGTCAATACATTATTCAAACACACTTCAAAAACCTGAACTATGCCTTTTTAACCATAACGAGTGCAAATCTCTGTCAGTGTTGGAGCCGCAAGGCTGCGCGGAGAAATCTGCAGTTACATAAGGAGCGGCACAAACACAAGGTTGTAAATGTTTCTGCCTTCACTTGCAACTGCCTGACTATTTATCTTAAAAGTCAGTGCATTTTGGGGACGCCAGATGGTTCAGTTGGTAGAGCCCAAGGGCCCATTGCAGAAACCCGGATTCCACCCGTGGTCCTTTGCTGCGTGTCTTCCCCCGTTTCACGCTTCACTGTTTTATCCATTAAAAGGCAAAAAGCCCAAAAGATATATATATATATATATATGTTTGTTTTTTTTAAAAGTCGCTAAATTTAGCATAATGAGTCTAAAGTTTCAAGCGCTTCTTCCATCATGATGCCTGGAGAGTAAAAAAAATGCAGCACGACATCGAACTGACTCACATGATGCTGACGAATGAGGAACTGGTACCAATTTAGTATCATTAAACACCCATTCCGAATCAGCAGCAAACAAGCAAGACAACGTCACACTTTTTCCATTGTGATAGTACCTGGTGCTTAGTCTGGTGTATTTAGTCTGGTGACAACACTGCCCAACGCATCACAGCCCGTTCAGCCGTAATCTCAGTGCTCCGGTCGTGCAGGAAGTAGTCAACGACTTTGTGAACACATCTCAGTTCCACCGAAAACCGAGTAGTGCTAGAATGTTTTCTCCATAATTATTTAATCAGATGATTCTGCCAACAAACTCCACTCCTGCTCTTATTTTACTGTGAGCTGTTGGCAAACAATTCATGTTAAGGAATAGATTTATGCGTATTAGTTTCAAAGGGGATCCAGCTTCATATCTGGCCCTCATGTGTGGGCAGGTTTCAGGTTGCAGCACTTGAGCCCTGCAGGAAAGTGAGCAGTTCTCTCAATCACCACCTTCTCTTTTAACCACGTCGACTGTTATTCAAATGAGCAGAACCTCTTAGCATAATCAATATGCTGCGGCAACACGACATATTTAGCAAACCAGCTCGGTGATTAAAATAAACCTCCCTTCTTCTCTTCTCCTTTGTGGAAAAAATCAATCGGTCTCCCACCTTAAGTGCTTGAATACTTACAAGGAAAATGTGCATATTGGCATCACTGATGACATTTAAGGGATAACATTGTTACTGCTATTGTATGTGGGAAAAAAAATGTGTCTTTATTTTGGATTTTCAATGACGCTACATCCAGCAACCAGATTTTTTATGCGAGAATAATGACTGGAAAATGGAGGGAGAGCTAACCGGCCTCCATCCAAAGGAAAGAAAATAATTAAAGGACCAGTATGTAGGATTTAGTGGCACCGGATGAAATTTTGTGTTGCAATGAACATGGACACAATTTAAATATTGTATTCAATTTCTGGTGGTTGACCCCTCCCTAATTTCTACGCACTAGCCCTTTAAAGTTCACTATTTGGAAATTGACAACTTGTGGCTAAGCTAACCAGCTAGTGACTTTCATACTAAACACACAGATATATGAGTGGAATGATGATATTAACATAATTCACACTTTTGGTCAATACTTACGTTTCTAAACTTTTTAATATTAGTAATTTTTAAGTCTGAGGCCACACACTTTGCCATCTATCGGACTTGAATGGGACCAAAAATGAGAAAATGTCAAGCAGCTGTTTTTTTTTCATACCTGAATGTTAATGGCCTTATTGGAGGATATGCAGCCAATAAAGTCATATTCTTCTCTCAACAATCCCACACTCAAGAGGTCAAGAAAGATCACATTATGCCTCTGCACTGTTGTGCCTGACTGCTTTACAGGAGTCACCAAGGCAACCGGTAAATGAAATCAGTGAAGGATGGTTACTTTAATTCTACTGGAGCTGTCTGCCAGTCTGGTATCCAACCTCTTTTTATAGCCATGTTTCTGCACAAAGGGGGGGCGTCCTGATTAAACTGCTGATTCGATTTCTTTTAAAGAGGTCCAATTTGCACAATACACTGGGACAAGAGAGCGAGTGTTTTCCACTGCATTTTCACACCAACCTAAGTCATATGGTATGGATTACATTGAGTTGGTGACAATGACACAAGGGTTTGTGTTGATCAGTGGTGGATAGACCCAGTTTCTTGTACCCTGAAGTGATTCTGCCAGTAATTTAAAGCAGAATTATGCAGTATTTTTTTACCTTAATTTAACAGCTTCAGAGTCACTGTGACGGTTAAATTTCTTAATGTGAGGAGACTGGGGACCGTTTCCACTCCCCCTACTGTCTGTTAGCGGAAAACCAGCCTTGCAAGATCAGGGTTCACTAATCCAGAGGCCCCAGAATCAGGAGGTCTCGTGAAATCTCGGGTCTCACGAGAAACACAAATTGCTTCACGGCACTACACGCACCTAAGCCGGGTACTGGCTATAAGATGAAGACAGCGATAGCGTTATTTTAGATGTTCATCATGGCAGAGCCGGTGGGAAAAGAAGCAGAGAAAACCGTTGTTGGAGGAAGTGAGGAAGAGGAAACGACTGTCTCACCGAGCGAGGGGCCCCACACGAGTAAATGGACCGGCTTTTTTCAAATGGCGAGATTTGAAGAACACAGAAGCTCTACTGAAAACAAACGTTTACAGTGGTGTTGTGAAGATATGTACTCCAAAACTGTAGGGGGCGCTTCGTAGAGAACAGGTGAAAAAGCGACCAGACTTGCAAAATTCTGCTTTAATATAGTAATAATACTTTATTAGTGGAGTTGAGTATTTTAGTGTAGCATTTGTAATTTCCTTGAGTTTTAAGTAATTCTCCTTACATTGTTACTTTCATAATATTAATTTGGTAGACTTAGGTGTATTTCCTCTGTCAGTGTTCTTATATGATCAGTGTACAAAACCAGTCAACGGGTGGGTCCAATAAGAGTCACTTGATATAAACGTAAGGTGACTGTGTTAACAGGCCACGAGCACAACGATAAATCCTCCTGGTCTGTCGCTCATGCCTCCCCCTCTTTCTCCTCTTCCCTCCGTCGTCAGCACTTTGGTGCCTACGTGCGTCCTGCTGCAGGCAGCGCTTGAGCTGCGAGATTAGCCGCGCTATTATCCAGGTTAAGGTATTACAACGAGACAGCGGAGTGACACTGCAAGGGAGGAAGACAGGAGGACAAGGGCAAAACACAGAAATGTCAGCGCTCTAACACATGATGCAGTAATAATGAATTCATGTAGTCATTATTAATAACAGGAGCTTCAGTCCAATGAAATTGCAATTTTGTGAGAGTCTCCTTTAAATGAAATGCTTACAAACACAGCTAGTTTGTCTAAACTACTGCATGCAATTGTGGGACTATTTCTTTTGATTTTGGTGCGACGTAGGTAAATTTAAATAAATAAATTGGTCCTTTATCAGTACCGCAGGGGAAATTCCTTTTCTGCATTTAACCCATCCTCTACTAGAAACCTTCCTAGGACTGGGAGCAGCGGACAGCCACTGAGCAGTGCCCCCCGGGGAGCAATTTTTTTGACCTCGTAGGGACTCAAACAAGCAACCCTCCAGTTACAAGCCAAGTTCCTTTTCCACTTGGCCACAAGCAAGATTATGGCCTATACTATGATGTATGGCCCCAAGAACCTCTCTGCCACTGAAATGTATGCATTACACCAGACAAAGCAAGTGTTGTTGAGGCCCCTGATGTGTTAGATAGATAGATAGATAGATAGATAGATAGATAGATAGATAGATAGATAGATTGTGATTGACCAAAGCTTAATGTGTAATGTAGGATCATAAAACACAATCAAAAACACACTATTAAAAAAATATCATATTCAACGCCTTTTGTCTTTGTGTGTTGTTTTTTTTCACATTTGAGCGGAATGGACCTTTATCAGGGACTGCAACAGAAAAATACATTTTCTTACAATATAATAGGTTTGGCATTTTGTGCAGAATGAGCATTTAAGTTTGAACTAACCATTTCTATTTTCTATTCTAGTTTAACTACATTTTACAATGAAATTCAACAAAATTCAACAAAATTCCTAGTAATTATATTTAAAAATAAGAACTGACCATGAACTAATAAGGGAGGGCAAACTTCAGAGACTACTTCACTTTGAAACACAATAATGAATGAAGTTCATTCAAACTAAGGTTAACACATTTCTATGAAAATGTGCTGTGCTTTTTATATTAATATAGAGTCTTTTTTCCTGTTGTTGTTTGTCCAACCATCTTTGTTTATCAGTGTAGTGTGTACTCTAAAATGAGCTAAACATTAGTAAAGTTTAAGTGACAGTTTAAATGCAATAAGATTTAATTCTCTAACATGAGGGTGGATGGAATTCCACTTCTGAATGCTGACTGAGCAGATGCTGACCAGATGTTGTCTATTTTACCTTGGAAACCCTTTTATTCCATGACTGCCACTCCTGGGGTAAAGCAGACAATGACAATGCCCAGGTACTGAACATGGGCTACAGGTTTGATGCTTTCATTGTTCATTGAGGTCATGATGTGAAATACATACAGGCCGTCTTATTAATGAGTTAGCCACAGGATTTGCCCCCTGCAGGCGGCATTAGTGCCAGCGTCCCTCTTGCGTCACGCTCACCTGTATCACAGCCGGGTTTAAGCCTCTTTCTTAGAGTCTGTCGGTGAACATAATACCTGCACTGACACCGGGCTGGAGGAGATGTTCTACACATGCGACACATGCAGCTGACTCCTTATGATGTGTGATGGAGGGACAGCAACAACACAACATGCACTGACCCACAGCCTGACCTGCCTGACCACTGCACCACAGCAGGGTTTTGTCCATGAATGTGACACTCACAATGACTGGATGCAAACATAGACTACTGTATATATAAAGGCCCTGGTATACTTCCGTGCACATGCCTCCCAGTGCGTCCCGAAGTGCGCGTTGCATATCGTGGAGCCTGGTATCGTGGGTGTCAGTCGGTTCGAGGGTCGCCAGGTCGAGACTTGGATGATTATCCTTGGCGACTACTTCTTCTGTTGTGGAAATCTTTTTTTCTGCTTGGTGAGTGAGGCATAATACTTCACCTACCTACCGGTGGGGGCAGAAATTCAGTTTGTGCATGCGTTATCCACGCGCACCCAACACGCTCTTTGCGCACAGTTCCAAAATCTGAACCTTTTAGTTGAGATTATTGTACATAAGTTTTTTTTTTTTTTAATAACATGCAGTAATTCATTTACCAAACATTATTTGACCACCAATTAAATTTGATTGATTGGTTTGGGATTTGGCCCACGATCGCCGGCTTTCAGCGATGCTGTGTTAAATGAACCAGACTCCTCTATTAAGATTTTACAAATTTCCATGCTAAATTTTGGAGATTAAAGCATGTTTTCAGGATTTTTAAGAGTTTTTAACTGATTTACAGTTCAGCATTGTTCAGTTGGACATCATGACACTCTCTGACCAATCAGTGGCCGGCAGTCCTGTTGACGCTCACATAAAAACCACACCAGAGTAGGTACCAAAAACAGTACCAGGTATTATCCCTAATGGAAAAGCAAAAAAAAAAAAAGAGTATAGTCAAGCCGGGTAGTGCTAGAACTGCATAATGGAAAAGCACCATAATTAGAAGTGATAAAACACGACACCAGTGTGATAATCCTCCTTGTCGCCGGTGATTTCCGCGAGTCGCAAATCTTGAGGCTTTAAAATGGGACTTCCTTCTGCAAACATAAGACTAAGCCTATTTCTTATACATGCTCTATGGGAGCAACAGAGTGTGACTGACAGGCGTCACATATTACACTGTTTGTTGTGCATTCCAATTTCTCTGCTTTGATATCTCATTGCACTTGAAGACGAAAATTGGACCCCGACACAGAAACAGAGCCTGTCACAGTGCCATACCTTGCTTTCCCCCCAAATTGACACCAATGGGTGCATCTCAAATTATATTGCTGCATTAATTATAGGACTATGGCAGATTGGATTTCCTCAGGCAGTTTTGAACTGTGTCGCCTAGCAACACCACCGCCGCCGCTCACAAGCTGTGCCGCTGGCATATGATAAACATTAATCGTTAATTAATGTCATTCAAATAAAGATTTATTGAACATCTGTCACCTGTGGGGCAACCAGGAGCTCAGAGCAGCGCTTTAAAGACGCAGCAGCAGATCAGTGACTGGTCAAAGGTCAGAGGGGCCACATGTACCTACAGTGGAACTTAGTCTTCATGGTATTCGGGCCATTGCAACAGTGCAGGGGGAAATAAATGATCTGAGAGAGGGATTTTATTTTTTCTACTTATTGGCAGATAAATCTTTGTTATTTATTTCACTTTTAATTTAATAACTTCTGGCACCCCCCCCCCCCCTCCTGAGGAATTCTGAGAAACTTGTCCAGGTTAATCTCACACAGCTCAGCTTCTCACAGTGATTATCCCGTCAACCCAGGACATTTTTAACAGTAGAATTTTTTCTGAATCTCTCCTGCACTGTGTGTGTCCTTTGTTGTTGTTGTTTCACTGCTTTTGTTTTTTTTGTGCTTCCTTTATCAATAATCCTTGATAAAAAAAAAAAGGTCAATGTCTCAGAGATTCAAAATACCACTAAAGAGTCTTGTTTATTATTAACATTTAAAAGTTACACACAGCTTTAATGTTTGTTTATAACAATTTATAATTCAATTAATTATTGTTATTATTTAAAAGCAGTCTTATGAGTCATTGAGTGAAAAAGGAAAGTGTGATGTAGGGCCACCCAGGTCCCTTTAGCCTGCATGGGGCCCCTGCAGTCCCTTTGAACGCCCCCGTGTGATATGAGCGAGCAAAGGAAGGAACGATGAGTGGTCACCTCAGAAAACCCCACGCCTGTACCTGATTTCCTCTCTACTCCACTTCCCTGTCGTCACTTTGCTGCTGCTGCTGCTGCTGCTGAGAACTTTCTGACAGAGACTCTCTCTCTCTCTCTCTCTGGCTCTGATCTGCGCGGCAAACAGCTTTAGGAGAATCAGCAGAGCCGGTTATGGTGATGGAGATTAAAATAGGAACCGCGGACGATTGGATTACATTTAATGCACCATTTTATATCATAACATGTCACATTCTGGGCGCTGCGCCCTTGTTTGTGAGCTGCGTCCGAATTACAATTAGCCCACATTTCACTGAGACACACACTGCGGTGCACACTCAACAACCACTGAACCACAGTTCTGGATCATGATTTATGTGTTCCTCATCATTTGTGTACACACACACACACACACACACACTGCTCGTGCCCAATCTTCCAATCATTTAGGGCGCTTTTTAACATCGGCAGGAGCAGGCAGACAATGAGTTGTTGGTTTCGAGCCGAGCACAGGTGCAGATGTGGGAAAAATACTTAGACTGGAAACTTTCCAGAGATGAATTGATGCTCTTTTTCTCTCTCAACATAGCCTCGTCCTATTCTGGTCCAGCAGTCCTGACCAGGTTGCAGACCAAAGCCTGGCCCTAATGAAGCAGAACCACATTTCTAGGTTTAAGAACTAAAGTTAGGATAAGAATTTACTTGAGAATTGAGAGATAATAGCTACACTGACTGTTTTCGGGTCAATTAAAGAGACCAAAGCCTGGTCCTCATCAAATAGAACCTCATTTCTGAGGCTCTGGTTGAAAGTGATGTTATTTGTGCTTATTGTTATGGTGAGGCTGCTGTCTAAATTGATGGAAAGCAATGCCGTGACCTGTTCTTGTCATGCTGACCTTGTCAGGACCTCCTGGAAACCAAAACCTGGTCCTAGGGAGGACATTATTTCTGAGGAACTGGTAGAGTTTGAATTGTGGTCAGGACACGGTTAGGGTTAGATATGAAGTAGTTATGGTTAAGGTTAGTGATAAGACTTTGTTTAGTCTGTGCAAATGAATGGAATTCAATGCAGAGACCTAACTGTGCAAATCTATCTCCCTGTGTGTGTGTTCCAGTCATTACTCATGTTGTGGGGACCTAAATCTGTTTACACAGCCACATTATGGAGACGTGTCTTCATTATGAACGTAAATGATTACATTTTAATGCAAGACATGTCTGTATAGGTGTAATTTGTATTTAAATGTCGTTTGAAGATGTTTACAGCACGTGAACGGTCAAGTTATGTATTTCCTGTTCCTTTGAGGTGCAAAAATCTTTACCATAGACTCACGTGGTGCATGCACAGTAGACTCCAGAGAACTGGATAAACAGCTGCAGATCTATCAGCGTCAATGTGGACTCACGTGTCTTCTCCACAGGTGAGACAAACTTTTCTGAACATCACTCTTGTCTCCCTCTCTCCCTGTCTCTCTCCCTCTCTCTCCCTGTCTCTCTTTCTCAGCTCTGGACAGAGCATCATGTCTGATTCTTAATCGATCACCCACCACGTCGATTCGTGTCAACTGTTTTTGTTTTCCTTTTGATTCATGTCGTGTTTTCTCTTTTCATTAAAGTACGCCCCTACAGGAAATGAATGTAAGTCAATGTAATGTCCTCTGAAGCCATGGAGGACCTTGGTGGTAGAAACACGCACTTATTCAGGTAAAGTTGTCCAAGTTGTGTGTGTCCGTGTCTCTGCTACTTCTTTAGGACCTGTTTTCGTAAAAAGGACCAGACTTTGTCCTAATGTGGGCCCAAACCTGGTCCTAATAAGGGAAGCTGTGGCTAAAGGATTCGCATACAGTGTGACATTAAACGGATTACACAGTCAGGTTGTCCAAACTGTCAATGCAGAGTCAAAGTGTTTCCCTACACATATATAAACCTCCAAAACCCTAAACTCTAATGGCGACTGAACCGGACCGGGATCGGTGCCGGGCGGGACGCGGCCGTGCGCGCGCTCTGAGCTCCGATTCCGGAGAAGAGAAGAGGAAAGAGCAGCTCGCGGCGCGAGGGGAGGGAATCCCTCCAGTTTCTGACGCTCTCTTTACCAAGGAAACCCACACGCGCTCTCTCTGACGCAACTGCCCATTTCAGGAAACTTGCGTCAATGGACCGAAGCAAGTGAGACAAACAGTGAAGTCCACAGCAGGCGCTGACGTCCGGAACAAAACGAAATACTCCTCTCCGTGCGCGTGTTTTTTTCTGTATTTTGACTGACTCGAGCGTTTCCACGCGTTCACACTTTATCGCCAGTGTCCGCCGAGCGACGCGCGGCCGCGGCGGAGCTTGTATTTTCCTCTGCCTTCTTCAGAAACGACCCCTCCCTCAGACGGAGTCGCAACGCCCAGGCGTGACGTAGGCCGTGTCGTTGGTGTTGAAAAGCCGTTGCAGTTCTACATAGTGCCATTGAAGTGAGTCATCTGTTGGTAGAGTGGTGAAAAGGAAAAGAAGAGGAAAGAAGCAGAAGAAGAAGAAGAAGAGAGGGGGGGGAAGAAAAAAAATAAAAACGTCGGAGTGTTGTTCCGTGATCGTCAGATAGAGAGACAGAGCAGAGAGAAGAGCGTGTCATCAGGCTTTAGAGCGGAGGGTTGACTCACTCGTGTAACTGCACAGTGACTTGTCTCGGCTGGATTTGACTGCTGAAGGTGTGAAGCTGCTGACTTTAGCCTGAACTTTGCGCAACCTGAGAGGATCTTTAGTTTAGTTCAGCTTTTTTTTTTTAAAAAAAACGCCTGTGGCTCAATAACAATACACACACAGAGAAAACAGCAACAAAAAATATTGATTCTAAGCTGCAGTATCTGTAACATGGTTTAATTTAGTCTTAAAGGAGCGTAATTGCACTTTGTCTTTGCCAACTCTTCTCTGGATAAAATTAACAACGTGTCGAGTCAGGGGATTTTTTTGCTATTTTTTTCTGTTCGTGCCTTTTTATCGGCGAGGATTTTTGAATTTTTTTTTTTAAAAAAAAGCTCAAACTACCCACTGAACTCTTCCTCTTTCCTGGATCATGTACCAGGACTACTCCGGGAACTACGACACCTCGTCCCGCGGCAGCAGCACCTCTCCGGCCCAGCCAGACTCCTTCACGAGCGGCAGCAGCACGATCGGAAGTCCGATCTCTACCTCAAGTTACCAGGTACAAACAACTAAGGAAGCGCTGCCACGTTGCTTCACAAATAACCTGCTAATGTATTGCATTTGATGTGTTTATTTTACACTGATGTCGCGTTTTAATTACACAATAATTTTCTTATTTTCCCTCTTGCGTGGTCGCTTCTTGAGGGAAAACACGGATGAACCCGTTGACACAGTCAGAAAAACACCCGAGACAAACTCGATCTCCGCACAATTGTTTTGTGGACTCATATACCATGTGCATTCCATCACGCAGTGTGTAGTAGTAAGTTGACACAGGACTAAAAATGTTACCGAGACCCAACAGCTCGTGCGCAAACCGTGTGCGCCCGATTCACTGAATCAGATTCCATCCATCATGGAGCAGGATTGCGTAAATACGCAGAGTGTGCTATGTGCAAAGCGACAGACATCCAGATAATCTGTTATGGTTCTTCTCGTCTGTTCCCTGTGCGTGCGTAAAGGTATCACATCTTTGCTGATCTGCGCTTTTACGCGTCTGATTTAAGAACGATGCATCTCCATAGGGCATATTTTATGAGCGGAATACACTTTAATCTGATAGTAAAGTGAGCAGCGATAAAGTTTATAAGGTGCTGAATGCAACAGGTATGCGCTGCTTGAAATTCTTGGATATGTGCGGCTGCAAAATGAACGTTACAGATTTTAGGATGGTTGGCTCAGCACTTGGCACTATAGTGGCGATCGCGCAACATCTGAAGTCCTATTTATTTATTTATTTCTTCACATGCCGAGAACATGCCAACAATTTTGCATTGCGTAAAAAAAAAACAGAAAAAAAAAAACAACGCAGTACCTTGAACATCCTCCCCTCGATTTCACCACACGCTCTTGCTTTCACACACTCAGAGTGAAACACAGCGAACGCTGCGCGTTTATGTGTGTGTGTGTCACTGTGAGGTTATGTGTCCTCATGTTCATCAATAATAGGATATAAATCTGGGTGGAGGTGTTTACGCTGCTTCCCCCGCAAATTGAGTCCGGGCAGAGAGAGAGAAATTCCGTGGAAAAGCTGCGTCAGGCTCACGCAACATTTTACAGTAAACGTCTCTTGGCTCGTATCTATCATTATTACTCCGGTTCCCTGTAATCACACACTGACTGGCTGCATGTTTCCCATTACAGCCGCCTGGAACATGACCTCTGTGTTAGGTTTTATGGAGACATTTCAAAACAAGGCTTTCTTGTTTCTTTTACTGGAGCAACTGAATTTGTCTTAGACCATAATTGTTTTGTTTTTACTTTAGATGTATGTTAACTTTATATTATACATCACATCAATGTGTTCTTTACTTAAATGATTATCTTGTGGAAAAAGAAAAAGAATAGAGGAAACCTCCTCTCATAATTCTGGTTAACTGGCTTGTTACAGCTGGCTGCTTTCCCCCTTTACTGGAACTGACTGCGTTCCGCATGTGCTTAACAAATCCCATACACAATGACTCACCAGATAAACAAACTTCCAATAGACTGCCAGGATATCCGACGGAAAGTCGGGAATAACGGGCATATGGGGACGTGCGTAAATTACGCACAAAGGCAGAGACAACCGTCTGTCTGTGTGGACGCCAGAGACCTAAAGTAAAACTAATGAGACACCCACGTCATCCTCAATCATATATGCATATATATACATATACATATACATATATATATATATATATATATATATACACCTAACATTTGAGGATGACTTGGGTGTCTCATCATATAAACCTACGTGAACATATACACAAGTTTCTTCTTCTGCACCTTCATTCTAGTCAGATTTTATTCTAAATTTGATGAATTATTCTCAACTTAATTGTTTTTGTGCATTTATGTTACAGGGTGTGTGACAATATAAGAATTCACTGCACAGTCCAAACTGCGCATCTGTGTCCTATACACACACATGTTTTACTATGGGTATTTCAGAGGATAAATAGGCACTTTATTATAATAATAATAACAATCATATATCACCACATTGGTTACATATGGCAATATAACTCTCAGCATACAGACATACTGTATAAATCATATAAATGACATATCTGTATGGATCAGTTGAGAGGTTTGAAGCCACACTCTGCATCACAGTATGTCACAATATCTTCTCCTTTTATTTCTTTTTAAAGGTTAAAGTTGATTGTAGCAGTTAATAATTATTGTTGCACGTCAGATTACATATCTGATTTTGAGGATGTAAGTTATGACCCAAGGATGAAATTTATAGACTTTGGTGATAATCCACATCCAAATCTGGGTTCAGGATCTTTTTCTTGCCAACAAAAATGTTAACTTTGACACTGTGGGAAACTGAGCAGCCGTTGGTGGTTTGCAATCTCAAGGTACTTTTTCTGTTTGTTTGTTTTTTTTTTTAATCATTCCATATGGAATATTTAAACCACCCTGTCATTTCCATTCCAGACGAGTGTAACACCTTTGATGTCTTTTGGTTATTGTAGTGAAGCAATATGCACTGGACACCTTGGGCTTTTCCCACATGATTCACAGCATGTGTCACTGTTCCACTCTATAGGTTTTCACACACAGTATTTTGCCCCTGTGGACTGAAACATGACTGTAAACTTGACAAGTGGAAAAAGTGTGAATCTAATAAGAATATGTGATGTCTAAGATGGTGGATGTTTTAGTGGCTTGTATTTTACACTACACACTTTTCTGGAACAATCTCATTTCATCGTCTCATCACGGGTTACCTTGTCTTCTGCAGAAGTACAGGGTCGACATGCCCGGCTCCAACAGTGCCTTCATACCCACCATTAATGCAATCACAACCAGCCAAGACCTGCAGTGGATGGTGCAGCCCACAGTCATCACCTCCATGTCCAACCCTTACTCCCGCTCCCACCCGTACGGCCATCACCTGACCAGTGGGCCGGGGCTGCTGGGACACAACACGCTGGCCCGACCCGGGGTCATCCGCTCCATCGGGGACACCAGAGGCCGACGCAAGAGGGACGAGCAGGTGAGACACCTGGGATCATAGGACAACAGTTAAAAATAACATCTGTTTATTATCTGTATTGTTCCGCTGCAAATCATTTTTTTGGTTATTCTCTCTGTGCAGTCACCAGTTCTTGCTCTTCTTTTAATGTCGGTAGTACGTCTGTAAAAACAACCCACCTTACCTGCCCGTGTTCTTTCCCTGCCTTGTCCTCAGCTCACCCCAGAGGAAGAGGAAAAAAGGAGGGTGAGGCGCGAGCGGAACAAGTTAGCCGCTGCCAAATGCCGCAACCGCAGACGGGAGCTCACAGAGATGCTGCAAGGGGTGAGTCCAAAATCTCAATCTCAATAAATTCAAGGCTACCCCGAACAAATCTGTCTTTTAGTAGAGTCTTTCCCACAGTCTGGGTCAGGACCCACACCATGGTTGCTGAATAAAGTTTGTTTGGTCGGGGAATACATTTCCAGAATTGAATAACGTGCATCAAATGAATCTAGGACTGGTTTATGAAACATTTATCTGTTGGAAAAAGCTGGTTTACCTGTTCAAAATAATAATAATATGGCCATAAAAAACTATTTATAATGTGAAATGGGCTGCAGCAAGTGGGTCTCTAAAAAACCCAGTTTCAATGGGTGCTATTGTAAGTGTTTAAAAAAACTTAGACACCCTGCTTCCTTTTTTTTTCTTCTTTGGCAAAATTTGCTCTTTTTTTCGCAGAAATTCAGAAGAATTCAAATGAACAGATTTTATTTTCACGCAGTTCTCAGGAGATCGAGTTTATTTGGAAGCCTGGCAGGAGTCCAGATTTCTGATGACTGATTGAACTCCACACCTAAATTTACAACCTCACATTACTGGTTTGACTCGCACCGCGTCGCTTGAGTGCAAGGTCTGAGTGAGAAGATGACGGGCGATGAAAAGCTTTTTGTCTCGGGTAGTTGTAGACAGAGGTAGGGCTGTCTCATTGGCCCTGCCTGGCAGACAGTAATGGCATCTAAATGGACTAATTAGCCGAATTACAGTGAGGTTGAGCTTGTCGGGCATTAAAAACCCCCAGGAATGGAATTTGCTGCAGGCAGCTGTCTCCATGAATGCAGGACATTTTTATAAAAAGGCTAAATTGCTTGTCTCACAATCGCACATGAAGAAATTCTGCTTGCACGCACACACATACGCCTGCACTCATTGGAAAAAAAAAGCCCCTTCCTTCTTCACATGCCAGTTTTTTTGAAATCCAAAGAAGGAAGTGCAGTTTTTCCAGCAAAAACACTCCTCTTTGATTTACTGATATCATTCCTATACATATGTTTCTCACTGGACTCCCCCTCCTCCTCCTCCTCCTCCTCCTCCTCCTTGTAAGAACTTCCTCATACCTTTGCCCACGAGTCAAAGTCTTCAGACAGCATGTCAGCTTATCATTATCAGCCCCGGTGTCTGAGCCTGAAAAACAGCTTTTACGGGATCAGTCTTTTTTTTGTTTTTCTTTTATGTGACACATTAATAATGACACACTGTTGCAGATCCTGTATCTGTCACAGACACAAACAGTGAAGTCATTATGTCAAAGCTCAAATTCAAGCAGAAGGCTCAGAGATTACACGTTGTTAGTCTAAATGGCCCGTGACAAATTCTTGATTTAATGTGCCGCTTGTGCCACTGTCTGGAAACCACACGCAAACAAACAGTGCCCTCTTCTGACACTTTGGAGGAACAACATAACATAAGCACACACGCAACACTGCTTGGCAACATTGTTAACAGAGAAACGCGGGCACAATCAGATGCCAAAGGTATGCATTCAGTGTTCATGTTCCTGACACTAATCTGCGTTTGCAAAGATATACAAGAAAACTCAAACAACAAAAGGCTATTTCCTGCTTTTTCTCAGCAATGCATGAGGCTTTTCTGCCTCGAAACTCAAGTTTCTGTGGCTTGAACCACTCACTCAGAGTGCACATTTTACATCACAGCACACAGCGGTTATGGATCCATATGTGTTATTTTGCAGATTACAGATTTCTTTAGGTGACACAAACAAGGAAGAAGTAGACAAGCAGCTCATGTGACAGTGATATAAAGCAGCGATCATATTCTTAAGACAACAAACACTTACGAATGTATAAGGTGAGGTCATGCCCGTGCTCATTTCCTGTTTTTTTTTTGTCAACAGGAGACGGAGAAGCTGGAGGAGGAGAAGGCAGACCTGCAGAAGGAGATCGAGACCCTGCAGAAGGAGAAAGACAAGCTGGAGTTCATGCTTGTTGCCCACAATCCCGTGTGCAAGCTGCCCATGGAGGATCGCCACCAGTCGTCAGGACACCACCATCACCAGGAGCAGTGCAACCCACTCCCTCTGACCATGCGACACAACATGGGCAGCCGGATGAGCCACGTGGTGGTGAAGCAGGAGCCGGAGGACGACGATGACGACGACGACGATGACGATGAGGGGGACATGGGTAAACCTCAGCACTCGGTCATCAAACCCATCTGCCTGGGCGGTGGCGGGATATACTGCACAGACGGCGACAGCCTGAACACACCAGTAGTGGCGGCGTCCACCCCGGCTGCCACGCCCAACGCCCCGAGCCTCATTTTCACCTACCCGAGCATGCTGGAGCCCGAGAGCCCGTCGCCCTCCTCCGAGTCGTGCTCCAAGGCTCACCGGCGCAGCAGCAGCAGCGGCGACCAGTCCTCAGACTCCCTCAACTCCCCCACCCTCCTAGCTCTCTGAGCGAGGGCTCGGCTCAGCTCAGCTCAGCTCAGCTCAGCTCCGCGCGGCTCGACTTGACTCAGCGAGGCTGAGAAAAACAAACACTGTGGTTGGCGGGGTGACTGCTCGCCTCCCTTCGGTTTCCTTTGAAGAGCACATTGAAAAAGTCCAGACCAAGCTGACCATGTGAGCTGTTTCCCCTCTGCGGGGGAGACCCACAAGGGCTACGTGTTTCTTCTTGTTCTGCTTCAGTGTAAACATTTTTTTATTTTTTTTTTTCCTAAATATTATTATTATTATTATTATTATTCGTAGAAGTGCGTGCACCAATCCTGAAGCGTGTCATCCCTTCGCCATTTCAATCTCAAGTGTCAACTTGTTTACCGGGCCAGACAATTGTGAGTTAAGTGACTTAAAACCAGAGCGTGTGTTCTGAATTAATATATATATATATATATATATATATATATATTTTTCTGAACCTGTTGAATAAAGCCATGCTGACGCTTGCACTCTGCCAAGACGAATCAATAAATCTTTGAACGAGGTCTTTCTGAGGAGAGAAGGAGACAATGAGCAAAGACTTCCTCTTGTCTTTTTTATTAACATCTAGATTTGTCTTTGCTCCGGTGGGATCACTACCATGAGAGAGTGTGTGTGTGTGTGTGTGCGTGTGTGCACATTTCTGCTGTTATCTCCATCTTTTTAACTGTATTTCTGGACTGATTCGCTTTCTGCAGAGTGTTGGGTTGAGACGTTGCCCTCACCTTTAATCTGCATGTAGAAAAGCAAAGCTGTCAGCTACAGGGCGACGGACGAACCACACGAGCCAACTCTCAATCAATCTAATACTCTATATACCTTCAATTTTGCCATAGTGGCTTGACTTTCTAGTCGTATTGCTGTGCTTTTTTTCCTCAGTGATTCTGTACCTGAACTGTACAACCTGTGTATGTGATTTACATTAATGTCAGGGAGTCATCTCTGGTGTAGTCGAACCCCCTGTGGTTAAGAGCGTCACAGGACTGCAGGCTACTGTCGGTACATGTCTATGGTCGGGGGGGATGATGATGCTTTATCGTGTCACGTCCAGATTTTCTCTCCCTCCTGCACTGGATTCTGTATTTCTTTATTTCTAAATAAAGGTCTTTTACTTCTTTTTTTTTCTTCAGTTTTCCAACACTGCCTCTCTCCTCTGTGGGCGGTTCAGGTTTTCAAAAAGCCAAAAAAACTTGTGTGTGACACACGTAATCCTGTAATTTGTGCGTCTTTGTCTGAAAAGGAGGGATTTTTTTTTTTGCTCAGATTTCAAAAAGCCACTGTGGTCTAGACTGTCGCCAGCTGCCAATGATGTCAACCCTGTTTATACTGTGTTTGTAAATCTGTCACTTTTAGTCAAGAAATGATGTTTAAATTCAAGTCAGATGTGCTAATTTATGGGTGTATGAACATACGCCAACATGGAGGTACTGGGCAGAAGCGGAGTCGGCTTGAAACGAGGGCCGGACACAGTCCACTTTTTTTGACTTTAAAGGAAGGAAACAAGAAGACTCTCTCTACAGCTGGACTGACATGAAAGAGGACACACCTTGAAGACAAGATGTAATATTTCTGAAGTTCTATGAAGCACTTCTTTTTTTCATTATTTGTACATGTGTGTATCTTTAAAAGGGATGAGGGACCGTGCACTGAGAAGGACACAACAGTGATAAATATATATATATATACATATATATATATATATATAAATAAATGTTTTTGTTTTTTACTTCAAACATTCCTAATGAATATAATGTCAGGGGTGAAAGTGGGTGTCATGTTTGAACCCTGTCTTGTTATCAAAGTTGTGGTTGGAAGACGTTTGTTGCGCTGGATGCAGAAAACAGACTTTCGGAAATTTGATTCAAGCTGCTGCTACTTGTCAGATATTTCTATTTCACTGACATCAGCATCAGTCAGGCAGCAGGATGACTGAGTGAAAAAAAAAAGGGTGAAATGATAACCAAAACCATGACTGTGGGCATATCTGTGGAAATCTCCTGAAGCCCCTCGACTCACATAGGAAAGCCATTGACTGTAGATCTTCGTCTACTGAACATGTCATCTACTGTCTGTTGCCTGTTTTCAGCTACTATTACTTCTTTTTTATTTTCCAAACGCTTTAACTGTTTAAAATGATTCAAAATTAATAAAAAACAGCAATATGTATAGCAGTGTTTGTTAATTTAAATGAATAATAATAATGAAAATAAAAATAAATCATTTTCAACTTGGAATTGTTCTTCTCTTTCTATTCAGATGTCAGTGATGGAGTTTAATATCTTTTTTTATTCATCATTCCATGAAAATAAATTAAAGAAATGTAAAACATCAAAATATAAAACCTCTTATTTCAATGATAAAGATCACGATCATATTGTATCACCAATGGTTGCCCCCACCAAGACTGTTCGGTGTTATCCTAATAACAAACCATGGGTAACACAGGAAGTCAAGGTTGTCCTCAACAAAAAGAAGAAGGCCTTCAGGACTAATGACAGAGAGGAGATGAAAGCAGCACAGCGGGAGGTGAAAGTCTGCCTGAGGGAGGCAAAGGACTCCTACAGGAGGAAAGTGGAGCAGAAACTTAGGGATAACAACATGAGGGAGGTCTGGAAAGGTGTCAAAACCATCACAGGCCACAAAGCCAAATCCAGCACAGAGGGGGGAGGAGTGGAGAGGGCAAACAATCTGAATACCTTCTTCAATAGATTCAGCCACTCCACCCCACTTCCCACCTTCACTGCGGCCCTCACTGAAGCCTGCTCCCCTCCCCCTCCTGCGACCACAGCCACCCCCCAACCTGCCCCCCCACTCCCACCTCTCTCTGACACCAGCCATCCTCCCCCCCTTCCCTCCTCTCAGTCACCTCCCTGCTTCACAGCTGATCAGGTGAGGGGAGAACTGAGGAAGCTCCGGCCCCGGAAAGCAGCAGGACCAGACCAGGTGTGTCCACGGCTCCTCAAAACCTGTGCTGTGGAACTCGGGGAGCCACTCCAACGGGTCTTCAACCTGAGCCTACAACTTGGGAGAGTGCCCACCCTCTGGAAGACATCATGCATCGTTCCAGTTCCAAAGAAGAACCGGCCCAGCGAGCTGAATGACTTCAGACCGGTGGCACTCACTTCACATCTGATGAAGACTCTGGAGCGGCTCTTCCTCAACCTCCTCAGGCCTCAGGTACAGCACGCTGAGGACACTCTACAGTTTGCCTATCGGGCAGAGGTCAGTGTAGATGATGCCATTCTCTACCTCCTACACCGAGCCCACTCGCATCTGGACAAGGGAAGTGGCACAGTCAGGATCCTCTTTTTGGACTTTTCGAGTGCCTTCAACACCATCCAGCCCCTTGTACTAAAAGAAAAACTCACCAGAATGCGAGTGGACCCCTGCCTGGTTGCTTGGATTTCCAGCTACCTCACAGACAGACCACAGTATGTCAGGCTGAAGGACATCACGTCTGACACGGTGGTCAGCAACATCGGAGCTCCTCAGGGGACTGTGCTGTCTCCCATCCTCTTCACTCTGTACACTGCAGACTTCTGCTACAACTCTGAAACGTGTCACATCCAGAAGTTTGCAGACGACACGGCCATCATGGGGTGTATCAGAGACAATGAAGAGGAAGAGGAATATAGGAGCCTGGTGAGGAACTTTGTTGTCTGGTGCCACATTAATAACCTGCAGCTCAACACCTCAAAGACCAAGGAACTGGTCATCGACTTCAGGAGGGACAGACCCAGTTCGAGACCAGTTCTAATAGGAGCAGAGGAGGTGGAGGTCGTTCAGACCTACAAATATCTTGGGCTGTGGCTGGACAACAAGCTGGACTGGACAAGCAACTCAAGGCATCTGTACAAGAAGGCCCAGAGCAGGTTGTACTTCCTGAGGAGGCTACGATCTTTCAACATCTGCAAAAAGCTCCTGTGGATGTTCTACCAGTCTGTGGTTGCCAGTGTTCTCTCCTACGCCGTGGTGTGCTGGGGCGGGAGCACAACTAAGGCAGACTTCCACAGACTGGAAAAACTCATCAGGCGGGCCGGCTCGGTGGTAGGAATGAGGCTGGACCCTCTGGTGACAGTGGCAGAGAGAAAAACTGTGGACAAACTGCTGAGCATCCTGGACAATGCCAGCCACCCTCTGCACACTGTCATCAGCAGCCAGAGGAGCCACAGAAGCCTCAGCAACAGGCTGCTCCTCCCCAAGTACAGGACCAACAGGCTGGGGGACTCGTTTGTCCCCCGGGCCATCAAACTGTACAACTCCTCACTGGGAGGGAGGAGGGCAAACAAAAAAAACAGTACAACCACAACAATAACATAATAACATGTGCAATAAAACCATAGACATGTGCAATAAAACCATAGACATGTGCAATAAAACTGTAGGTGTGTGTGTGTACCTATGTGTGTATATGTATGTATATACATATATGTATATATGTGTGTATGTGTATATGTATGTATGTATGTATGTGTATACATGTAGATGTGTATGTATGTATATATATATATATATATAGGTGTTGTGTGTATGTAGGTATACATACATATATATAGCATGGGTCACTTTCATTTTTATTTTCATTTTAATTTTTATTTTTATTTTTATTCTTATCTTATTTTATTCTACTCTCTATTTTTAACAGTGCTGTGTGTGGATGCTGGAGATGTTAATTTCCCCGAGGGAACCTCCCAAAGGGATTAATAAAGTCGTCTGTCTGTCTGTCTGTCTGTCAATATGATGCATCACATATCACCGTATAAAAATGGATCACATAGACATAAAGTTAATTTTTTGTTAATATAATTTTCAAAATAAGAGAGTGATCTACCAACAGAAGTAAATTGAAATTCAGTCAAGAGTCGATACTAAAATAGACAAAATAATTAGTAAAAACATATAAAAGTAAGTCATAAAGACTAAAAAATATTTTAAAAATGAAATATATGTGTCATGTATTTAAACAAAAGGTTTGTGTATGTATTTCAGCTGCTCCCTCTCTGGGGGTCACCACAGCAGATGATCTGAACATTTGATTTGGCAGAGATGTTGATGCTGGATGCTCTTCCTGATGCGCCTGTCCCATTTATCTTGTCTTGGGACCGAGGAGACCCAATGATGATTGGGTACCTTGACCTGGCGGGCACTCAAACTGGCAACCCTTTGGTCTCAAGCCAAGTTCTCTTTGTTTGACTATATGTGAAATAAAAGGTTCAAATAAACGGATTCACAAATGTACTTTATATTCATATTGCATATACAAATGACTTATACTACATCATTTTGCATAACAAAACACAAAAGCAGTGAAACAACAACAAAATACATGAAACATGCAGGGGGAAAATAACTGCAAAAGTCATTAGATCTGTTTAGAAATGTATAGA
This sequence comes from Solea solea, assembly GCF_958295425.1. Lineage (NCBI taxonomy): Eukaryota > Metazoa > Chordata > Actinopteri > Pleuronectiformes > Soleidae > Solea > Solea solea. Next base: position 12,433,795 of record NC_081151.1, read on the forward strand.
AAGAACCAACTTTCCTTCACATCATTATTTTATTTTATTTTATTTTATTTTATTTTATTTTATTTTATTTTATTTTATTTTATTTTATTTTATTTTATTTTATTTTATTTTATTTTATTTTATTTTATTTTATTTTATTTTATTTTATTTTATTTTATTTTATTTTATTTTATTTTATTTTATTTTATTTTATTTTATTTTAAATGGAAGTCGTGTGGATGCTGCATTTGCCCGAGGTAGTCCCTGGCGCTTCAAGAGCTTTCTCTAGCGGTCAGGTTGAGTAACTGCATGAGCTGTTTAAATCTGTACAGTTACTCACTGTCACCACTTGGCGGCGGTAAACTTCCGTTTGAGACTATCAAAATAAAACTTTCAAGAAGTGTAATTACAAAGGACAGCCACCCGGGGACAGTGTGGACTCATCAAAAAACGCCACATGCTGGACATAGTAAGTCCAATAAAATGATTTGAAATGAGTACAGTGTTGGAAACCTTAGAACAATAATAATAATAATTATACCATTTTACTACTAATTTTTACCTCAAGTAAATAATTTTTATTTAGCTCTTTACAACACAACACATATATCAAAACTACCACTACTACTACTACTGTAAAAAGTGGTCAGATTTGTTTCAACACTGTGATTTTACAATCATACATATATAAAAAAACTAAAAATTATTTATTTCAATACATTTCCATACACTAATATATGTATATGGTTGTAGCATGCACTATTCTTAAAAAATGGAATCTATTTTTAAATTTTAATTTACTTAATAATTTTTGTGTTTGATTACTTAATTTCAATGGTTTCAATTGTGATTCATATTTGTTTTTGTTTACCCCTCACACACTTAGTGTTACAACAAATCCTAATCATATTAATCATCGCTGAACAGACCACATGCATGTGAGACCACATTCTCTGTCCTGTGAGTGTACTGCATACATCAAAACTCAATAAACAGTGTGTTCATATATGATTATTATTACGAATGACGTGATTTTGTTTCAGGATATATAGTTTCATCATGTAAAGCAGTAAAGGCATGCAGGCTGGTGTCAGTGATGAAAAAGGTCATGATGGTTGAACTGGTTTGATTGTTACTCCCCCAAAGCTACAATTCTCCCACAGACACATGAACCTGTGACACTTTAATCAGTGTGCATGATGTAAATATGCTTTTACAGCGCGGCAGTGAAACGACAGTCACAGCAACGGACGGAACTGGAGTCAGATATCAGGAAGATGAAAATCAGCCAGTGAGTGTTTCACCCTCGGAATCTGTCAAAGTAATGTTTGCTGGAGTCAGACAGCAGCTCCTGATCACAGGGGCCGAAAACTCTTCCATCATCTTTATCAGCCATATATACAGATATGTAATATGTGACAGTCACTGTTGCCATTTCAGGAATATAGGATTTTCAAACTGAATAAATGCTATGCATCGATGACAGCTATATATATATATATATATATATATATATATATATACATATATATATATGTATATAGTATATGTATATACACATATACATATACATATACATATACATATAAGAAGATATGGCCATATAGTAAAGATATAGAGACACATAATCAATTATAGATTATGATCATAATCAATATAGAGATATAGAGAAACATAATCAATGATCGTATTTCCCAGAATTTCAAAATATGATGGCTTGTTTGGATGTGGAATGATATTTCGGATTAAATATCAAAACATGACAATGAATAGGTTCAGTGTTTATGAAAATAATACAGACAATGTGACATGAAGACATAAATCTAATAAAATAAACCAGGCGTCTCCAACCCATGGTCCGTGGGCCACATGTGGTCCAATCAATTTCATGTGTCCCACAACTTAATATCAGTAAGTTATAATGAATTATTTCTGTGTGCTTTTTATTTACAGATACAGATTGTCAATTTAATATCATTCCATATCAAAACACATTTATTTTGAAATGAAAACCATTACGCCCCCCTGATGTTCATTTGGATTTCTTTTTCTTCTTTCCCTACAACACACAAATAATAAAAAAAGTGTCATGCTGACACTTTTTAATCTTGTTAAAATGAGTCTAATGTGATTATTTAGGTGGATCAGCGTCTTCCAAATATCAATAGCTGGCACTCTGTTTGAAATCAAACACTTTCCTGGGACCTTTTCTTGTCTGTTTGACCTGAATCAGGTGGTTGCCTCGGTGACAACATGCAATGTAATCGTTGCAAATGAATTTGCTCACCTTCCAAAGTCAGTCCTGACGACAGAGAGGACGAAGCATCGCGGAAATAATCTGAAACCTGCTGCTACTGATTTCTCTCTTCTTCCTGTTTCCTGTCATTCTCATCATGACCTTTCTGCCCTGAGGTCTGATTACAGCTCACTGTGACTTTACTCCAATACATTTCCCCCCAACTATCTTCATTACCCGTTACTACCAAATAAAATCAGAAGAAGAAGATCTCTGTAATACTCTATTAAGATATTTTTACTCAAATTTTAAGTACTTATAAGTAATTTTAAGACTGGTTGTTAGTTAGACCATGGCCCTTTGTTCTTTTTGGTGGATATTTAACCTGAGAAGGATTTCAACTCCATCTGAGCACCACATGTTCCCTGTGATTGAGTGTGTGCCGTATGTGCTGAGTAAGCAGAGCAGCTGATAAACCCAAAAGAGCCAAAAACGAAATAGTTTTCCTTCCCCCTGGTGAAGCCACTGTGAAAATAACAAAGCAGTAAACAAACGCTAAAGACGGAGCCAAGTACGTTCATTAAACATGGAGATAATGAGACGCTGTGAACTGCAGTGCAGTGAGTGTAAACTGCTGAGTGCTGGACATGATGCGGCAAAAAGAAGCTTCAATGTCATGTGATGTCCTAGAAAAGTCGGCCATGTGAGGAACACATATCACCATCTGCAGCCTCTTTCACACTAAAGTTAGTGGGTTTATCGATTGCCAGTAGTTGTTCTGCCCTGTGGTGTTTCTCTTTTCACCCCTGCTTGACCCCTGCGTGACCCCTGCTTGACTTGTGATGTCACAAAAAAATGCACAATATGAACAATATCTTGTGAGAAACACGGGAGCTGCGGTTCTACTGCCGCCTCATTTGCTATAGTTTGTGTCACTTTGACACAAAATCAAAATCAAAACACAGACGTCCCAAAACAACAGCGTGAAACTTAACGGCGGAGGCAGCGATGGATGCGACGTGTTGCTGATTTTTGTTTACAATGGGACACAAATGACAGTTTTCAGTTAGAAAAGACTGTCTGACAGTGAGCTTATTTATTTATTTCAGGAAAGGGGACACTGCATACTATATTAATAAACATTCAAATGTAAATATGCCAGGTTGGAGCCTGGCATATTTACATTTGACAGGTCAATTATTGCACAAGTTCCCAATATAGAAAATATAAAATGCTGTGTTGCATAATTATCTTTAAAAAAAAAAAAAAAAAAAAAAAAAGGCAGTCTGTGGCCAAGTGGAAAGGGAACTTGGCTTGTTACCGGAAGGTCGCCGGTTCAAGTCCCCACCAGGTCAAAGGACAGGGGTACCCCTGAGCAAGGTACCCAACCCCCATTGCCCCCCGGGCGCTACTCAGTGTGGCAGCCCACTGCTCCTAATTCTAGAATGTGTCAAATGCAGAGAAACAATTTCCCTAAGGCGATTAATAAAGTATAAATCTCTAATCTAATTGCTTTATTGCACCTTGCCCCTTGAAATATTGCACATAAGCTTATTGAACATAACCCGCTTACACATCATTTCAGAGATTTATAGATGGTCAAATGTTTGGTTTCCCATTCGACCACAGTTACAGCTGCTTCTTAAATGTTGTGGGGCTTGAGCACTCTCTCACTGACAGTGGGGCACTGTTCCAAAAAGCACAACCTTTAAGTGGATAAAATCAGTTGCAGTCAGCCATGTTTGCATTAAGAGCCTCTGTGTCTGGTTGGTTCTCGCTGCAAACATGGCTGACTGCAACTGATTTTATCCACTTAACTATTCTTTTATAGTACTAAACCAACTCAAATAAAGTTATCTGATCAAATAATTATGAATTCATAGTTAAACAAGTTGGAGTGGTGGCTGATGCTGCTGAGGAGGCACAGGCAATAGGTGCAGATAATAAGACATTAAGGAATTTGGCTCCCAAGTGTGCAAGAGGGTATTTGCATGAAGTCCACAGCATAGGACACCTGCAATGAAACTGAAACAGAATGTAATGCAGGGGTCTCAAACTCAAATGACCTGGGGGCCACAGAGTGTTTAGTTTGGGTCAATAAGGGGCCAGTCAAGTGAAAAAAAAGTCCAACATTTTGAGAAAAAAATATTGAAATAACACTATAATAAACATATTTAATATAAACAAAACAATGAACTCATTATAACGGATACAATCTCTCCTCTCCTCTGTGGGTGAGCACCTGACTGTCCTTCAAACCCAGAGATGACCGCTGATACCACTGACTTGATTAGTGCGCAGTGCTGTGTGTGAGGCAAAGGGAAACAGCACCCAGTCATAAAAGGTGACCATGCTCCACTGGGTGCTGATGTAGATGTTTATTTAAGATCACCACCTCATCACAGCGCTGTTACAGCGTTACACAGGTTGTGATTCATAATAATAGAGTTCAGAGGAAGAAGTTGTTAACAGTAATGAGTTGTTGTTTTTTTTCTTTTTAAAGGCGAGCTCAATTATTTAGTCTTTGTTTTTTATCGGATTACCACTAATAGGATTTCTAACACACACACACACACACACACAGATGCTGTTGATGAAGGTGACTGCAGCAAGAGCATTAACATCAAGATAAATGAGAGTGTAGATTTTACAAAGTGACTTTTTAGGTTGGTTTTCCTTGTGTCCAACAGGCACGTTTATATACTGTCAAAGCACGATGGTAAATGACAGTAAATTCTTAAAGAGGAAAATGCTATTTTATTATAACAACATGGTAACGTATATCAACCAAAACACTGAAATCTATAAACTATTTGTGTCGATGACAGAAAAACACCCTAATAGATATCAACACTGTCAATTTTACATTTACTTTTTTGTAAAATATACGTTTTAAAACACCTGAACCTCAGTTCAACCGACATACAAAACCCAGACAAAATAAACTCATTGTCACGTGTTTTATTGATCAGATCAATCTTAACCACCGGATAAACTGTGAATTCAGCATCTTGTGAGTATTTGTATTGACTTTAACTGTTGTTGAAACAGGCACATCGATTACACACTCATTACACTGATGACCCGGCGAGCAGAGCGACAGACTTGATTGAATGCCTTTAAAAAAAAACACTGCAAAGACGTACAAGAGCAGCTTGTCATGGATCAATAGCTCATGAGGACTGCGCCACCGTGGTAGGAATACTGACAACATTGTGCAGGACAAGGACAAGCGTGACTACAGAACAGCATGTCATAACTATGAAGCTTTTAAAACTTATTTTAAATACGATAATGACTGTATTGTATGTCATTTTACCGTGTAAACTTTGGCGAAAGAAACATCACAGCACTTTCTGCTAATTCAGTGAACTACTTTTATTTCCCCCATCTGTCTTAAATTAAGTCAAAGTACAGAATCATTGGTTAGACAATAAGTAGATGTTAATTACTTTGTGTTTGTGAAATGTTAAGTAACAGACACTTTTACATATCATAGGTGTAAGCTGACGTAGATTTCATAAGGTTTCATTCATTCTTTGTGGCTAAAGAGGCTAAAATCTGTGTTTCCTCGTATCACCACTTGCAGCTCTGCAGCTCTGTGCCTGCTTTTCAGCACAGGGATATATGCAAAGCCATGTTTCCACCGAGTCTAACAGTTTGATTCAGTCCAAACTTTGATTTTTTTTGCAATAAATGGCCCCAACCGTTGCGTTCTTTGGTACCCTTCCCTTGATGCACCAGAGTGAAATAGTACAGTATGTTAGACCTGCACCACCCATGACAGTCAGCTGATTGGGCGACAGAAAAAATGTCATGCTACGCGGTAAAGGTACTATTCTCAGTCGAAATGCAAGCCTGATCCAGGACTTCACCATTCCAAATTGAACTGTACCATGATGGAAACACAGTATAAGGTGTTGACTACGTATGGAAACCTTATACAATCATGCTTCAAAAAAAACCCAAAACTATCCCTTTAAGAGTGATTTTATGGGGTTTGCTGTCAGGCATTTTTTCATTTGTCACTTTTCCAGAGGGTTCATTTGTCACTTTGCTTTTGCTTCTGGTAGAACTTGGAGAACTTGTTGAAAATATTAGTAATGGGCAGAGCTACAATCAGCAGGCCGCAGATGATGCACAGTGCTCCTATCACTCTCCCAGCGGCCGTAACGGGGAAGGTGTCTCCGTAGCCCACTGTGGTCATGCTGATGGTGGCCCACCACCAGCAAATAGGGACCGTCTGCAGCTGGGACTCTTCAGACTCTCTCTCAACAGAGTAAATGAGAGTAGAGAACACGGAAATGCCCACAGACAAAAAAAGCACCAGCTGCCCAACATCACTGGAGCTGTGTCGCAGTGTGGCCCCAAGAGAGCGAAGGCCAGTTGAGTGGCGAGCCAGTTTTAGGATGCGGAACACTCGCATCAACCTCAAGATCTGCACCACTTTGCCAACCTTCTCCAGCTCTGTGCTGTCACCGTCATCCAGTAGGTCACAGACTACAGTGACATAGAAAGGCGTGACTGACATGAGGTCAATAATATTGAGAGGACTGCACAGGAACTTCCTTGCTGACGGTGCAACAGCCAAGCGAAGAATGAACTCCGCGGTGAAGAACAGGACGCAGAGGTTCTCAAAGAAAGTCAGCACCGGGTTCTCCACGTCTTTGTCATTGATGTCCACCTTATGGAAGTCTGGCATGCTGTGAACGCACATGGCTGCGATGGAGATCAAAACTACACTGAGTGAGGTTATGGCCATCGCTTTGGCTGAAGTGGAGTGACCTGGGTTCTCAAGGCGGATCCAGATTTGCTTGCGGACGTCTGCACACCAGGTGCCTTCAAACATTTCTATGCTCTCCGCCATGACTGACACGTCCTCGATGGAAGTGCTCGAGCTGTCGAGCTGCTCGTCATCGCTCTGCTGATCCCAGCACTTATCCCCAGCACAATGCATCAGTTCATGGAATTTGTTGCTGCAGCAGAAGTCCAGATGACGCTCCTTAATGCCCCAGTACTCAATCTCTTGGCAAAATGACATGACACACAATCCGTCCACCAGGTGAATTTTACCTGTGAAGTAAAAGTTAAGAACGTAGCAGAAAAAAACGAGGACTGCGATCAAAGTAGTACTCCATTTCAGAGGGACTGAAGTCGTCGCAGAGCTCCAGGATGGCCTCTTTGGAGCTGCAGCACAGGAGACGTCCCAGTCGCGTCTGCGGGAAGCGCTGCAGAACCGTGTGCTCCATACGTTGTTTGAAACCGCCGACGTTGACGTTAATAAAGCAGTTGTCAGGGCTGTGCTGGTCAAAGATCTGTCCATGCACCATGGTGGAGCTACTGTTCGATGCAGCTCTCTTATCCCTGCAGCTGGACAAATCTCAGAGGTTTTGTTGCCTGCACAGAGACACACCAGTATAAGGACACCTCACTTTTGTTCTTGCACTGTATGTCATTTGAGCACAGTGAGAAGCATCACATCACAGCCATCCAGTATCAAGTATCATTTAGGTTTCTGTTACGGTCTGTAATAGAACATTCTACAATGACTCAATGCATTTTTTTTCCTCACAAGACAAATAATAAATATGCAAATACATTCACCAGCCACTTTATTAGGTACACCTGCACTGTAGATACTCAGCATCAGGTCAGAGGAGACTGACCAGACTTTTTGACAAATAGCAGTGTTGTAATGTAACAAAGTACAAATACGTTGTTACTGTACTTAAGTACAAAATGTATGTATACGTGTATGTTACTTTATTTATATTTCTAGCAACTTTTACTTTTACTCCATTACATTTCACCTAATTATCTTTGTCACTCGTTACTACCAAATAAAATCAGAAGAAGAGTTGGTAATGGTCTGTATTTATATAGAGCTTTTCCCGTGGTGATGAGCTGCTTTACATTATAGTTTTGCCATTCACACAGTGCAACATGGGATTAAGTGTCTTGCTCAAGAAAACATAGACTAGCACAGCCAGGAATTTAACTCACAACCTACCACTGAGCCACCATGGCTCAATCCTTACTTGTCACTTACTTACTTGTTGTACATTGTATATCAGAAAATCCGTTTTGATATTTATATACATACATATTTATTTATTTTGTGATATGCTGTATATCAATATCGAATCATGCAAAAAAGTATATAGTGATATTTTTCCCCCTCAGCCCTATAAGGAAGACCATCTCCTGAATGCACTTGGAACCTTGTAGCAGACAGTAGCAGAAGACCACAGTGTACCTAATAAAGTGACCAGTGAGTGCATAGTTCTGACAGGATATCACTCCAGTGTTTGCTTCTCTCCTCTGCTTCCCTGTACAGTCCAGAAAGGAATTTAAAATCCTCCTCACGTACAAAGAACTTAAGCTAGTTGAACCTTATCAGCCCAACAGATCACATCTCACAAAATGCAGGCTTAGTTGTGGTTTCCAGAGTCTGTATGAGTAGAATAGGAGGCAGAGTCTTCAGTTACCAGGTCCGGTATTGTCATTAACTGGTATCTTATCAATATCCAAATGAATTTAGCAATTAAGCATAATCTTATTTGTTATTGTTAAATTAGATGAAGTTCATGACGTAGTCTTTCATTATTGTTTTAGACAGAAACAATCAATTAAATGAAATTATTTTTATTATGTAAAAATGTTACAATTCCTCTTTGTGTCCACGTTTTATGTTACACACTATCTATGGCATAATCTCTGCTATTTCTTTTAAGATTAATTTTATATTGAGAAATGCAGCAGATACAGGCTTATGTATTGTTTCAGCTCATAAAAACTATTAAAAGTTTAACATTATAATGTATCATATGTGTATTGGAGCGAGGACAACTGGTGCAGCATGTAAATAATGACTTGGTACAAACAACTCTCATGTACCTGCTGCTGTGTCTCCTGTTTGTTGAAGTGTTTACTTGTATTGTGTTACATTCTGTAAAAAAGGAGACTGTCGAGTTTCAAATTGCAGAGTATAACACGGTCAGGTTGGATTTGACACATTTCTACAGCCGTGGAACTTGCTCCAGTTTCTAAACACAGTGAACAATTTAAAACGGACACACAAGCTTAAGGAAACAGTATAAGAAAGTGTAACAATATAAGACTAAAGAATAGCATTTTGTGTACAGACATGTCAGGAAAAAGCAGCTCACCTGGCCATGTGGAGATGCTTCCCTCTGCCAACAGCAGCGTGCAGTGGTGTGGTGTCCCAGAGTCTGAGTCTGAGCAGCAGCAGCAGCAGGGAGGGACAGGACTATGCATCCGTTACTCCTGTGACAAACAGGCTGCAGTGGAGCAGTGTTTGAGTGTTCGTATGATTATATCTCCTGGACTGTTTTCATTGTTAATGCACTTTTTCCTTTATTTTTAAAACAAAAAGATACATTTTGATTGCTTAATCTATGCTTTTAAGTTCTGAATCGTAGTCTGTTTAGTTTTTTGCCTAAATTGTCCTATAAATGTGAATATCAAAGCAGAAACCTTGGATTTTTGTGTTTAACACTAAGGTGCAGTTCAGCTTTTTAGTGAAGTGTGGTTATATGAGGCACTGACACATATGGCCCTTTTCCACCATGGTCCCGGCTCACCTCACCTCATCACTGCACGGCTGCATGGGGAATAAAGACATCATATAGATGTAGATTTTATTGGGTGAGCCCTTTTTTAAGTGTCAAAAATGTTTTTTCCCGCTGTCTTGTGTTTTATGCTGGTTATTACACAGCTCAGTCAGCGCTATACGTCAGCATAGCCACACTTCAAATGATCTGCACTCACACGTGGACAATTTGTTTTTTATTTTACATAATGCAAATATATGAACACACTGCATCACAATATAAATGCAGAAAAGTCATACAATAACTTCTTTCCCGTGTGGTTTCTAGTGCATCAAAAGACAGTGAAGAGCAGTGAGAATCTGAGAATATATCATATTATATATTATTATATATATTATATAACATTATATATAAAATAAAGTGGTGTTAATAAACCTGCACTATTCAACAACTGGCATTTCACAGCAGGTAGATTTCTTCTGAATAATAAAAGGTGTTTTTAAACTAACATCGCGACTCGGACTAGAACTAGAACTCGGTCTACGTGCTGATGACTGATAGAAAATGCACATAGATAATCTGTGTGAATGGGTGAATGGCAAAACTGTAACCGTTTTGAGTGGCCATCAATAGAAAAGTGCTATATTAATACATAACATGTAACTCCTGATCGTGACATTGCGGACTGAAGGAACTGGAGTGAAATGATAATATAATTAATAATTGAAACCATATAGTATACACACAGTCCTGGGGAATGGAGAAACATCAGCTATTGTATATGATCACTTCATCTGAAATATCAAGAAAAAAACAACAGCCTCAATATACATTAAACAAGACTGAGTAAGAGGAGACAAATGAAGGAAGAGCATTTATTATTCAGCTGCACAGCATGTTCTGTTGTCTTTACTGACATCAGATAGCAGAAGACTGTATCAGAGACAGATGAGCAGATAAGAGTATGTAAACACACTACACTTGGGGGCTGTCTGTATGTATATATATATACATATAAAGGCAAATCTCTGGACACCCTTTAAAAGAGTTTTCTCAGACACTCTCACTCCAGTTCCAGGTTTTGAAAATGGACTTGATGAGCTGGTAAAAGAAGACGACCACATATTTACTATCAAAATGCAGTTTTGGACATACATGTTTATTCAGTCAAGGACTTTTTGTTATAAAAATAGCTAACAAAACATGTACAGATTATACATTTATACTTGTATTTTATGAAAATATTAAGGGCCAGAGTGTAGACTTTAATGGTGGAAGTAATTAAATACAATATTTAAAAATCATGATTTTTTGTTCATTTTAGTGCCGTCATTCAAGGAAAAAATGTTGTCATTCAATTTTCCATACTTCATTTATGATTAATTCCTGTTCTAATGTACCTTAACGGGACACTTTGAGCAAATATGTATAACAATTGAGAACTGATTTCATTATCTTACAATGAGACATTTATATTACACTGAAGGTTGTCCTATTCTTCAGTGAGTCCACCATGTTGTACCATCATGTTTGTTTAAAAAAAGTATTAATTTAATTGCAACATGAAAACTCATCACTACATAGCATCTAACTTCTAAGTGTCATAAAAAACATGCCATATAATACAAGCCAAAGCTTTGTGTATGACATAGTCTACTCTTCTGACTGCCTACGTGCTTGTTTCATGGCTGCCTATTCAAGAAATAACCACAACAAATAATGTTTTTGTTCATATGTTCCATCAAAATCACAAACAAATGTGAGGAAAAGAACATAAAAAAAATCTTTGAAATGTGTTTTTTCTTGTCTGGAATGAAGTCATTTGATGGAACAATAAGGCATTGTGCTTCACACTATTGGACTGTGGCACAGTGGGCAGCAGTTGTATTTGCTTATCTCCTGCTCTATGGCGCAGTGTTTACACACACTGCACATCCAGAACTGGTACTCCTGGATCAGCAGACCTGTCACGATGCACGTGGGTAACTTTCCTTCAGGCCTGAAAGGAGGAAAAAAATTATTACTAACTGATTATACGAACATATAGTATGGCAGCAGAAAAGGTGTGAAGGGTTAAAAAGGAGGGTGAGCTGTGATAAAAGTGATAAAAGTGACTCATATATCCCTGTGAATGCCATGAATTTGCATAATCTGCTTGTGTTGCCCCCTCACAAATATAGTCATAAGGTGACGAACATGCAGCTACTAACAGGACGTTAGTCAAACACTGACAGCAGTGTCACTACCCGATTTGTACCGGAAATCAAATTTGTTCCGCACATGTACGAAGTGTGACTACTTCCTGTTAATTGTATTGGATTAAAACCAGTTTTTAATTTTTATAAGAATAACTTCTGTAAGCTATTTATTTTGTCAAAAGTAGTGAAAAAAAGAGAGTAGCTCTTATTTTGAAAGCCAGGTTGAGAGAGAAGTGTTGCTATGCAAGATTGGCTGAGTGACTGTTGTGTATGAAGAAAATAAAGTCTGGTCAGCTGGTTCATGCAATGATCCTCCATGTCTCTTTTGTTTTTAGCTGCACTGTAGCCGCTCAGTTACACGACTGTAACCAAAGACAAACATAACAACGTGTACTACAGTACTAAGACAATGTAAAATAAAAACAGGTATTTCACTTGATAAGAATTAATGCTATGTCAATCAAAAGAACATAAAAAGGTATTTATTATATAAGAATAACTACTAAAACTGTAAAATAACATTGTTTTATTTAAAATCCCTGAACCTAGTCACACTTCACACAAGCGTAGAACAGGGAATAGACAAGCAGCTTTAATTCAATTAAAGCTGCTTGTAGACTGCTGCTTGCTACTAGTAAACTAACTTGAGTTTTCTTGGTCAGAGAACATTCATCAAAAGCTTTAAAGGGTGATTTTGCTATTTCGTAGCTGTGACAGCTCTGCTCTGATCTCATCAGCCGAGTCCTCACCCCTCTGAAGATCCTTCCCTCTCCACGATGCGACTGTCCTTTGGGCTGTGCTTGGTGAAGATCTCCAGGGCCAGATCCTCGTACGCCTGCCGCTGCTCAGGCTCTAGTCTGTCCAGAGATTCCAGTTTGATAAAAGCCTGTGAGCATGTGCCGAATGCTCGGTTTGCTGCGGAGCAAATGGCGAGCAGAGAGTAGATCTCCACTGCTGGGATGATGTCCTCATACTCACGCAGGTGCATGGCTTTAATGGAGACACACAAGTTAATAGTAACACACTATATTATACTGTGAATTTTTTTTTTGGCATCTTATTATTTTTAATTATTATTTGATATGGATATATATATATATATACAGTATATATATCACAATATAAATCAAATCAATATTTCTGTCAAGCTTAAAGTTAAGGCTGGGCGATATGGCTTATAAATAATATCTGGATATTTTTAGGCTATATCCCGATATGTGCTTCTCAAAGGACAATACACTGTAAATGCAATCTAAAATAAAATATCCTGTTATCATGTTTATCATCTGTATTACATGATCTTAAAATGCAGTTTCTACAGACAACACATGATTTATTTCTTTGACCTTTCAATGTTAAATGAAGGATATTTACGTGCGTTAGAAACAATGAAATTACCTATAAAAGTGGTCAAATTCTGCTATAGCACAAATAATTAGTGTTATTAAGAGACGCTTTAAAAAAAATATTATTTAGATTGGATGTATTTTGTTATTAACATATATATATATATAATATTTCATTTATACTAATTTATTCAACAAATCATATCTTGTCTCATGTCACGATATAGATATAATATAGATATATTGCCCTGCCTAACCATCTTGTTATGATGTTGCTTCCCTTTACCCTGACGAGCTGACGAGTCTAATTTTGAGTTTTGGCATCTTGGTTATTTTTCACGTGTTCCTCAACAATAAAAGACAAAATTAACATTCTACTAGCAATTATATAAAAATGATACCTTCCACAGTAGTTTTTGTGTCTAGGGTTAGGGTTCATATCTAGGGTCTAATATATATATATATTTTTTTTAATTAATGTTAATGCTTTATGGCGCCAAATCACAACTTACATTATATCAAGGCATTTATTTACAGCAAGACCGAGGCCTTCACTTAATGAATTGTTAAATTAGATTGTTACCATTAGTAAAAAGAAATTGTCAGTTGATCAGTTTTAATATTGTGGCAGTGACTAGAAATAAGTCAACATACAGGCCCCAAGAAGAGAAAAAGTACAGTGAAACTTCAGCAAGTCAGAGGACATCAGCTGAAGAAGTGGGTTTTAATGCTTCTGATGTGATGTGTCACCAAATCACCTCTGAATATGGTTATTGTGATTGGATCTAAAGATGCATTCAGGACGTGTTCTGTGTGATTAGGTACCTGTGCGCATGGCATTCTCCATGTAGCCGCCATAGAGTTGCCTTTGTGCAAGCAGAAAGAAGTGATAAGCTTCAGCTCCACGCCATGCGTTGTCCACAATGCGATTGTCTGAGGAGGTAGCATCCTCCTCAAGCAGCCCAGCAAGTGCAAATTTTGCCTAGTTATAACAAATAAATGGGAAACATGTCAATCATTTAAGCATCAACACGATTAAATTAACCTCTTATGACAAAATGTTGAAATTGTACTTTTAAAAATGTTCATTTACCTCAGACTTCTTCCCTTTGGTTTTGCTCTGCTGTGACGTCTTCACCTGCTCATGATAATCTTCTACCAGACGTGCTGCCAGCACATAGAGCTTCTTCACGCGCAGAGGTCTGGTCCTTTTCTTCGACTCCTCATGTGCTATCTGTTAACACAACCCACAGACAAGCAGAAGGGCATGCTTCTTAGAGAATAATTCTTCCACTATCACATTTGCAAATGCCTTTTTGTTGTTCCATATCTGCAAAGAGAAAGAGATTCACCCTTATTCAAATTATTAGTGTTGATAAAAATACACTGGCCTATTACAAATCACTATTTTACAGATAATAATGCAGATAAGGATGCTGTGGTTAAATTCTAAATGGTGTCAGTACATCATTTGACCAGCAGAGTGAGCTCTGACTCTATTGTTCAGTACAGTTCTGTCTGCACAACATACATAACAATGGCTGTGTGGTCTCTGGTTTTGGAAAAGGGCTTGCAGAATGCAGAAGCCATATCAATCTCATATCAAACACCAAGCTGCATAAAAAACAAACACACCTTGAACATGAGTTTGGCTGCATCCAGAAAATGGTGGGCTTTGCGGTACAGCTCCACTGCGTCTAATGTTTTATTCTTCTCCAGGAGATGTGAGGCATATTTAGACAGAAGAGACTTTATCTCCTTCATGTTGTGTGTCCTGGCCAGTTCCACAGCTTTGTTCCACTAAAGGAAAATGACAATATTTAGTCGTCAACATAATCATAACATTACGTACACCTGCCTTCACTAAAAATACAGCTACCATATCAGGAACAAAATATTTTAACCAATTAACAATAGACTAATCAAATTAAAATGACATCTGCAATATCTTCAGAATATGTTAGCTGCTTTATCTCGCCATAAGACGGCCTTTTCTGACTGTAAATGAAAGTTTATGTCACTTTGCTCACTCTCTGACACCAAAGTCCCAAAAGAAAATCAGCATTTTTGGCAATACTTCACCTCAAAACATCTGAAATATCATTTTAAACTTACTCTTAACTCTTAGAAAACCCTATAGAGCAGTGAGGACTGGCAAAAATGTCATCATAACAATAGTTTTGAGTCTAAATTTGACATCACAATCATATAAAGACACACACAGTAAATACACTGTATTTTTAAAACCATCTGTGACAAAAGCAAGATCAAGTGTAAGTATTTATGAGACAACCCATTGATTTTATTGTCAGTAACAGAGCATTAACACAGCAGGAGAACCTGCCTAAAAGAGAGACTGCTAATGGTTTCTATTTGATGAAGTGAAATGCTTTAAAATTGCAGCTTACAAGAACTATACTCATGTCAAACACATGATGCTATAATTTCCCACCCTATGTACGTTTGTGTGTATGTGTGTGTGTGTATGTGTGCGCACGTGTGCATGTGTTGATGGAGCCAAATGCCAAAAGCCTGTAAAAGTTTGTGAGCAGCATTCACACACCCAAGCCAAATATCACTCAGGATGAGGACAAGAGTGGGAGGACAGCAGGTGCCACAGTGACTGCTGTAATCCAAAACTGTAAAAGTTGTGTGCTGAATCAGAAGAGGAGGATCTGTCTTATGTATTTAGAGTTTCACACAGAAAATCCGGCGCCATTAGTTCACTCCCTCCCACTCTCTCTTTCTCTCTCTCTCTCTCACCTGGTTCAGATGGACACATGCGTCAATGGCAGCCTTGGGCTGGTTGCACTTAAGGTAAGCGTTCACAGCTTGTTCACACATACCCACAGTGGCAAACATTTGTCCAATCTCCTACAACAGACGAGATATTCTAGTTAGTCACCACCTCTCCAGCCACCTTGTGCAAACATGGTCCCCACTGTACTTTATTCAGTATTGTGGGATGTCATCGCAGGCAGGTTTTGTAGTCACTTGAATCCCATGGCAATGAGACAACACACAATGCTATAAAATGCACTCACAATAAGCTGATCCTGGTAAATGTTCATTATTGTGAAAGTATGGATTAGTACAGTAGTACTGAATAGAAAGTACAGTCTAGCTTGCATGCATACAATCAATGTGATTTATTTTAAAGTTTGATTAAAAAATGTAAAGTATATTAAAGCATATTTTTAAATTAATAAATAAAAAATGATCACCCCAATGAAAACATGTAAAAATTAGACATTATTGGCTCACTGGTAGAAGTTTGTGATTCTCTGGCAGCACAGTGGTCAACCTCTCCAGGCCATCGTAGTCCTCTAACATGTAGTAGCATTCTGCCAGCCTCTCTTGATTACGGCCCTGAAGGTAGTACTGCACCGCATTGACCCTGGATGCAGAAAAATTAATCAGTATTTTCATTTGATCATGATCAATAGTCACAACACCAGAGCTGATAACTGGTAACATTTGGCTGAAAAATGACTGATAATCTGCTTTTAAGGATTTTTTTCTGTTCATCTGTTGCTTAGCCTACATCTGTAGTACAACTCCTAACCACATGAGGGAGCATGTTCAGTTTCCACCACAGTCACTATCCATAATTCCCAATAAATGGTTCCTTGGCTCTAGCACAGCTAAAGAGTGGACTGCAGTTTAAGTTAGCCAAACTAGCACCTGTGACATAAGCGAGCATGAGGATGGACATGAACCATCCCCTGCTTTGTTACTGAAACACAAAAGCTCAAGTTAAGACTAAAATGTAATTCTGAGTGCAACATGCATGTCCACTGTACTGGGATGAAATACTAAAAGCTCCAGTGTATCATTTTCAATTCACAGTAATTGAAGACTGAGATGAATTGCAGTTTCCCATTACACCATAATGGGTTCTTTATATTTATATCAGAAGCCAGAGTCTATTTTCAACAGATTTTTGACACTAACTGAAGGCTAGAGTTTTAGGTTTTTCAGTACACTTGGAAGGGAAGGGTGAGGTGAGGGATAATCTGCAACATGCAAACTTACCAATATTTGTCCCTATATTTTACACATTGTACCTTGTTGCAAGCATGTGCACCAGTCACTTGTGCAAGGTATAAGTAAAAATGAATGTGCATAATGCTCATATAAACAATCAGATATCATATTAACCATGGCTAAATGCATTTTGTGTTGGTCTCATTTATAATGTATTTACCAAGAATTTCACTGCTATTATAGTTATAGTTATAGTTATATAGTTAGTTATTATATATCATATAGTATAATAAAAATTCCCAGTACCACTTCTGTCTGTCAGCAAAGTAGTCTCCTATTGCATTATACGCCTGTTCCAACAGCGCATCATCACTGTCCCCAGACCCGGTCTTAAGAAGCTGAAGAACCCTGAACCAGTCTCCCAGCTTGATCCTGAGGCTGATGGCAAGGTCCCTACAGAGAAAAAACATGTCAAATGTTCACCATTCCATAATACATAAAAACTGTGAGGAAGAAATTATAATTTTCTTCACTTTGGTGCAGTAGAGTGAGTGTTTGAATACACTGTCTAATTGAGATATAAAGCAGCAAACATATTGTCTAGATATCATACACTTTCAGAAAAAATGGGTTCCACTTGTCTCCACTGGCAGATACTGCATGTTTTCAGTAAGTGCAAATAACAGTGTTGTTTCCTGATGTTGACAGTTGCCTCATAGAAGCACAATTCCAAAAAACTGAATTATCTGTTGAACCTTTAAAAGTGATAAACGCAATGAAAAAAATATATAAAAATAATAATAACATGAGTCTGATGGTGGAAGGGCAGATTCTGCCACTATGCCCAGTCAATGACGATTAATATACCTGCGATCCATATCCAGGTACATCCGCTCGGCTTCCTCAAATCTGCTGAAGTAAGCTGCCACCTCTGCCTGCTTCATGGGCTCGCTCTGCAGGTTGCCCAGGCGCTTGACAAACTCAATGCCCTGGTAGTCTTTACAGCGGACGAACGCCTGCTCCGCTGTCTTCAAATCAAGCTTCTGCAGAGCTGCTTCAGCCAAAAGACGCCTGTGATTTATATCAGGGAGGGAAAAGTTCGAAATTAGTTATTATCACTAAAACAATTGCGTAAATGAATGTGCAAGTCCTCATAGTCCTTAAGTAGAATACAGCTAAATTAGTTAAACTGTGTGGAAAGTTAAAGACTTTTATTTGAAACTGTGAATCATATTCTAAGTGGTCTTGACCAAATAACTGTCACTGTACATATTGAATGCATGTGGGGTAACCTTGTAACTCTGTGAGTCAACGAGATGAGTGTACGGACAGAGAGAGAACAGAAAGGGCCAATTTGGAGGGATCCTGTAAAAACTGACACACCACCATCAGAACACACACGAGCAACAGGAATCGCACTGCAGCTTCAAAGGACTCGCCATCAATATTTTATACATGATATATCAAATACGTGAGCACATAAGCTCAGATGAAAAACTAAGCTCTATATTTCTGCTAACTTGACCTGAACTCATTGCAAGGCTGTCCAAACTGTAAGATAATGCTTTAAAGAATCACACATGCAGCTTTGCTATTTTAACAATGCCGAATTCATAAAAATGTCAACATCTGCTTATTCTGTCTGAGATTTTATGTTCACCGAAACAACTGTGAATCGAAAACAGGTGGTAAATTACACTCACTATGTAGGAACACTAAAACTAATGTAGTCTACATAAAAATAATTTGTTGAAACTGTGTTTCTACTGTTTATCAACATTTATGACTTCAGTTGTTAAACTTTGTTGCATCATACAATAACAAGTGCATGCTATTTAGCCTGCCCTCATTGACTGAAATGTGGGAGGACAAAACGGACACGTGAATACACATCACTGCCTGATCACTCACACAAGACATTGCCAAAACACAAAAGACACTTTCAACTGATAAAGTTGAAAATCAAATCAAACGTTAAGGTCCCCATTTTGCATTTACCAGAGTCTTGGGTGAGGATTGTCTTCAATAAACTGAGAGGCTTCTTCAATCCCAACCTTTTCAATCAGTGCGCGACTGTCTCTCAAGGACCGGATTTCAAAGTTGATGAGGTTGTCTTTGTTAGGTCTCTCAGGGTCCTGTAATACCACAACAAAGTCATTTTATGATCATTTGTTACATGTTTGTAACAGGCAAACAAAGTCAGCTACAATTATACAACTGTTGAATTTACAGTATGACTGGCTGTGTTTTAGAAATCAGTGTAACTATCACATTCTAGAGTGCCTCATTTACCACACCAAAGTGGAACTTCTGGTGTATTGCTACTATTGCTACTTTTGACATTTTACTTTGCATTGTTATTGTGATTTACTATTTATTGGGGAGGTCTTAAAGTAAGACCAAAATGTGTTCCTGCCTCACCCCACACATGTTCTATTATAATTTATTATTTATTATTCTTATTATTATCTTGATTGGTGTAAAAAGACAATTTAAAATTTACCTTCATGATTTCATCAAGCAAGACAGATTTGATTTCCAGGTCTTCAAAGTTGCAAATGTATCCAGATGTTTGGATGGGTTCCTGTATTTTTGAGATTGAATACTTTTAACAGCATTTAGTAATAATACAACCATGTATATCAGGTTACATATGTAAATCTGATGTTTGCAGTGTTTTGGCCTTTAAACAAGGAACAAGCACTACCTCTGGGTCTAGGTTCCTGAAGACATACATCCTAGTTTTCTCCATCATGGCAAAAAGATCAGGATTGTCATTGGCCCATTTCATGTCCCAGACATCCTTGCGCTCAAACTTAGAGGGATCTCCTGCAGACACCTGGTTCCCACTGCTGTCGGCTGCAGAGGAACGAACTTCCAGGTCCAACAGAGTCAGCACGCCTGCGATGTCGATTATTGCTAGACGACTAAAGAAATAATAATAATTATATTGGGGACATCCTGGTGTGTTTTAACAATGTTACACGATGGGTTTTAATGCTGTTATAAGGACACTGTGGTTTGTTTGAGGCTGTGACCCAGCAGGTTTTATGTGTATGTCTTAACACTGTTTCACAGCATGTTTAAAACCTATCAGGAGGATATTCAAAACCTAAGACCATATCTTGTGTCATGTCAGGATATAGATATTGCCTGGCCAAAAAAAAAGTCGCCACCTGGATTTAACTAAGCAAATAGGTGAAGGGTTGCTGCAGTTGGTCAGGTCTAGGTTCAGCAACATTATGTGTCCAAAGAATGAGGTCAGCTGACTACCTGAATATAATGAATGACCAGATTATTCCTAGTCCAGACCTTAACCCCATTGAGAATCTTTGGGATGTGCTGGAGAAGGCTTTGCTCAGTGGCCCGACTCTCCCATCATCAATACAAGATCTTGGTGAAAAATGAATGCAACACTGGACGGAAATAATTCTTGTGACATAGCATGCAGTAGCTTATGGAAACAACGCCACAGTGAATGAGTGCCATAATCAAAAGGTAAAGGCGGTCCAACGATGTGACCCTTTTTTTTGGCCAGGCAGTGTATCTACATGAGCTCACGCGGTGAAAATAAGATGCTGACAACTGGGTTGTGTTTACCTGGAATTGCAGTTCATGGACAGATAGTGGGCTCTGTTGTTCAAAGTGTATTTCTGCACAAGGTCAACTTTTGGGAGACTGTATCTGTGGATGACGCCAGACTCACGGCCCTGTAAGCACAGAGACACACACACACACAGGCAAACATGGCATATTTCATTTTAACTGTTTGCATGATTTAAAAGAAGAGAGAAAGAAATAAGAAATATACATACCACAATTAAGGTCTTATCTGTTGCTGTAATACAACAGATGGGATCTCGAGTTGCCTGAAATCACCAGAAAAACATGATATTAACTAATTAAACACTTTTTCTATTAAAATATATTCCTTTGTGAGGATAATGATTCTAATGTACATTAGTTAGTTTATTTCAATGTGTACAGGCTAATCATTTAAAAGTAACGCTTCAGCTAGATAGACTTTATTTCCTATATTTAAAATACTGTGAATAAAATTTCACCATCTTATGCCAATAATGTTCAGTCACTTACTGTGAAAGCTTTTGCAAAGTCTGGACCACTGTCACTGACTCCAGATGTACTGATGTCAATGTGATAGACCCTGAAAGGGAAGGAAGTGAAAACCAATGAGAAAAAAAAGAGACAGATAGACAGACAGTTGCACTTTCCAGTGAGGTGACGTGGTTTCTATGCCAGGGTAGTCCTGGCAGAACAATGGCTCGTCCCCCAGCCTGTCTGGCACCTCAGTGGCATTTTATTCTTATGAATGAATCCTTTTCAGGGAACGGTCAGTACCAGCAGTTTGCACTATAACAGCGAGGCAGAGCTCCCAAGGTTTCGTCCCCTGACGCACAGAATCCAGCCTTGTGGTTATCTTACCTCCCTGCAACTTTCCACGGTCTGCTTAAAGGGACAGTTCATGTTTTTGTGGCTGTATGAGTCAGTCAGACACAGTCCATTTTGAAAAAGGCTGGCTAACAGCAAGATAAGGCCTCAACCATATTCTTAAGATTTAGGACTTAAGCAGGTATAGGTCTTATTGCTGGTGAAAATTAAAATATGCTGGTAGCCATATTTTCAGGGAGTGACCCTGCCTGTTTTATGCTGCTTCTCAATGACCAGTAAGTGGTGCATACAGATCAGGCAACTCTGACTATAGTCCCGTTTTTCGCCAAACAGTACCATTCAATTAAGTTCCATAGATGACGCAACTATTTTTGTTTACATTGTCAAACATTGAAAAGGGTAACAAAGTAATCAATCCGTATCATCCCAGTTTTTGGCACACTTCCGTTGGGATACCAAGCACAGTGGTTTGTCTCCTAAAGGGTAGTCCAGTGATTGATCTTTATTCTTTTTCTCTATTCACATAGCTGACGCAGGTATCACCATCCACTATGGAAACACAAAACACAGATAAGGATGTACTGTTCATTCCGCAATATTGCAAGCTGAACTGCACTGTCGATTTTGGTGATAATCACCACATTCAATGGTCCCATTCCCTTGTCCCTGGCTTAATTAAATACAATATTCTTGCCATCAAGTAAAGAGGCGGCTCCACTGTAAAGTAAACCTACCTCTCTCTTCCCTCCTTCTTTGTTCGGGTCACTTGGTTGATCTCCAGGGCAGTGAGTTTCTTTGCCACTCTGTACTGCCACAGATAAAAAGCCTCTTTGGATGCAGCAATGACGTGTGTCTTGGTCATGGTGACAAACAATGGATCTGACCAAAGATACAAGTAACAAATTAAGTACACAAATGAAGATAATGTGAAGAACATTTTGAAATAATATCCAAAAAAAAAAACATCCTGAACACACACTGCATTTTCTTATAACTTTTGAATTTGGATATCAACCCATTCAGTCCACCGAGTCTTTCAGACCTGCAGACTTTGAAGTGTCTTGGCGTGAGCACCTCAGCAAACATTTGACTATGTCTATCGCAGAAAAAGAATTCTGCATATATGTGAGACATAAATATGCTCTTTACACACTGTCTGTGTGCTATAAGATTCAATGGGCCCATGAAAGATGTCACTGTGAGCAACAGGAGGCAGAAGGCCAAAAGCTACTTTCACCTCTATGTATGTACAGGGTGTGAATTCTCACATTATATTGAAGAGACAGTTGCATGGTAAATTAGGACTTTTATCAAGCCACTGCTGTGCCACAACAAATATATTATGGAGTGGACTTCTGCAAGCCCAGCTTGTAGGCCTCACTGAAGCAGATAGTATATTCTTAAAGATGTGTTGACTAGGACAATGTTTCCAGCCTTTTAATATGAGGAATAATAATAAATCACGACTAAAGCAAATTTGTACATGATATAATGTTTTCCTCCCCTTTTACTGCCATTACTATCACATCTACTGTTATTTCGGATAGGTTTGATAAATTAATCACAAGCAATGATGCAGACAGCTGAAGGATAAGGTTCTTATTTGGGGACCCCAAAAAAAGTTTCCCCTGAACCATTTGTAGGTTGGAGCGCCACAGATTCCAAGGAACAACCCTCTCACGGGATCTGACGTGGTCCTCATGCTGACACTGTCACAAAGAAGGCCCAGCAGAGACTGTGCTTGCTGTGGCAACTCAGGAAGTTCAACCTGCCACAGGAGCTGCTGGTCGTCTTTTACACCACCATTGTTCAGTCTGTCCTGTGCACTTCCATCACTGTGTGGTTTGCCACAAAACAGGACAGGACCAGACTGCAATCAGGTCTGCAGAGAAGATCATCGGTGCTGACCTTCCCTCCATCCAAGACCTGTACAGGTCCAGGGTAAGGAAACAGGCAGCTAACATCTCAGAGCACTGTCTGCAAAAACAAGCCACCGCAGAGACAGCTTCTTCCCCCAGGCTGTCTCTCAAATGAACAATTAATGGACATCTCTGCACTATGTACATTTGCACATAACATGCACATTCAACAAACTGTGAAGGACCTTCTTCTTATATATTCAATAACTTATACTTTTTATATATATATTTTATATTTATATTTTTATATTTATATATTCTGCTCCAAAAAATATCCTTCTTCTGTTTAAATATTTATTTATTTGTTTGTATTAGAGAGAAAAGCGGAACCAAATCAAATTCCTTGTTTGTGTGCACAAACTTGGCCAATAAATGTGATTCTGATTCTGAGGTTCCAAATCATTCTCTGAGAACAAGTGCCCTCGTCCACTCATCAATGTAATCTCTGTTTACTGTATTGACTCACCAATGTCAATGTATTTTGAGTCCAGTGGAGTCCCAATGGAGTTGCAAAGAATCAGGACATACTGGAAAACACACAGTAAGGCAACATTATCTATCAGGTAAGTCATTCTATATCAAAAAAACTGGTCCTCATTTTGGGAGTGTAGTTTTAATTTATACATTACCCTTGCATGATTCCCAGACTCTAACTCAGCATCATCCTGTGTAGCAATCAATTTGGAAAAAACAAGGGGCAAGACAACAGAGAGATAACCTTAGCTCACTCTATATCTACTTTGTATCTTCCCTGATGCATTTCTTTAAGTCTAATCAATTAAGCAAGTGTTTGTATTGATCTTGTTGAGGCCAACCAGTGTAATCACTAGAATATCAAATTAAGCTGGAGACTTTTACAGATTATTAAAGGTCTAGTTGAATTTGCTTCCCTCTCACTGTTACCTAGTAAGTTTGTTTTTTGTACCTGAGGCTGGGTGTCATCTGCCTTGCTGGCCAGGATGCAGAAGTCCCCTGAGGTTGTGATGGACATCAAGCTCTTGACATATTTGACAAACTTCTCGTTGTTTTTGGTGTCCCAGAAAACCACACAATACTCCTGACGCTCTGGCTTTGTGTAGGCATACACTACTGTGCTGCAACAGTAGCCCCACTGTTAGAAATCATGAAAAAGGTGGTGACAATCAAATTCAATACATATTTACTCCCTAAACTCCAAAAGCACAAGCAATTTCCAATACGGCCACAACAACTAATCAATAAATTAATTACCGTATTTTCCGGACTATAAGTCACGCTTTTTCACTAGTTTGGCTGGCTGTCTTTAAATGTATTTTACAAAGAACAGCAATCCTGTGGCAAATCAGCATTTAAACCTTAAACGCATACCAGATTTGTTTAGGAATGGGAAATTTTTCACATCACGATTATCCTAACTTAAATAATTGAGATTAACAATATTAATGCAATAATTAAAATATAGTGTATATAGTATATATATTTTTTGGCATTGCACAAAATGTAAGATAAATATTTTTGTAAACAATTAAAAGAGACAAACAATAACTTCAAATAAGGTAATTTAGAGTATGAGGTCCTGGAATGATTGGAATGAATGCACTTCAATATTAATCACTGGGACTGCATGTTGGCAGTCTAAATGTAATTATCAGTCACAGTTTTCCTAACTTAAAAGTATCCCAGTAATGGAAATTCACCACTGTTGAGTTATTGTTAATGCTTTTTATCAAGATGCGTGTGTAAAATTGTATACTGTTCCATGTTTTGTTTTGTGCAAGAGGACTGTAAAGAATGGTAAGTTTCAAAAATGTTAAAAGAAAACCAAAGGTGTCGGCATTTACCTTGTAATCTGGTCTTATATTTGCAAAGTAGATGTAGGAGTCCACAGCTAAGCCGATGCGTAGCCCTCCTCCCTCCCAAGCGACTCCTGTCATCGGCTTCCCAGGAACTTTGAGAGTTCTCAGATGCTGTTTAAACACCAAAAAGCATTTTTAGTGGAAAAATGTATAGTTAGTTTGCTCAGAAAACTTGTGTCATAAAAACAGTTGCTGCATATTATGTCATTATAAAATACACTCAAAAGAGCCTGTGTTTTTTATTTTTTAATGTACTTTATAAGCCTGGTATATTATAGATATATTTTTTTCTGGTTGGTCCTATACTACTATATGTATAATTTCCTAAACAAGTTATGGAACAAATTCTTCAGCCTCACCTCTCCAAATGGTGTGTAGAACTGCACAACATTAAATTCTTTCTCTGTATTTGCGGCTCTAAGAGAACCAGCCACTGCCAGAACACTGCCACAATGATTCCACTGGATACTGACCACATTCATCAGAGTGTCAAGGCAAACTGGGTCTGCAGAATAAGACATAGGCACAGCTTATCACGCCTGGCAATCAACTGAAAGTGTAACATGGAGGTAATATAACTGCAATAAGAATGATCTATTCCTTACTTTCATCATTTTCATAGCGCATGATCTGACACCTTCCATTGTCAAAGCAGATAGCGAGACATGGACAGTCCGGCTCAACGTAACCCCCAGTGCCTGCATACCAGTGAATACCTGCTATACTGACAGCTCCAAGTGCATTACTGAGGCAGCTTATGGTCATTTTCATCTGAAACACAACACACATTGTCCATCTTATGCTACTATAAAACCAATAAAAGCAATTAAAGGTTAATTCACTTTCTCCTATACAGGTAGAAATATTTTATAGAAAAAGAGGTTTAGCAAAGTGTTATCCACAAGTTATTTCATATGTTTTAAAGTGTTTTGAGCAAATTGCAAATGTTTCAGCACATTCATCCAAATGATCCTGTATATTTTAGGGCTGCAGCGATTATGAATCGATTAACTGATTTCTTAAATGTAAACATTTTCTGGTTTCTGCTCCATATAACAAAGAAATCATTAAAGCTAAATCATTTCGATTTTTGGACAAAACAAGACATTTAAAAACATCACAACTTTGAGTTCTGAGAAACAATGATCATTCTTTTTTCACATTTGGTTTAATTTTTGTAACCAACCAAACAATTAATTGATTCATCGGTAAAATAATCAATAGATTAATCGAGTATGGAAAAATAATTATTAGTTGCAGCCCTTCCTGACATTTCCATTTCATTTAAAATCATGCACTTACTATGAAGTTCCCTTGATTGTCATAGATTTGCACTTCCCCATTAGCCATGCCAAAGAGGAGGATCTTGCTGTCCGGTGACCATGCCACATGTGCAAGCTGATTTCCCTTAAGCTCCTTTCCCCAAATCCGATTACCTATTAAAAACAAGACCTTTTTGAGTTTCTCACTTTCCCAGCAGTACCTGTCAAAAGTAGCCTTGACGAATTCAAGCTACATCTGTCTTGAAGACTACTGTGATTTATTGCTGTTTATTTATTTTTGTAACCAGACGGTGCCGCTTCTTACCATCTACAGATCCAACAATGACGGCTCCATCTTCATACACAATGCAGATCTTCTGACCATCTGCGTTCCAGCTCATGCTCCTCACCACAGACTTGTTCCTGTTGTTGATCATCTCCTCGTACCATGCACCTTCGGCACAAACACAGATAATAGTTTACCCCCTATATCACCCTATAGTATATCATCTAGTCTGCTTTCAGAGACCATTACTGTACTTTATACAGCTTGGTGGGATGTAAACCTTCACTTTGCAAAGGCTACAACACTGGTTATACTAAGCTTTCTTTCTAGCAACACAGCCACAATCTTTCAGTTTAAAGTAGCATCTTTCAGAATGAAAATGGGCAGATTAAGCCTTTTCTACTATGTTCTATGGTGCTGGAACTATCTTCACTTTCAAATTAAACTTTAAATTATTGTCCCTTTTAATACTTTAAAAGCAGCTGCTAGCTTCACTTCCTTTAATGAACCAATAAATGAACCCCTAACTGCTTTATCTACTTTATTTGCATTCATTTTCTGACGTTACTATCATTTGCTTTGGTTGTCCAGCTGTATGTTGTGTCTGATTTTGTAAGCCACGTGTAAAAAAACTGCTTTTAATTTAAATCTGAAATCCTAGTGAAAAAAACAAAAGATTGAATGAATATAAATGGATCTTGGTTTTGCAGCAGTATAATCACCTTTGTAGAGCATCCATACAATGATAAGTCCATTCTGGTCACTGGTCGTCAGCTTTTCATACTGTTCGTTCCATGTTACCACCTGTACTGCACCTGCAAGTGTAATAAGTGTCACAAAGGTTTTTCTACTGTGGTTCAATCATTGACACCAATTATTTATATAGGATGCTATTATAATCTGTGGTTTGGCAGTGACAGACTTTGGGCTAACTATTATTTATGATTGTTAAATGTTTGAGTCATTTTTCTCATTGACAATAGTTATTTATAACAGTCACATATCTTTTCTATGTATCTTTTTAAACATATCTATATACCTTCAAATAATTAAAAGAAATAACAAGAATATGAAAGTAAATAAGTCATAAAGAAACTTTTTGTGATGAAAACTATGCGACTTTGCTACTTTTAACAAAGAAGGCATAAAAAATATATATTTTTGATTGATTATGTCATCATTTTGAGGTTAAGGAATCGCACATCAACAGCTTTAACCATTTTCTTATATTTTCAATGTTCCAAACACCTAATCAGTTAATTGAGAAACTGATCACCAGATATATTGATAATGAAAACTATTGTTAGTCGCAACCTAAGACAGAGGAGAACTTACCACTGTGTCCCTCTAGAGTCTGATTCATTGATAGATTACTGGGTGCAGCAAGACCTTTCAGTTTGGAATCATCTGAAAAAAATGATGAAAAAGAGATGAAGCAATAATTGACAATAAATAATTCTCAAGGAGGAAATTGTTCAAGAGTTTTTGTTGCTTCCTAGCATTTCTTACAATGACTGGACACTTGGGTACTTGAACCGAGGCAAAAAGGAAATGACAGATTATTTACACACTGTATAAGCCCTCCAATTTCACTCAAATTGGTATTTCGTAAGAGCTTAGACAGTGACATAATCAACTTGAACTTATGCTGATTGAACAGGATGTTGTTCATCATAACCAAATTTATTTGCAGTGTAATTAAACTGATCATTTTTAATCAATACATAAAAAGACAACACCAAACTTACATAGATGAATGTAATTGAATATATAAAATGTTTGAAAATAAACAAGGACACACTTCGAACAACGCAAGGTCCTGCCCATGTCATTCTTTAGGATTATTTTGCCGGTTTCTTCCCACAGTCCAAAAACATGCAGAGGTTAATTGGTCGCAAAATATTGATCAATAATGTAAAAACAAATCATACCTACTGTATCTTTAGAGAATTTAAATGTCAAGCACTGATATTTAGTTGTTTACATGGTATGCAAAGTAAATGGAATTCTCTATAGATTATGTTTTTGGTTAGAAATATGACGTGAAGGTCAGGTGTAGGTGTTTAGGAGGCAAGCAGATGCTTAACCTCTGATATTACCTGTCTGAGTTTCAAGCTTTAGTACTCTTAGAAGACCATCGTCCCCTCCACAGGCAATGAAGCCTTGATCTTTGTTCCATGAGACACATTTTAGATGAATATTGTTGGGGATAGCAATCTATAAGACACAGGAAGTTGTGACCACATCAATAAACGCAATGACAGGTCGTGATGCTGATAGCTGAGCACAGGAGGCACTCACCTTCTTGCTGAGGTAAATAAACATGATGGTGGTGGTAACTTTACAAACGTCTACTTATCACTTGAGTGATATTTCTTACCGCGCTGTCATATTAACAAACACAGAAAGGCACTATCCATCCATTATCTACCGCTTTATCCTCCACTGAACATTAATACGCTAAGTTTTTAGCCTAGCGTACAAAATGTTAGCTAACATTAGCTTCTGCTGGTTAGCGAAGAGCCAAACGCGGACACGGATAACACGTGACCCCGGCGGCAAACATTAAATGCAGACTAACACAACTGTAACACTAAGAAGAATTCAGTTAATAACCAATAATACTAAAGGTTTTTGGAGACGGACAGTTCTAATTCGCCGTTCCAAACTGTAGCTTCCCTCCGTCTCCCGTGGTAACCATAAACCGGATGTTCCGGGTGTCTCTGGTAGTTGTAGTTTATTTGTTCGCAATCGAGAGATACCGCTCCTCTCCGTGTGTGTGTGTGTTCCTTTTACATTTCACATTTAAGAAGCTTAAAGAAATGTCATTTAAAAAGACACTCAAAGTAATTTATCAGTTACCAATTTATCAATTAATCTAAATTTCGTTATTGATGGATAGATAGATAGTTAGATAGATCTTAGTTTATATAATGCACAATGCATGAGACAAATTGGATATAGTGTTTACAAATATTTATTTTCCACATGCAGCTTCCGTAGAGAAAACATACAAAGACAAATACATGAAAATGACAATAAAGTGAAACTATTGTTATTATTATTATTATTATTATTATTATCATTATTATTATTATTGACGATAATAATAATAACAACAATAACAATAAAAAATAATAATGTGGCAAGCAGACAAACAGCAACAATGCTTTTACAGGTATGGATGGAGTCTGTGTTCTAACTACACAAAAACTCTGATCATGAAAATCCCTTAAAGTGAAGGTAGTGGGATGTATAATGGACAAAGACTATTTTACAATACATAAACAGTGATAGGAGTAACTGTTGCTTATCTTACAAATACACAGGTACATGTCGACATTTACACGCTTAACCTGACTTGTCAGTGGTAATAACAATGCCAAAAATGCAACTTTATGATCATCATCATAATAATAAGACATCATTTTATTACTATACTACATGACAAAGCAATACTAAATTTAACACACTTAACAGATTAAATTAAACACTGAAGATATTTTGACAGTATGAAAAAAGTGAGGTCTTCTGACAGCATCGCTGTTCTTAATACTGCTCTTCTTCTTCAATCAGCTTCACTTTGTCTGAAAGTTCTTCAAGTAAACAAACAGTCAAGGGAAAAAAAAACATGCCACAATTCCACCATTTATTATTGGAGAGGATATAGAAATATCAAACTTTAAATCAACTGAAAATATTATATTATATATTATTATTATTATATATATAGGTGGAGAGAGAAAAGCTACGAAGCAGCTCTGGCGTTTATAAAAGGTTATAATACAAAAGTATTGAAACTCAGTCAGTACTATCACTACTTGTAAGAGGTGGCAGTATTTGGTCCTGATGTGGTCTTGAACAGTGGTCTACTACTTAGCAGACATCTCACTCTCCACTGTTATCCACCCACAAACCCCTTATGTCCTGATGATAGTTTTGCCTCATATACCTGAGAAACTACTGTATATAATGTTACAAATGTGTTACATATGTATTAACTGTAACTGTACTTTGTAACTTTTAAACATATGCAACAAATATCTGTGACACTCAAACTATTGTGAAATAAGTTCACACAATACTGATTATGTCGATCAGCTCCACACGACTCTTTCTTTGTTCTCTTTGATGTATAGCAGTGTTTAGATTGACATGTCTGCACTGCACACAGGAAGTGATTTGTTATATGTAAAGGCAGATGGAGGCAACAGTAATATTGTCATAGTAAAGCCAGACGACTCCATCAGGTTGGAGTATGACTGTAAACACAAATAATTGACGAAGTGAGCTCTACTGCTCACAGTCATTCAGCAATTTAACAGAATAAATGCTTCTTGTACCCGCCCACCTCTGCCCTGCTGTTGTATACACAGTCAGGTTTGATAGTTTTGCTTGGCAGAGCTTGTTTTCAGATTATACAAAAAACTTTACATTGTTTAGGTTCACAAAGAACAAACAAAGGCAACATCAACAGAAACAAATATCACAAAAACGTATGCATTCCAGCTTTAAATTCAAACTTTCTATTGGTTTGCAGGAAAGTAAAATAGCACTGGTTCTCTAGGACACAGTAGAACCCAAGCCTCATCATGTGAGATGCAAAAAGGATATGTTTTCTGCTCAGCTCCTGAATGGTCAACTGTACTTTTCTCTGGAAGGCAATCTGAGCTTCACACATGCAGGCGTCTTGACTTATTTCACCTCTCATTTCCTCTGAGAGAGAGAGAGAAGATGTACAGAGACAGCTGAAAACATTCCTGTCATGTTTCACCATGTTTAGTGTTTGCTTCTTTGTGATAATTCACTCGGCTGCTCAGTAGGAAACAAACAAAACTGTGCAGTGATAGTGTGTAGTTTTTCACTGGCTTCATGTAATATTTTGAAGCTGGCAAATCCTATATGTATATATGTATATATATATATATATATATATATATATATACATATATATATATATATATACATATATATATATATATATACTGTAAGTGTCAAAATCCCAATGGATATTGATTTAACAATATGAGTTTATGTGTATCATTAACAACATATGATGTAATCATGTTTGGGGCACTTTTGTATTAATTACATTGATTACATAATGAAATATATTTTATTGGTACATTTATTTTTTTATTTATTTATTAATCTATGACTCAATACACCGCATTACAAAGTCACTCATTAACCCAAACCTTTTTCAATAATCGTATAGGAAAAGAGAATTCAAGAAGCCTTTGTTGATATACAGTATTTGTCTGGAATAGTCATGGAAACAATGGCCATGATTACAATACATGTTGCAATAGACAACTTAAAGTGCAGGGCTTTGGTGATAAATGCTGGGCTGTGGAAACGTATACATCACATACAACCTAGGTTTCACAAAAACATCTCTGCGAATGTTTTTTTTATTTGAAAAGAAAGAACATTCTTACGTGAGCATGTTATCTGGTCGGCATTTAGCACATATCCGGATCGACACTTGCAGCTGAAGGAATCACCATTGTTGATACAAATATGTTGACAGTTATGTCCGTGAGCGCATGAATTTGAGCCTGAAAAGAGACACTTTCACATCTAACTGACCAAGTCTCAACATTATTATTCCCAAAACATTGATGGAATCAAACAACAGAGCCTCATTTTAAAACAGAAACATAAAAGCTAATTACATAGATTTAAAAATCTGAACATACATTGATTTACACATCATTTAAATGTTAAAAGATTTATTTTTTAATCTATCTATCTTGGTGCACTGCACTGCATTGAAACCTTAGTGGATCACGTTCATGTACATCATGTACACGGACAACAAAAGAAGTCAGAAATGTTAAAACCAATCAAGGCAATAACAATTGCATAATGTTGAGTAGGATGATGGCAACTATGATGCAGTGCTGCAGATGGAAGGGTTCTGTCTGGAAGTGTTGGAAGTAGTGACTAAGATAATTATAAATTATTGCCATTACCTTTGTATCATAATTACTATTTTAAATTGAAATTAATGTATGTCTGTGTCAGTTTTACAGTGATTTATCCAAATGTTATGGTTATTGTTGCACTTGATTTAATGCCATTTATCTGGCATTTATACAAATACCATATCTTTTTTAAAGTTTAAAATGTTGAATTCAATTTTACTCTCAAATTCCAGGTTAATTTTAATTTTATCATTTGACTTTTACCTGTTGAGACATATCTTCTATATTTGCACATTATCTAATTTGTGTTTTTTTTTCTTTATTGACATTGTCTTTAGTTCTGTTTAAGTTTGGGATCAGTGCTTCTTGGCAAGCTCTCATTTTCTTATTTTTGATTTGGCATTCAGGAGGATGGGGAGGTATGATTTTTAGATTTTTCTCATATTCTATTCTGTATTCCTTTTCATCTGCAGGACAATTTTCAGCACTGTGTTTTACATTTGTATGCATTTTTGTAAGCACTGTCATTTCAGAGGGACATTCCAGAACGATTTAAAAAAAAAAAAAAACTTTTTACAAATAATTTGAGGGCTTTACTTACGTGAGCATGTTTTGCGATTCACATTCAGGACATATCCCACTCGACACTTGCACATGTACGAGTTCCCACTGTTGACACATATGTGCTGGCAGTCGTGTCCCTGGGCACATGCATCTGAAGCAGAAACTGAAGAAGAAAAGCTCACATCTCAGTTAAACATATAGAAAACATTCCTTAATTCCTTCCTAAAAAAAGTGGACCCCCTTACTGCTCCAGTCAACAGGACACTTCCATATCTGACTGACTGGCTATATCAGTCAAGAATCCTTAAGCCATTGTTGACCATGGCTATTCAAATTTCCATCTCTTTCCATGTTTGTGGTTGATCAGAATGAGCAAAGCTTACCAGAGAAATTCCTCCAATGCTTTATTTTTAATCTTTCAATTCAGCCAATAAGATCCCTGGAAAATCTGTTAGAAGGGTCCAAGATCTTACGTGAGCATGTTTTCTTGTCTGCCTTCAACACATATCCTGCTCGACACTTGCAGATGTAAGAGTCATCACTGTCGACACAAATATGTTGGCAGTCATGTCCTCGGCCACATATATCTGAACCTGCAAAGAGACAATCCCACATCTAACTGTATTAATCATTCAGAGAAACCTTTAGTAGACAAAAGAAACAATGATGGAATACCATGATCAAGCACCTATTAATTTTGAGGCAAATGCTGAACACATCTACGAGAAAAGTCTAAGTTCTTACGTGAACACGTTTTCTTATCTGCATTCAACACATAACCCGCTGGACACTTGCACATGTACGAGTTCCCACTGTTGACACATATGTGCTGGCAGTCATGTCCCTGGGCACATGCACCTGAAGCAGAAACTGAAGAAGAAAAGCTCACATATCAGTTTAATCACTATAGAAAACATATAGAATACATCCCTTAAAGTTTTGGAGAGTCAATGGTCACATTCCTTAAAAAAGTGGACCCCCTTACTGCTCCAGTCAACAGGACACTTCCATATCTGACTGACTGGCTATATCAGTCAAGAATCCTTAAGCCATTGTGGACCATGGCTATTCAAATTTCCATCTCTTTCCAAGTTTGTGGTTGATCAGAATGAGCAAAGCTTACCAGAGAAATTCCTCCAATGCTTTATTTTTAATCTTTCAATTCAGCCAATAAGATCCCTGGACAATATGTTAAAAGGGTCCAAGATCTTACGTGAGCATGTTTTCCTGTCTGCCTTCAACACATATCCTGCTCGACACTTGCAGATGTAAGAGTCATCACTGTCGACACAAATATGTTGGCAATCATGTCCTCGGCCACATATATCTGAACCTGAAAAGAGACAATCCCACAACTTACTGTATTAATCATTCAGAGAAACCTTTAGTAGGTGAAAGAAACAAAGATGGAATACCATGATCAAGCACCTATGACGATGAATTTTGAGGCAAATGCTGAACACATCGGCACATCTACGAGAAAAGTCTAAGTTCTTACGTGAACATGTTTTCTTCTCTGGATTCAACACATAACCCGCTGGACACTTGCACATGTACGAGTTCCCACTGTTGACACATATGTGCTGGCAGTCATGTCCATAGGAACAAGAGATATGGACATGACATGTCCATATGTTATAACAACTGGGCTGTAGGAGACTTTCTCTGGCTCTTCCACAACCAGATGTCAAGGAACACTTCTGGAGCCAAACTCTTTGCAATACCTCTGAGTCTACCAACATTAAGTCTCTATTGATTGTCCTAATCTGTTAGAGTGATAGTTCATGTTTTTTTGAAGTTCGATTTTTAGGCTATGTTCAGACCTGGTATTAAATGTAGCTTTTTAGATTTTTGCCCTTAGAAAATATAAATTGTGTTTTGCTCAGTGTTGAGAAGTGTAAAAAAACTTTGAGTTCATTGTGAAAATGCAGCAGGATCAGAGGACGTCAGGACAGATGTGATTTGGATCATGATACTTTCTCAGCCTCCACTCAATAGAAATTTACTACCAACTGTCCTAAACTATTTGGAACAAACTACATGCGATAAAATTTGTTGTTGAAATTATTTTCTAATTTCTAATCCTCTGAGGGACATCATAATGGACTTTGGGGGCCTCAGGCAAAAGGGCTTACATTATCCTTGATTACACAATAAAACCATCCTATTAGTAAATGTATGTCTAGATTGATTTAAGTTTATTCAAATTTACTTTACATTATTTCATGTTTTAATAGGCAATTAAAAGAGGGATTATGAAGGATTTGATAATAATTTACAAAAACAACATAACACCGTCAAAAAGGACTTTAGCAAATAATGGATTTTAAATAATGGATATTAAAAGTACAATTGTGTTGCTTTTCATCTGCTCTTGGGGTCCCTTTTAAGCTTGGGGCTGGTAGATGTAAATGTAAAATGCAGAAACAAGAAAATGATGTCTCTTGTGGGAGCCCGTCCTATGACTTACAGAATATGCATTATATCATCAACGATTCCAATACATGCAATACATTTGTGCATTAGCCGTGTCCCATCCAGACAACATGTGGAACAATGGACAACTGGCACAAAGACATGCATAACAAGTACAGTATACATTAGGTGAAATTGAAGGTTCTTACGTGAGCATGTTTTCTGGTCTGCATTCAACACATATCCCTCTCGACATTTGCAGATGTATGAGTCATTATTATTGACACAAATATGTTGGCAGTCATTTATGTGGGAACATGAATCTGAACCTGAAACGAGACACTCATTCTTGAAATTGACTCTCTAAATGAAATGACTAACATGATACATGCTCAGTCTGCATGTGCTACCATTCCATTAACTATTGAAATCATGACCACACAGTCATGTAAGTCATGGGTATGGGTAAGTCCAGCTTTAGATAAATACAGTATAAATGAAATGGATTATCTTACGTGAGCATGTTTTCTGGTCGATATTCAGCACAAATCCTTCACGACACTTGCAAATGTAAGAATAGCGACTTTGGACACAAATGTGTTGGCACTCATGTTCTTGGTCACAAGCATCCAAACCTGAAAATAGACACTTTCACAGCTAGCATCTACAGCATTACTTCCTTGACAGATGTAATTAAATTACCATTAGCAAGGAATCTACTGTATGTCTTCTCAAGAATATAGAATAATCACACAGTGGTCTCCAGACAAATGAAAACTAATAGGGTTTGGGCTCTTACTTGTGCATGTTTTTTGATCTGCATTCAACACATATCCTTCTTGACACTTGCACGTGTATGAGTTGTATTCACCGACACAGATTTGTTGACAGTCATGTCCCAGCGCACATGAATCTGAATCTAAAAAGAGATACTCCTATTTGTAGATCATTTAATCCAATTACAGATTACAAGAACAAGTGGTTAAACTCCAGCTCCATGAAATCCAACACCCCTCCAAATATATGACACATCCCTACCTTTGAAAATACCACAAATTCAAGCAGCAACCACTACAACTGAAACTGACGCCAGTGTGTAATGGTACCACAACAACCTCATCAATTGCCAAGGAAATATCTTTAACTATTCCCATGTCCAGGAACAAT
The DNA here is from genome assembly GCF_958295425.1 of Solea solea. NCBI lineage: Eukaryota > Metazoa > Chordata > Actinopteri > Pleuronectiformes > Soleidae > Solea > Solea solea. The sequence goes on from NC_081151.1 coordinate 12,470,903, forward strand.
TTTTTTTTTATAAATCTGAAGATAATCTGTGCCAACATACAAATGTTCTTTGATTCACAGTCAACATATTAAATTCTACATTTGTGGTAGAATTTAAGTAGAAATTAAGTAGAAATCAGCACAGGAACATGTACCTAAACCTGACAAGAAACACTACATCAGTGGTTCTCAAACACTGGGTCAGGAACCACATATGGATCACTGGAAAAATCTTTTGGGTCCCAAAACAAATTTGCTGGATTTTGGTCCCAATGTAGAAAGTCTGGGAAACACTGCACTACACTGACGTTAGCTCTGTCATTATGGAAGTCATGACACAGTGATTTTATTGGCAACTGGTACTGTTCATAAACAGTAAAGCATCTGCTGTTTATTTCAGCAAAATGTGACTGACCAATGCTTACAGCTGTAAGATGAAGCCATACAAATATATTTTTATACATTCCATCAACATATACAGTATCTGCAAACTTCACCACAAATATTTGTTCTTACGTGAGCATGTTTTCTGGTCTGTATTCAACACATATCCGACTCGACACTTGCAGATGTACGAGTCATCACTGTTAAGACAAATGTGCTGGCAGTCATGTCCATTGGCACATGGCTCAGAACCTGGAAAAACACCCCATAGCTATAAAACTCATTCCAATTAAACAAATAAAAGAGGTCATTATATTTGATGTGCACACAGATCTGTGTATTTATAATAAACAACTAGGATTGGCTCCAGCTCTCCCCACAACCCTTTAAGGATAAACAGTAGCAAACAAAGGAATGAATAAATGTTCTTACGTGAACATGTTCTCTGGTCTGCATTCAACACATGTCCCACTTGACACCAGCAGGTGTATGAGTCACCATTGTTGACACAAATATGTTGGCAGTCATGACCCTGGGCACATGCATGTGAACCTGAAAAGAGACACTCACATCTCCCCATTTCTGACTTACACAGTTTCCTGCCTCATCTACTCAAATATATTAACTCTTATAAAGTTGTAATGTGTAACTTTTGATAAACAAATGTCTGTTACATAAAAATCGTTGTCAGGTGTCACACAATGCTGATGAAGTCTATCAGCTCCACACAACTCTCACTGTTATGGCATTATCTGAAACACGCACGAGGTGAAACAAATGTTGAAAGAGAATGGTTATACTATGAACCTTTCAGAAAGCTCTGCAGGCTCAGCTGAGGTGTGGGGGAAGTCTAGCAGCATAGTGACACAAGCAGTGTTTTAGTGTGGACATAGTATGGACACAAACATGACGATTAAAGGCTATAAAGGGATAAGGGTTTATGAGGCACTGACACATAGTCAGTGCTGACGTCATGGTGCTGGTGCTTTGTATACAACCAGCACCTGTGACATGGCCACTAACCCTCAATTAAAACATGGCTGCCATCAGGGAAATAATACTTTTTGCCACTTGACAAAACCCTCACCTAATAGAATCTGCACATCTGTGAGTTAACAATATGTTAAGAGTATGTTTGCTACTTTTTCTTGCAGCTATACCGCCTTTTCTGATTGGAATCCACAGTTTGTGTTGCTTTGTAAAGTGTTCACTTCCCAATGCGAAAATCCAAATAGAAAATCAGCGATCTTACATTTTGTTTTTGGATTTTAAATTTCCACAATTTCAGCAGATGGCAAGTTACATACACAGTGAAAGTGGACAAAAATAAAATAAAAAATACTTACGTGAGCATGTTTTCTTGTCAGGGTTTAAGACATAGCCCAAGCGACACTTGCAATGGTATGAGTTTCCACTGCTGACACAAATATGCTGGCAATTGTGTCCCTGTGCACATGCATCCACACCTGCAAATAAACAATTCCAACAGTTGATTAGCTTACAAGTAGCTTAATGAATCATTGTTTTTGGGATTAGTAGTTGCAATCCACATTTATTATTTGTGTATTTTACATATAGACACATGCAAATTAGTTTGTGCTTCAAGTATACTGACGTTATAGTTGCTTTATATTGGTGCTTTATTTATGGAAGGAAGAAATTATGTTATTTATAGCAAATGATAATTTTGTAACAGAATATCCATGCAAGTACCATGCAAACACAAAGTTAAAGGCAAGCAATGTTTCAATACACTCCAAGCTATCTACAGCAGTGGTTCTCAAACGTTTTATATCAAGTACCACTTGAGAGAATATTGAGGTACTCTTGAAGTACCACAGTGGTGTAACACAGTGGTGTAAACAGGCCGAACAAAGTCAGCTATGGACTTTTCTCAGGAAAACTCTTTGGTCGTATACAGCAGGAGCTACATTAGTTTTGGCCTTGCAGCATAAGCGGCTGTTATTGATGACAAAAGCCCAAATTATGAATGTGGGAAGCTAAGCACATTTTTCAGATATGCTATGTCAGCGGGGAATGTGGGGCATAAGATACAGTGCAGAACGCTAAGAGCAGAGCGCTCCCAGTGAAGAGTACAGGCAGCATCATTTTAGATTTCAGCCATCTTAAAGTATTCAAGAATGAAGACAGTGCTTTGGTTCAGCACATCTTTATGTTGGTTAGTACAGTAACTTTGACTCTTTAATGCCAGCTGCATTCATTTTTCCATTACCAGCATTTCACAAGTTAGTAAACACCATTTTATAGAAATGCAAATGGGAAGAGGTGGTACATAGTTACTTTGCCTTTTTTCTTTGAGACCAAAGAAGAGGACTGTTGACTTTAGGATGGATATTCCCTCTATGGTGCTGCCCATACAATCACGTGTAAATTTAAAAGATGGGTTTGACATACCATTGTTTCCTTTATCGTCATTTTCAGTATTTATTCCATTTTGGTCTTTCCTGCGATCTAGGCCTAGTTCATAATCATCATTTCCACCATTTAATGGAGTGTCTGCACTCCCGTCATCATCATCATCCTTACCACACAAGGTTTCCCTAAATTTGGAAGTAAGCTTCTCAATAACACCATAGGTCTCCACGTAGAAGACATGGTCATCATGTGGTTGGCTGGCCATAAGGCGGAGGGACATCAAATCAGCTCTGTCTACTCCCACCGCGTAGATCTCTATCCCAGATGCGCGAGCTGCAGCTGACACTTCGTCCACCTTGTCCTGGGGCCTCCCGTCTGTCAATATGAAGGCCACTTTTGCAATATTTCTGGAACTAACTCTGGCCCCTGCCTCTGCGGTGAATGCTTTTTCCATAGCAGTCTTGATGGCCAAGCCTGTCATGGTGCCCGAAGCGAGGGGCTCAACTCGAGCCAGTGCCTGCTTTAGGGCAGATTTGTGAGAATACGTATTGAGCAGGAACTCAATTTGCACTGTGCTGGCATAATTGACGAGGCCAACTCGTGTAGCGTCAGGCCCGATTTCCAAGCTGTCCACCATATCTTCCAGGAACTCCTTGGCCTTCACAAACTCAGCAGGACGCACACTGCGGGAACTGTCTATGATAAAGACGAGGTCTATAGGCCGATTCCTGCAGTTGGATCTTATTGCTGTAAAAAAAGAATAAACATTTTCAAGATGTTGAACTGATTTAAAGTATCAACATCAAATTTTGTATTATAAGAAAGTAAATATCCAGATATTATTCCCATGAGCAAGATTACGGTTTTGACCATGTGCCATTACTTCATAAAAGCACATGTATACATACAGTATATATATGTATGTATGTATAAATGTATATATGTATATATGTGTATATATATATATATATACACACACACACACACACATATGTATGTATATATATATATATATATGTATATATACAGTATATGTATTAATTTATTTTTTACATTGATGAAGTTATGACATTTATCACAAAAATATCTGTTTTACCAAAAATCATTTTGAGAAATGGCATTGACCCTAGTCAGAAACCTATAAGAGCAAGTACAAAACTGCTCTTATATTGTTGTTACAGTATATTATAATTAAAGCTCATTGAGACTGATCATACTTCTATTAGCTGTGCCACTACAATAAGTTCAGAAATAATTGATTTTCACTACATGTATATTAAATAAGATAATCCACAATTTAATAGCTTTCATTTTTAGGAGTCACATTAGAATATACCTGCGGCAGTCCTGCTGAATACAGGGGACACACTTGAGTCTGCAGCGGCCTGCCATGATGTGAATGGTGCAGCACTGTGTTGCAGTTGTGAGGAGAGCCTTGGTCGTGGTTGCTGGGTCGGCTGATAGCGATACAACTTGGAATTTCTCCCGCCAGCTTTGTCACGAGAAACGAAAAAAGGCAGAAGAAAAAGCATTTTAACAGTGGTCACATGACACATGATAGGTGGGTGGACTACATGGTATATTGTATATACAGAATACAGCTGGGTGAACGTGTGCATGTGTGTGTGTCAGACATACTTTATATACAGCAACCCACCCATACAAACATACTGGACATACATACGTATATGTATGTAAACTGTACTGTAATATATTGTACACACACAGTATATATATGTACACACATAAATACATATACTTGAATATTCATTATTTTCAATTTGTCAATGAATTTTTTTGTTTTCTGCGGGTTCTCGGGCTTCCTCCCACAGTCCAAAAACATGCAATATGGGGATTAAGTAAATTGGACACTCTAAATTGACCATAGGTGTGAGTGTGAGAGTGAATGGTTGTTTGTCTCTATGTGTGTGGCCCTGCGATGGACTGGCGAACTGTCCAGGGTGTACCCCGCCTATCGCTCTATGTCAGCTGAGATTGGCACAGCACCCCCCGTGACCCTCTGGTGGAGGATAAAGCGGTAGATGATGGATGGATTTTCCATTTTCCTGCATATGTCTAGTGCAAAATGAGTGACGGGATGCAATTTCCAAACCTTGATTATACATTATAGTCAAAGGTTTCATATATAATTCTGTCTGTATATGCCAGGACAAATGCACAGAAGCACAGCATTAAGAACATGCAACGTTGCAGCCTGTACACACCTGCACTGTCACTTCTCCTCCTGTCTTGTGCCTGGATGTTGGTGGCAATGTGCAGCTGCTGCTGCTGGACACCTTGGGCACTGTAATCATCACTTCGAGGAAGCTGCTGAAAAATTTCAGCACTTGGAACTTCATCAGATGTCTGTTCAACAGATTTCCCGTCTTCAAAGTGCTGGTAGAGCCTTGCGGTGACTTGCGGGGACACTCGCTGGACCACAGGACTCATTACAGAGGGGCCCCTTGACCGAATCTGTGAGAAAGTCCCTGATGTCAGAATTCCAATGCAGCAGAAAAGTCCCAGCATTAGTGAAGTCATGTTGCCTGCACACAGGTTCCCCTCCTTCTCTGGGACTCACTACAGCTACAGCTGAATGAAGCATACTTATAGTCTATGTAGTCTCCAGCCCACAGGGCGTGGAGAACTACCAGCCCAGTCAATGCACAGATATATGGAGTAATTCAGTAATACTGTACTTGACCTGAATTGTTTTATTACCCTTGATTTCAAGGTCTTGATAACTTCATTCCATACAGGGTGATTTACACATCGTAGTATACAATTCAAAGCTCCAGTGTGTAACTTCTGTCACTGAAAAACTGCTAGTACGTTCTATTATTTAAAGCAGAGGTTTACAATTTTTCTACAAGATGGAAAATGTTTCTCATGTACCCCATGGACATTTTATATGATAGCGTTTTTGATTAGAAAGTAAACTTTCAACTATTCCAGGTTAAAAAAAATCTAAAAAATATTTGCTTTTAAATGTAGTCTGACTTTTTTTTGTAAAAAATATGATGACAAATTAAATGGTTAAATCTGCAAACTTTTCAACAACTCTCATGTTAGAACTACTGGTAGTTGTGCTCCAAATAATAATAATAACAATAATAATAATAATAATAATAATAATAACAATAATAATAATAATAATAATAATAATAACAATAATAATAATAATAATAATAATAATAATGATAATAATAATAAGAAGAACATAAATATAAAAGCTATCAAAAAAAATCATCTATTGAATTGGGGAAATTTGAGTGAAAGGATATCATATATTATATTACAACAGAGATACTGTTCATATATACAAGTACCTGTATCGTAGCTGCTTGAAACTTGTCTGTTATTTACAATAATCAGAAGACAAGACATTATCAGCAGATGGATTTGCCACAGTTGTTAGGTTATTTGTACCGTGATGCCCTCTTATGGATTAAAGTGAAAAGTACACCAGTGCTTCTGGCATCACTCAGAAGAGACACTGCATGGTTCATTCAGAGATTTCTATTTCCATACTAAGTTTAGCTTGGTTACAAAAAAGATTGTCTCATAATTAATGCTGAAAAGTTTCACAAAAATTGTATCTGTGAATCATCAAAAATATAATGTTTACATTAAAATTTACTTCAAAGTAGTTAGCTCACATTGATACTCCAAGTGATCATTCAAACTCGAACCTTAAAAACTCATTCAAGTTATACAGCCTAGAAATGCAGCAGGTTTGCAGTTCGAAGTAAATTCCAAGTTGTCCATTTGTGCGTGCAGCATTGTCTGCATCCACCCCCCCTTTTGTTTATCAACAGAAGACAATAGTCAGAACATTTATATGCATAGTTTAATCGAGCTAAAGCCGTCGTCTGACAGACAAAGTGCAGATTCCGAGTATAAATGCAGAGGACAAAATACATGTATTGGCTGTGTTCTTCTGACTCTGCCTCTGTAGGTGGGGGTGTATCTCTCGATAAGCTAGTGCATATTGAATCCGTTGCCTGTTGACATATTAATCATGATACAAATTAGATCTAGTTTGGGTTGCTGTGTTGTCCGAAGAAAGATGCTGCTGCAGTTTATACCTTCATTCCTTCTACTTTCGATCAAAGACTGGGGAATAATATTGGTGCATGCGCATAACGCCGAGTCCAACTCCAGTCCGACTAAGCACATACAAGCAGGAGTAATGCAACCATGAAAATCTAGAATCTGCAACAATTACAAGATTTACAGGAGGATACAGGAAATGGCATATATTAACATGCAAACAGTCTAAAATGATACGGACAGAGTGGCACAAGTCTCTATCACATCTAAATTAGCAGGAATACCTGGGACTTTTACACCTGGGAGAAGCCACTTTTTTATGGTGGCCGGTAATTGCATGACAATATTACAAATTGTGAAACACTTAAAATGTTTGAGACAAATTTACTTTCAGTACAAAAAACCCCAAATGAACAAGATGCAAAACACTTGTGATAGAGTAGAGATAGAGTAAATTCCTCTGTGGAATTTATGACTGAGGATGGACTGTGACTGAGTGGTTTACTAAAGATATACATTTATTTCTGCTTTTGTAAATTTGTTTTGTGATTTTTTTTTTTTTCCTGTAAATTGTTCTCAAATTTCAAATCATGGCATTAATCAGTGATAATGTTACAGTGGTTACTATTTTCTTTGGTCCCTCTTTAAATGGATTGATGAAATAAACAACAATCTCAAACTAGACTTACCAAATTAGAAAAAAAAAACTGACAGCAGATTTAGCAAGAAATAACAGGTCATTTTAGTCATTGCTTGTCTCTTGGCCACAGAAGGTTGTCTCTTGAAACAGGTGTGATTCCTCCACAGGAGCTGGAATGGCCTGGGATTGGACTTGCTTCACATGTTGCCTAGAGAAGAATATGCAGATAAAGTTAGATTGTCCAGGATCACAACATGCACTTAAACCTGTACGTTTTTCATGAGACAGTAGTCCATTGACATCACTCACCAGGCAGGGCGAGATATGACATAGTGAATATTAGGATTAATGAATCCACTGAAGTTAGAAAAGCTTGAAATGGTGTAGGCACCCATGTCTTCAAAGATCAGCCAGTCGCTGACCTGCAGGTCAGGCAGGTAACAATGATCTACAATAATATCATGACGACTAGAAGTTTGACCCCAGATACTGCAGGGGTATGTGGCTTCATGTGGCTGTGGTTTCTATTGGGGAGAGGAAAGAGAGTGTTGGAAAAACAAACATTGGAGACAGTAAACCTTTGTTTTTGTCTCTCTTATCTTACCTATTCACACTGAACCAAAGTCGGCCCTTCTATTTGTAAGAATTGTAAGAAGTAGCCGTGAGACTGATACCGTTTCTCAATACTCAAGTAAGCAAGTATGTACTTGCGTACTTGGGAAGTATATACTTGAGAAGTACGCTGGGAGTATATACTTGCCAAGTACGGGAGTACACAAGTATGTGGTTGTTTCTCAATACTCAAGTATGCAAGTATGTATGTATTGTTCTGCTGTTTGAATGGTGGCTGGCGCCAAGTGCTGCAGCCTCATTACCGCCCCCTACAGTGTTGATAAATGAACATATGAAATACTTTCAATAAATGCATATATATGTTGTTATTATTTTTACATTTTAAATATTTAACTTCATTTATTAATTTATTTCTATTAAAATATACAATACAAATAATACAATGTGGAAAATAGATATATTACAGCATTGTAGAGTAGTATATATATATATATGTATGTATGACATATATGTACGTGTACAAATATATACTACTCTACATACTATACTATACATATCTAATATTTACATATTATATTTAAATATAAATCTCGACTTTAATATAAATCTAACATTCAAAGTTAAAATAAATAAAACATTAATAATATACAAACCTTCAAACTTTCAGGTCAAAACGTTTCCATTAAAAACAAAATAACACGTCAACAACAAATCTATGGATCACACCGAGCATCTAATGACAGCGACGTCTGAGCCAGCGGATCATTTCATCAGGACAGGCCGAGGTAACGCTGCTCTGTGCCGGGCACAGTGAGCGCCGAACGTCCGCAGAGGCGGAGCTGATCACCTCCGACAAACGTCGCTGCCAAACTATAAATACGTCAGATCTTCATACACAAACCACATGTTTGAATTCTAAATGACTCATTTCTCGCCTCAAATGATGTTAAAACTTTGTTCCGGGACACAGAAAAATATTTATTTCAGATTTATATTTCTATTATCTGCTGCTACGCTCCGCCGAAATGTATTCTGGGATACATGGCCATCGCAAGTACGCTTAAGTCACCTCCGATGCATACTTGGTAAAAATGGGCGGAGCGAGAACATTTCCGGGTTTGAGAACCGTCCTCGCTGTTCGCTTACTTGAGAATTGGAACAGCACTTGGACTGAGGCTGATGACGTTTTCACAAGTACGGGAGTACGCAAGTACGCTCAAGTACGCACAAGTATGGATATTGAGAAACGGCCTCTCTCAAACAGTGAACTCTTCCAAAACTATGGTGGCCTTCACATACCAGAAAGGATATTGTGGTAGCATGTTGCTGCAAATTATAGGCTGGCTACAGGTCATCCTAACATAAGCTATACACACATATAAACAACTTATTCTGAGGCTTTACAAACCAAACAATTGTTAAGGCATGTAAAATAATTTATCAGATTATACAAACATATGCTGTATATTCACCTTCTATGGATAAAAAAATCCTACAGCTCAATGTGTGTTTTCATTTTTTTCATCTTCATGTAAGCCTAAAGATCAGTGCTACTGGTGGAGCTCAAGGTACCATAGGAGCGGCTGGAAGTTGCCCATGAAAGGAAGCATGCTAACTTGGTGGCAGAGTGCAGGGGAAGTGGGTGGATGACATACCTCCACCCAGTGGAGATCTAGGGGTTCTGTTGGAAGCTCAGTGCTGCACATACTCCAAAACCTATGGCTGCAGGGTAAGGAGCTACACAAAGCCACAAAGGAACTTTTTGAATTTGCGTACATTTCAAGCTTCTGGGTTTGGGAAGGTGCTGCAGGATTTAGGCAGCCAGTAGCTATTGGAAATGGTTAGCTGTGGGGAGTTGTTGGGAGACGTCCCTGTTCACTGCTCTGCCACCAGTAGATGTTATGGGATGAGGGTTGAAACATCTATGATTAAAAAATATAATTGCATCTTCGTGACTAGCACTGTTGCCTCACAGCAAGGAGGTCAGCAGTTTCACCTTTCTGTGTGGAGTTTACATGTTATCCTTGTGTGCACTCTGGCTTCCTCCCTGTCATAAGCATGTAAAATGTGGGATTAGATTGGACACTCTAAATTAACCATATGTGTGAATGTGAGAGTGAAAAGTTAATTGTCCCTGTATGTCCCTATGATGTACTGGTGACCTGTCCAGGGTATACTCCACCTTTCGCCTTTTGTCAGCTGGGATTGGCTGCAGCGCCACATGCAACCCTCACATTGAGGACAACGCAGTGGAAAAAGAATGGATGGATAGATGGACACATTTGTGCTTGGTGTGCTGTGTTCAACATTTTTCTATGATGGGTAACTTCTTGCAATTTCAGGTTTGAATTTTTTTGAAATTTTATTCATTTACCTTAAGTAGTGTTGGTGGAAACTGAACAGGGGTCATTTCTTTACAGGAAAAAGATTTGGACACTGCATCATTGACGTAGTACAGAGTCCTGTCAGTGATCCTTTCATCAGTTCCTCCATCTTCCTCTGAAAAAGGATAAACAGTTGAATTTTTTTGTGCACTCACTCACTCACTCAATCACTCCCTCAGAACATGGGGTACACCCTGGACAGGTCACTAGTTATTCTTAACCAGAAAATCCCATTATTGATCTTTAATAGAAGAAAACAACCATATGTTTCTCTTCAGCATTGTAGCCAGTCTGACACATAGTTGTAGTTCTGTTGAACTGACCAAACCATTAACTCTCTGTAGGTAGTAATGACTTTATGAACTACTTTACTAATGAAATACCAACCATTAGAGTTAAAGTAATCTAACCCTGCCGACTAATAACACAGATTTGTTGTTCTCACAACATCTGTTGCACTTGTCTTCTCAAACACCATTCCTACAACTCCAAGCGAGCTCAGTTCATTAAGGACCCATACAGATTTACCAAAACTCTGTTTTTTGGGGAGGCAAGATCTGGAAGATTGACCAGCCCTAAGGGCAGCCCTAAGAGCAACCCCCCCCCCCCCCCCCCCCCGGGAATCAAGCCTATAGTGCATACCCAAAGATCAGCAGAACTGCTGAAACTCCTGAGGAAGAGCTTGACAACAGTGAACCAACATGGAGAGATGTCCAGGACATTGTACAGAAAATGTGCAAACCTCCCTGCTCTGCCCCTAGAGGTCAGTCTAGCGACAAACAGCATACACTCCCTGAAGTACTGATGCAGCACGTAAGGTGCACACTCTAGTTAGAGCTGTTTATATAACATACGCAGCACAAGCAAGTTCAGTGTTCTACAGGTTGGAAAGGCTCTGTAACTGTTGTGCGTGAATGCCTACATAAGTGTTATTCTGTTTATTTCGTTACATGTTCTGCTTGTTCGTTTAGCCCCAAACAAATACTGTTCAGTGATCGTTTAAACCCTAATTGCCTGTTTAAGATCAGTTACAATTTACTGTCACAAATATGTATTACGTTGCTCAACTTTGTTCACAATGTCCAGTACTGTCATGTACACACTATAGGAATGAAGGATGGTTTAACAACACTGGAGATATAGTTCAGTTATCTACAATTATCTAGGTCATAATGCCGCCATGATTGTCAAGTGATGCAGTGTTAAGTGGTCTGTGTATCGCAAGGAGGATGACACAGAACATTTTACCCTTAACGCAGACAAAACAGAAGTTATGGTCCTTGGCCCTAAAAACCTTAGGGAAGGAGTCTACGTGCAGCACTTTTTTTTTCTATGACACATCTTTTCATACCCATTCACACACTGCCAGCACAGCCGTCAGGAGCAACATGGGGTTAAGTGCCTGTGTTGCTGTTGCCATTATAGACATGTTAATAGACCAAGGACCATTAGATGATGGGGTAACATCGCAGTAAAAGAATGTTGTTTTGTGAGTTAGTGAATGGCGCTCATCAGCCTGCATTTTTGTGACATTGCACGTCCACTTGTTAATTGGTTGATCTAAATCATTATTACCATCAGACGCTGACTCTTCATTTACAATGACCTTCTTGCCAATAATGTTGACAACCAGTGTGTAAGCAGAAGTTACATAAAAGCTTCCTGGCTCAGCAATGATCTTGACACCAGTGTCAGCTGGGAAGTACTTGTCCAGAGCAGGGTTGATAACAGCTGTGATCTAGAAAAGGATATAAAGTTTCCACATGTAATTCAGACTGTAAAAAAGACGAAGCTGGTTTCAATGAAGCCCTAACTACTTTAAAGATGTACTGCCTCATTAATTGAACAAAAACTTAAAAAAAACAACTTTTAATACACTTTAAGTAGCATCTTACCTCTTCAAACATGAGTATATCCTTCTTATCTGAACCAGGAAATCCACCACCAATGTCCAAGAGATCCATTTTGAAGCCAAGCTCTTCCTAGATGTCACAAGATTCAGGCTGCATCAATATTACTATTTTTTCATTATAAAACAGGTTAAATTAAAGTAAAATTATCTGTCACCACTGAGAAATAATCCAATAAAAATATTTATTTCTATAGAAATGTATTTACTGATTCATTTAAATTTAGCAAATGTTTATTATAATATTGACACATCACTGATGATGTGTCAATATTTGCCAGCATATCCACAAGGCAGAGGATCAACAGCTTTCCACTTTGAGTTTAACAACGGCCCTACAACAAACGTGACTACAACAAACTGGACGGGACCCAAGGACACCTTGGTATCTGCTTACAGTAAGAGGCGAAAGTGTTCTGGACAGAGTTAGGTTAAGTTTCTGTGTTTGTTAACTATTCTTTGTGTTGAACATGTTGGATTGCGCACCCACACGTTCATATTTGTTTTATCTTTGTAAACTTTAATTTTTTGTTTAAACATTTATTAATTCCCTTCTCCCTCACGTAGTGAGATAATTTCATTTGATCACTCGGTATGTTTGTTGTTGTTTCACGGCTGAGTGGAGAGCGTACATCTCTCATGCACACGATCCTTTTGTTTTATTCACCGAACTCGCTGTGGGTTTGATGTTGACAAATGGGGTTTGATTCGGCAAACCCCATAAGTAGTAAGCCTCACTCAAGAAGCAAACACTTGATGAATTGAGCAAACAATGAACCACAAAATCAAAATACACAAATTGCAAATAAAATATCGGTTTAATCATTCAAAATTATTGTATTTTATTTGTTTGAATATATAGTTTTTTTTTTGCAATGATTGGACTTCGCTTGCTCCCGCTTTTTTGCGTTTGCACTCCAAACTTGTTTTTTGCACTCCCTGACTTTTTGTGTGCAATTCTGACCATGGACAGGCCAAAGAAAGCCGCCTGCTGATTGGCTACTGAGGACCGGAGGTAGACTCAGGCTTGGAGTGACTGTCCATCTGGAACTCTTTCATACTATCTCAAGATAATCTGACAAATGTTTGATACTGACAATTCTTTTAATTATTTTAATTATTACATTTATAATTATTCTAAGTACCTTAATAATTACCTGGTAGTACCTGCTTTTTAAGGCTGCGGTAAGTATGTATGTAACTTTTAAATATAGTATTATATTCAAACCATTGAAATATGACTTCATACAATGCCAATTAATTGGCTCTACATGACTCTACATGAGTATAGTGGTGTTTTCTTTTCGTTTAAATAAAATAGGGGTAGCAGTGCTAGCAGTGTTTTGGCAACAGAAGTTACACAATGGGACTTCAAATGAAAATGGAGTAGTATGGATGTCACCTAGGTCTTTGATAAAAATGTTAATAAATCAGCTGCATTTGTATTTCAGTCACAACTCACCCCCATATGAAAAACACAGTAAGCATCAGATATGGCCTGCGTGTAGCTCTTCATATCAGTACAACCACAGCCAACATGGAAGCTTACACCAATCACATCCAGCCCAAGCTCTTTAGCTCGCTCCAGGAGACCTCTACAGGATTTGAGTTGGGCCCCAAACTTCATACTGAGGGGAAATTTTGACTTGGAGTCATCAGTGGTGATTCGCAGCACCAGCCTGTGTAAGACATAAATTAAGTTATTAGTGAAAAGGACAATAATTCTGAGAAAAAGTAAGATAAACAAATTTTAAAAACAAGCATAATTAGCATATTATGGATGATAAATATCCGTACTTGGCATTGTCATGACAATGAACCACTTTCACAAGTTCCTCTTCACTATCAAAGGTCATCATCTGGACTGCATGAGCTGACGCATACTTGATGTGAGAGACTTGTTTGCAGGGGTTGGCATAGATGATTCTGCTTGGATCCACTCCCAGTGACTGGACCAGCTGAATCTCTGTCTAGAAGTGAAATTGCCAACCAAAGCAAAACATCAAAAAAGTTTTATTGTGTTTGAGGTTTTTTTTGATCTTGTGCCTTGGACAAAATTTCAAAACACACCTTGCTTGCACAGTCAAAGCCAGTTCCCAGGGACACCAGTGTCATAACGACTTCCCGGGAGTCGTTACATTTGACAGCGTAGTAAGGAGTGACACGTGGCAGAGCCCTCACCCAGCGCAGGTGTTTCTTCAACACATCTCCCAAGTCACAGACGTAGAAGGCATCCCGGTCATCCTGTGATGGAGAAGATGAAAGATACATGTGTTTAACAAAAGCAGTAGGCTAAGTTCTAAGTTCATTTTTCTGTGGCTGTGGTGAAATCAATTGGGGAGAAATAGTGAAACGATTCAACGCATATGTTCAACTCGCAAGGAATCATCTTCAAGTTTACTTTGCTGGCTTGCAAATTAGAGCTTTCTGCTAAATACATGGCAAGTTCAAGTTCATCAAGGCCATCAAGTTGGTGATGGTTGAACGCTGTAACATTGTCTAGTTATTACATTGTCTGGTTATAACATAATATTCATCTTGTTATAACAAGATATTCATCTTGTTATAACATGACCTATCACCAACTTTTTTCCTCAGTTTGGCAATACATTTCTCTTCAGTTGAAACTCAGTGTGTGTGCTGATGACAAATAATTCTTGTAATTGCTCACAGAACATGTTTAGAGTTTAATCTTATGCACATCACAGCAGTGATGAAGCACTGTCATGCACATCCAAGAGTAACGTTATCTAGACATGTGCTTGCTGCAGATGCTAAAATTAAGTAAGTATATGTGCATATGTGTACTTGTATTTGTTACCAATCCACTCACCACAAAGTTGTTTGTTAGTTTTTGCTATATTTCATGTTTCTCTTACCATTAGAAAAGATTCATTGATCTTCTGCTCAACAGTATCCCATGCAGAGAAACCCTCCTCCAGGAAAGTGAAGTCAACCTCAGTGGGAGTGGCAGCGTTCATGGTCCCAAGAAGTCTTTTCTGTGGGAGGGGGATGTCAAATAGAGTTTATGTTCAGCTTTGATTTCAATATCTGATTTGTACCTGATTTCTACTCTATGACTATGTTAAAAAAAAAAAAAAAAAAAGATGTATACATATCATAAGCCACAGGTTTTACTTGCTTCCTTGATGTGTTTCTTTTGGTAAGATGGCACCTTACCATGGCGACACGCTGTGAATTGCTCTCTCTGCAGTCTTGCACTTGTGCACTGTTTTTCCGTGTGTACATCTTATTGTTTATGACCCTACAACTCTTTCAGACAATGCTATGTTAACGGGATTACTCCAGAGCTTGTTTCTCAAATAAGCAATTTCTTTGGACAAAGGCAAATATTGGCGGAGGAGACAAGCACCTTAATCAGACGATGATGGTGTCCTCCCATCCCTACTCAAAATAGTGCTGGCTAATCTTCAAAAAAAAGTGGACGAACTCCACTGCCGCATTGGCTCGTGCAGGGACTTGATAGAGTGCAGTGTATTTTGACACACGCCAGCCTGATCCTCCTTCCAGACCTTTGCCACTGAGCTCCGCAAGGTGTTCGGGGTGGCATCACTCGACATCTCAGGTGGCTTCTGGAGCTCAGCCAGGGGTCCCACTCTGTGGTGAATTACACCATCGACTTCCGCTCCAAGGCTTGGCTGAGCGAGTGGAACCCACCAGCCCAGGTCAACGCTTTCCTTCTGGGACTGGCTGACTACATCAAGGACGAGCTGGTCTCTAACAACCTGTCCTCCTCACTGGACGGCATCATCAAGCTGGTTTCCTGCATCAACAGACGCATCGTGGCCAGACGCAACCTGGCCAGATGGCAGGAGAGGCACTCGGATTGACGTCCTTCAGTTCTTCCCCTGCTGTCATCTCCTCCTGCTGGTCAACCCATGAAAGAGTTTGAGCCCATGCAGGGTCGGCCGGGCCAGCCTCACCCCTGAAGAGAGAGAAAGACGTCGCATGTCAAACCTCTGTCTCTACTGTGGTGAAGTCGGACACTTCATCTCCAAGTGTCCAGCAAAAGCCTGGGCTCGCCAGTGAGGGGGGACGTCTTGGCGAGCCACAGATCCAAACCCTCCTCCAATCTACATCCCTGTGCCAAGCTCGGGGGCGGAAGGCTGGGTCAATCACAGGACAGAAACAGCAGACAGGTCGGGGACAGGCATGGTCGATACCGGGGAATCAGTCCAAAAAGCGTTGGAGTGACTAGTATGAATGACAGAACAAGCTGAAAAAAAACGACCCCACGCAGAGTCGGGTGGGAAGGCTAATATTCCTTGGAGAGATCCCCCTTCATCCTTTCTTCTCTGGCTCCCGGGAGCTCGTCACCCTAATCAGAGGAGGGGTCCTCGGTGCTGACGTTGTCGACTTTGGACTTAGTGTTAGACGGGCTTGGGGATACATCCGGTCTTCATCGGCTGATCCGGATTGTTCCTGATGGAACCTTCTGATGAGGGCATGGTCCAGTACAACCCTTTTAACTTCGAATGTCCTGATGAACCGTAGGGCCAGTGTCTTAGATTCAACCTTCAGGGGGAGGTCCCTGATGGAGAGCTAGACCTTTTGACCCGGCTGGTACTCCGGAGTCTGGGAGTGGCAATGGTTGTAGGTGGATGTGTAGCAGCCAGTGGCTCAGAGGAGGGTGGCCTGGGCCTGGACCCAGGTCTGGTGACATTGGCAAATGAAGGCAGGAAGCCTCCCTTTACAGAGGGGGCTGCCTAAATAGCCCTGTGCCACAGTAAACAATGCTTTTCGTCCCGTAGCTCTCACCTCGATTGTTATGAAATAATTTGAAAAATGTGTTGTGTCACTGCTCATGAAGGATGTCGAGCCAAAGTTAGATGTGTACCAGTTTGCGTATAAGCAGGAATGCAGCACTGATGATGCAATCCTTCGCACTTTGCACTTTATTTCCAAGTACCTTGAGAACACAAAAGCTTGTGCTAGAAGTGTATTTGTTGATTTCAGCTCAGCTTTTAATACAGTGTAGATTCACATTGTTGGGGGATCAACAATAGCGGCAATAATTTGATTGACAAAAATAAAAAATAAAATAATAAAAAATAATAATTTATTTATTAAATATTTTGAAAAAAGAATTAAATTTTAATTAATTTTAGATCGGAGCACCACCCTGAAAACAGGGAAAAACAATCAACCTATGCCTTTTAAAATCAGTCTAAATAATCACTTTACTTGACTATGATATCAAAGATATCCCAATTGAACAGTATTGAAGGTATGAATCCGAGCACAGACTCTCTCAACCCCCATTTGTCACAGTATTCATGTAGTAAAGATACTGAGCGTTCCTTCAGGTGAATCAAAGTAATAATTTATTAATTCACATACACACCATAAACACAGTGTGTTTGTGTGTGCGTGTGTGTGTGTGCGCAACAGGAGATAAAGATAAGAAAGGGGGAGTGATGCGGCTGGCCGAGCTAAGCCACTCCCATTTCTGAAACTAGAGTGGAGGAGGCATGCACAGTAGCAGTGACTGTAGACGCACGCCTCTACCTAAGATGGCGCCGAAAACACATTAACATGATGAGCAGATCTTGGCCTATGAGGGAACTCTCATATAAGTATTTAGGAGTTCTTATTGATAATCTTCTCTGCTGAAAGACACATATTGACAACCTGCGCAATAGATTGCAACAGAGGCTATATTTTTTGCGGTGATTAAGATCATCATTATATATGGGATCACCTCATGGTTTGGCAACCTTACATGCATGCACAAAACAGCAATCAAAATCATAGGGAGGAAAGAAGAGCCCATACATAGTATTTATGAACAGGCAGTTAGGAAAAAAGCAAAGAAAATAATTTCCGACTCCCAACACCCACTCTTCACAGGTTCTAGTGCAATAGGGCAATATGTAATACAATATCATATTAACACTTGCACTTTATCCCTATACTGTAGATTTCTATGCAATAGAGCAAAGTACAATTTAACTTACAGTCAATCAAGCTCCATGTCGTCGAGAATAATCTGTATAATGCATCCATCCATTTTCTACCGCTTTATCCTCCACATGAGGGCCACGGGAGGTGCTGTGTCAATCTCAGCTGACATAGGACAATAGGCGGCGTACACCCTGGACAGTTTGCCAGTCCATCGCAGGGTAATATAAACATATAGAGACAAACAACAATTCACTCTCACACTCACACCTACGGTCAATTTAGAGTGGCCAATTTACCTAATCCCCATGTCTGCATATTATTTGACTGTGAAGGAAGCCAGAGAACCTGGTGAAAACCCACACATCACACGGGGAGAGGATGCAAACTCCATACAGAAAGGCGATACTTGATTGTTAAAAAAATAAATAGTTGCAGCTCTAAAATCAAAGTGATATTTGTATAAAATGTTTTAACATAGGCTACTGCACCTGGACTGAGGACGTGGAAGTCCTGCGTCAGAGTTCACTGAAATTGTTGGCTCATCAACAAATGTACCTCAAAATATACTTCATGACAGTTTTAACAGGCAAGTAGAAGGTAAATGGTCTGTATTTACAGTATATAGCGCTTTTCTAGTCTTGATGACCAAGTTCCATAGTGCAAATACATGTAGACATGCTCAGGCTTTGACGTGACATTTACCTTGTTACCAATGATATGGTACATAACACACCACTATATTTTCAGACAACTTACCTGCACCGAGCTTTACTGCAGATTCTGTTGAGATCAAAGTAGTTTATAGGTAGAAAGTTCCCCCAACTGAAAATATGGCAATTATGTTGGCTTTTATCCATGTTCTTCAAGGACTTTGTGAAGGGACTTCTTTCCAGTCATATTAACACATTGAACACCCATTCTAATTTTTTACGAATAATGAATACTGAATTCATATTATTTTTCATACGCTTCTGGCATCAAATGGCATTGTGTATCAGTTAGTGAGTTGATAAAAATTAAAATAACCTCTATTTTTCTAGTCATGTAACTGTTCCTTTACATGGTTTGTTAGCTCAGGCCTTTATAAATGTACCAATTTCAAATTAATGTGTAATTTAATTTAAATTAAATTAAATTAAATTAAATTAAATTAAATTAAATTAAATTAAATTAAATTAAATTAAATTAAATTGATTTAAATTAAATTAAATTAAATTAAATTAAATTAAATTAAATTAAATTAAATTAAATTAAATTAAATTAAACTCTAAAACAGGGTCACACGGTGAGGTAGTGGTTAGCACTCTCGCCTTGCAGCGCGAAGACCGGGGTTCGAGCCCCGGTTCGAACAAGGGCTTTTCTGCATGGAGTTTGCATGTTCTCCCCGTGTGTGCGTGGGTTCTCTCCGGGTTCTCCGGCTTTATCCCACAGTCCAAAAACATGCAATGTGGGGATTAGGTAAATTGGACACTCTAAATTGACCATAGGAGTGAGTGTGAGAGTGAATGGTTGTTTGTCTCTATCTCTGTGTGGCCCTGCGATGGACTGGCGAACTGTCCAGGGTGTACCCCGCCTGTCGCCCGATGTAGCTGAGATTGGCACAGCACCCCCCGCGACCCTCTGGCAGAGGATAAAGCGGTAGATGTTGACTGACTGACTAACTAAACTCTAAAACATGTTTTGTCTCTTATCTCAAGAATGAGGACGATCGGGATGAGAATTACTGTATGACAGTATTCTGATTCTGTGATTAATGTTTTTCTAAAAATGTTTAAAATGTTAATGCATGCTGTTGGGATTAGGGGCGTGATTGGTTATGAATTTATTATATTAATAATTGATTAATTATGGAATAATTAATTTCTTATAAAAAGTTGAGTCCAACTCAAATCGGGGCACCACTCCTCTCAAACAGAGGAGAACAATCGGTTCTAAATGAACCATTAATTCATAACCTCCAAAAACAGTCTCATAAATTAAGCCGACTACCAATTTGGATTATGATTAATAATTAACTTAATAATTGATAAATCACAATACTACATCAATAGTTAGGTGAATTGAAGGATTGGAGTTCTACAGGGAAGAGGTTGGCAATATACACACTTGTGCAATATTAATCAGACCAGACTGTATATTTTATAAAACATTTATTAAAGAGACATCAAAGATATAAACAAGAATATTGTTGTTTACTATATACAGTGTATGTGTGTGAAAAGGAGAGAAAGAGGGAGTCTGTGTGTGTGCAGGTCAAATGGTCAAGTCAGATAGAGGTAGACTACAAATCAAGATGGCGGTTGACAAAGAAACTACAAGATGGCGGAATCAAAGATGGCTTCTTGACCGCATGGCTACGGTGTTTCTTGGTTAACTACTTTTGTAAAGTGAGATGTCAGGTTAGATGAGAGGTTAGAAGCATGCACATCTAGAGCTGAGAGCTAAGAAGCATGCACATAACTACACTCTAACAAATGATGGGCTGGCTCAACGTAAAAAATTGATGTAACAATTTGCATGGATATTTTTGAGTTATTTCAACTAGTATTGAGTACATGCCACAAAACTTCTCTAGTTAGGCCAACTCAATTACTTTAGTACAAGCAACATGATTTGCCTTTTCCTCTACAAGCTTATTTAACTTGAACCAACTTAATTTTAATTGTGTTAAAATTACTCCTTTTAGTTATTCTAACTTATTTCTTTTTCTTTCATTCTACTCAGAAATGTCCATGCAAATTGTTACCTTAATTTTTTTTAGTACAATAACTTATTTATCTAAGTCAGAATAAATCACACATTGAAATTCCAGTTTTGTGATCTAACTGTTTATTTAAACACCAGTCAGCATCTTGCTTACAGTAACAGGACTGAGTGTATATCCATTTTAAGAGTAAACAAAAATGTAGCCTTCATAAAATAAATCAGGAAACTTATCAGCCCCATTAGCAAGGCACAGGCTCTGGGAACGTCCACATCCGTTAGGACCTCTGTTCCCTCCAGGACGATCTTTGCACAGGCTGCAGGTATACCACCTCGTGTTGTGACAATCCCCATCACCATCCTGGTAGATCAGAATCAATATTAATGTTTTAAGGGTTTGTAGTGGGAAAATAGTGGGAAAATCTACAAATATCAAAAAATTACATGATAACAGAATACCACTTTTTTAAAAAAAACTAGTGGTTCTGTTTAAATTACTTGAATTTAGGTCATTCAGAAGGCTGTGGTGCCTACAACTTGCGCAACTTAAGTACAGTAAATTATATTTAACTGTTTTTGACTATTCAAGATGAAAAACAAGAGAAAATGCACGCAAACTACTGCAAAGAAATGGGCAGTGGGCAATTGCACACTTGTGCTGTTAAAACAACTAGCTTAATAATGGTATGACCACCGCTGTGGCGTCTCAACAATATTCGTTTCGTCAACATGGTTTTTTAGACTGCACTTAGACTGCTGCAATGGCTGACGAACAAACCGAATGTGTGCTCAGTCACCTACAACGGCTGAGCCATGAAGCTATTGCTGCTCAAACCTTCAACACTACAACAAATTTTTTTAAGAATTTTTCAAGAAACAAAGTTAAACTACTGAAAACCAGTGCCAATTAAAACCTGCCACCATAAAACAAAACCTAACAAACACGAATGTCAGACTGAATTATTAGCATTACTGCTAGCTTACACAATACCATTGCTGACTAATAAAAAGCATTATGATGCAGTATTATTAGCTGTTGTGAATAAAACAAGTCAAAATTGTACTCACCAAGCCGTAAAGTTTGCAAACCGCGATTCTCCAACTCAGTCGTGTCTTCGAACTTTATGCTTCCAACAGGCATGGTCTGTTCGTGCCAAACATGTCCGAGCAGGTCAGCCTTGTACTCAGCTTTTTAACAAACTTGGACACAGATTTTAAAGTTGTGCTAACTCAATACACCTCTATGTTAAGTTAAGGCAGAAATATTTGTTGAAAATTCATGTTTTATTGAGTTAAAACTATTTTATTTATTTTCATTTAGACCAACTTATTTAATTAAGTTTTTAACTCATTATAATGTATACACATAACAAACTTGTTTTTTTTATACAGAAAAAGCTCTTGATTTTGAGCTATACAAACTAACCCCATGAATCATTTCTTAGAGTGTAACGTCATATTAACCTAAATCTAGACATTACAACAACACTTTATGTCAGCAAGTAAGCTCAGTACAACATTTCATCTATGCTTAGCCAAGTAGTGTAATGCTATGCTAGGCCCAGTTACGTTACCAAGTCCTTAAAAGATGCCAAAGTGTCCTTTTGAGGTGCTGTCTGTTGGTCCAGGAACAGTAGATGGTTGACTGTGTTTCTGGTGTCTGTGGCTCAGGTTCCTCCTCACAAAGTTAGCTAGTTGGAGCTAACCTGGCTCTGGATCCTTGGTTGATCCTTAGGCAGGCTCTGGTGTCGCTGCCTCTGATGGGAGGATAGCAGGCTGCTGTGAGCGGGCCTGCTCGAAGATCAGCAGAGAGGGTCTCTTGCTGCTGGAAGCTTGTTAAGCTCTGTGCTGAAGGGTCTTCAGTCGAAGACCTGACGTCTGTGTCCTTCCTGCACCGAGAAGGGCAGGGGAGAGCAGAGGAGCCTGTGTCCTCCGGTGAGATGGAGAAGAGAAGAGCGAAGAAGAGCGAAAAGAGAAAAAAGGAGGGGAAACCTGGCTTTTGTATTGCCTGTTTCATGGGGGTCACATGTCCCAAAGTGACCACTGAGGTGGGTTTCCCACTGATGTGTGGAAGATAAGGGATCTTTATTGACTGAGTTTTATGACACTCTTTGTCTCTGAGCAAGGGGCCATGTGTTCTCCATCCGAGATGCATGTGACTCCATCTTGAATGAGCTGATCCCCAACAATGCTTTCCATCAACATATACTGCTGCTTACTTTAGAGAAGTGAATTTGTGAAACTGAAGCAAAAATAAACAAGATGGTGGACAGTTGATGTTGTTCAGGATTCATGGTTCTGGATAATAAAGATCCTGTAAGAAAATCTATTATATTTGACTAATTAAACACCAAGGGCACAGGTAAAAATGATAATCATAATGATTTGAATGACAGTTTGCGGCAACAACGCAGGATTTAGTCATTTAGAAGTTCATGAATAGTGTAAATGAATAAACAGTCATAAAATCAGTCAGTTTTAACGGGCAAGTAGAAGGTAAATGATCTGTATTTACAGTATATAGCGCTTTTCTAGTCTTGATGACCAAGTTCCATACTGCAAATACATGTAGACATGCTCAGGCTTTGACGTGACATTTACCTTGTTACCAATGATATGGTACATAACACACCACTATATTTTCAGACAACTTACCTGCACCGAGCTTTACTGCAGATTTGGTTGCGATCAAAGTAGTTTAGGTAGAAAGTTCCCCCAACTGAAAATATGGCAATTATGTTGGCTTTTATCCTTGTTCTTCAAGGACTTTGTGAAGGGACTTCTTTCCAGGACAAAATAATAAGTTTGAGTTGTTGCTCCGAACCACAACCTAAACCAGTTCTTCTTGTAAATGTGTTAGGTCATATTTACACATTGAACACCAATTCTAATTTTTACGAATAATGAATACTGATAAGAATTCATATTATTTTTCATACTCTTCTGGCATCAAATGGAATTGTGTGTCACCTAGTTGTTTCCATTTTTTGTTAATTATTATCATTATAACCCATTATTCTTTCTCCTGCAGTGTATTTTATTTGTTCCTTGAGAATTACATGCAAATATTTGTGCTGAAACAGTTTTTATGATATCAGTGACTGATTTGATAAATTAAAATAACATTATTTTTGGTGTTCTAGTCATGTAACTGTTCCTTTACGTGATTTGTTAGCTAAGGCCTTTATAAATGTACCAATTTCAAATTAATGTGTAATTAAATTAAATTAAACTCTAAAACATGTTTTGTCTCTTATCTCAAGAATGAGGATGATCGGGATGAGAATTACTGTAGGACAGTATTCTGATTCTGTGATTAATGTTTTTCTGAAAATGTTTAAAATGTTAATGCATGCTTTCCATCAACATATACTGCTGCTTACTTTAGAGAAGTGAATTTGTGAAACAGAAGTAGAAATAAACAAGACTTGTTAGGTGTTAAACAAGATGGTGGACAGGTTATGTTGTTCAGGATTCATGGTTCTGGATGATAAAGATCCTGTAAGAAAATCTATTATATTTGACTAATTAAACACCAAGGGCGCAGGTAAAAATGATAATCATAATGATTTGAATGACAGTTTGCGGCAACAAAGCAGGATTTAGTCATTTAGAAGTTCATGAATAGTGTAAATGAATAAACAGTCATAAAATCAGTCAGTTATAATAACAGTCAAAATAAAACGTGCATTAAATTAAACTGTGTTAAAACAGAGCAGCATGATTGTATAACACCTGTTTATTATGGCACTTTTCTACTACACAGTTCTGGCAGAGGAGTCTGGTGTATTTAGCGACAGCACTACAGAAGTCAATATCGCGAGCATCACAACCTCTCCTGCCATATTGCAGTTCAGTGACTGTGTCAGATGGAGTCCATAGCTGCGGGAACATATTCTCAGCAGGGGGTGCTGAAAAAAAAAAGCTCACGCTGCATAGTCACGTAGTCAACTGGGAAGATGGGGAGCAGAGCGGCTCAAAGCTCTGCTGAGGCGGGCGGAGGGCACAGTGAGGTAGATGGAGAAGGAGGATCTGAGGGAGCGGGAGGAGGTGGCGATGAGGAGAAGGTCGGAGAGATACAGAGGGGCGAGGTTGTGGATGGCCTTGAAGGCATGGATTTTGAATTGATTTCTGAAATTGACCGGGAGCCAATGAAGTTGTTGTAGGATGGGGGTGATGTTGTGGAATAAGGGGGTTCTGGTGATGATGTGGGCAGCTGAATTCTGGACCAGATGAAGTTTATGGAGGGATTTGTCAGGGAGACCAGAGAGGAGAGTGTTTCAGTAATCATCCCACTGCATTATTAAAACCCCAATAATGCAGTGGGACCAGGAGACCCGTGCCATTTGTTTACTATCTTAAAGAGGCCATAGCCTGGAAGTGCCAATTAATGCTGCGTTTTTGTGTGTGGTTGGTATCTGTGTCATTACCTCGTTTATGAAGCCCTAAAAGTCCATAACAATCAGTTCAGCCACTGCTGAGAGCGCAGGGTTTGATTGTTTTCCTGAGCTCTACGAAGCGGAACGGTGTAATTTCAACCGTAGAAGAAGAAAAACTACTCTTGTTGTAGTTGCTGAGCGTATCAGTTGAGAATATGCCGAAAAAGACTTGTATTATCTTAGAGTAGGGAAGAACTTGTAGTAAAATTGGTACAGATTCAAGAAAGCTAATGAAGGACAAAGCCTTTTTTTTTACATGATCCATAATATTGTTTTAACTTCTACTATTTTCCATACTAGGGTCGTCACAGGAAGTGATAACATTGAGTATATACTAAATACCTTACATGTGTCCTAAAACAATACAAAGGTTCACTAGTCACAAGTCACATCAAACAGTTACATTGAACATTTCTCTTCATGTAGTACTTGAAGTACATCATTTTCATCACATATCCCTCCTGTTTATGCTGATTTCCAGCATAATTATAACAAATGTTGTGGAGTGTGAGAGCGAAAACCCGGGCAGTTCAAAACATTCTAATTATCCATTTTCCTTCTAGATAGGGAAACTCTCTCACGGTCCTGCTGCCCCAGCAACCACACGCAGGTACTCCATTTGACAAGGCACAAAAGCATAAATTCAAAAGCATTTTGATTATATTGTTACCCCAAAACAAAACAGAAGCGCCCTCACCAAGCTAGTCAACCCCTCAGGCTTGGCTACAGACCTATCCCTACCTATCTAAACTATCCTTTGCACGTAAAAAGAACAGAAGAAATGGGGTCACTTTTATTATGTACAAATGCTGCAAGTATTTTTCTTCTAAGTGGCTCTAGTCGCCCAATTCGGAACACTACAACTTCAGTTAGATTTTCTGTAGTATCATCATAATCAGTAGAATAAACACATAAACCGCAATTATCCCTTAAACCATGGTGTCCTTATCTTCATCAAACAGGTTACCAAGGCAAGGCAAGGTAAGGCAAGTTTATTTGTATAGCACCTTTCAACATCAAGGTAATTCAAAGTGCTTTACATAAAACATTAAAAGCATTTTCATACCTCCGCCTTGCAAGGTCTTCAGGTCCGCTGATGTGAAGAGAGCGACATATTTTGGGGCCCCACGTTGGGCGCCAAAAGTTTTGTTAAAATAATTTAGATCTGGAGGAAGGAGATCGGAGTCAGCTCAAGATCCAAAGAAGGGTTTAATCTTGTACAAGAGGAGCATTCACAAAGGAACACACAGGCCTTTTACAAAGTGAAGACTCACTGTCTTGGAAGAAACACATGGTATTTGTCTGTCTCTGTAGGAATGTTATCACCCTGCCATAAAGTGAAGACTCACATTGTTGATAACACTGAGTATATAAATACCTTACATGTGTCTTAAAACAATACAAAGGGTCACTAGTCACAAGTCACATCAAACAGTTACATTGAACATTTCTCTTCATATAGTACATGATGTACATCATTTCCATCACAAACAGCAAAATACATAAATACTGAAGAGTATAAAATGTTCACACATTACATCTACTCTTGCATACTCATGACTACCAGATCTACCCAAAGTGTGCACATCCTCACAAAGTGTCGAGGGATAAAAGCAAGTGGTTCAAACCTGGTGCGGAAAAAAATGTTTTCCAGATGTAATTGAAATGAAATTGATATTATAATTACATAGTGATAACTGATACTGTTTTTCTTTCAAATACATAGTATAAAATGTATAAAAAAAAGCGCAAGATCAACAGTTAGGGTACCTAACATAGCAATCATATTAAAAGATTTGTCTTTCATAAATACTTTTTGTTACTCAAGAGGTGATGGAGGACCCAGAGTCTTCCTCCACGGACATGACGAAGATCACCATCCCAGAGAACCTGTCAGCCCAGTATGACAGACACTCGAAGGAGGAAGTGATCGCCTCACCCGTGACCCGCTTCAGACAAGGGGTGGACGGAAGCCAACATATTGTCTAGCCAGATCAGGAAACTCCTGGTGTATCTGGCACACTACACATGATGGGATGACGACTCATATGCTTTGTCCCAAATAGCCCCAGCACCAGCTGACAAAGGTGCATGCGGTATGCTAAATGCCGGTAACGACTGAAAGGATAAGAAGACATTTAAAAAAAAAAAAAAAAAAAATGCTGTTCTTGCTCTGTACACTTTTTGTAAATAGTGCATATTAACGTTTCAAAGACACAATGTCATTATTTTTTATTAATTATGTGTGTTATTATTTAAACATGCCTTTTATTTAGGAGGAGAACAATGAGAAACGCATCTCTCTGTGTGTAACAACCAAAATGTACGTGCAATGTGATCGAAACACCCCCATCGCATCGAATGCGTCGTTTAAACAAACACGAAACCACTGCGCTATTGACTTTAGACCAGGTTTTTGTTGTTGTGCCTAACCACAACTTATTTTAAGACCAAAGGCGCACTCATGAACGCAAGTTCATTTGATACACAACATGAGCGCTGGGCGTGAAAATAACACCTGTGTCAATTGGAAACAAGCAATGACACGTGCTCTAAGACAGAGCCCCATATCAGACACTGAACAGACACAACTTTTTTGTTTCTTGCAAATATTTCACAATAAATGCCTCGTTGAAAAAAAATTCTAGGGATAGTTTATCATTTTCATCATGATATTCTACTAAATGAATCTTCTGTTTAATTGTTCATGATACTACGATCAAATCCAGTATGTACCAGGGGATGTTGCACACAATGTTGTTTACAATATTAGATAACGATCATTAACCCCAAGAACACAGAGTATTTAGGCTGCTTTTTTCCATTTCTATGTTTAAACATACAGAGGCCATAAGAATGTGCAATATAGAGTACGTCTTAAATCCTTTTTTTCAGAACATAGACAATCTGATTAAAAAAAATACATATATGTTTACCAACTATATAAACACAACAGAGCAAAAAGTACTCAAAATGTTTAAAATCGGGTTGAATTTGTGAAATTTGAAAATATGTCACAGTTCAAAGTTCACTTGGCTCATTTTTATGAACAAAAATAGAAAAAAATTATATTTTGTGACAATTATTGCTAGTTTGTATAAATACTAAAAATGTTATATAAACTGAATATAAGAAAATGGAACAAAAACAAAACATTTTTAAAGCCTGAATGTGACCCCCCCCAGGATGTCCATATTAGGAGTTGTGTATTATTACCAGCAATTTACCAAGGGTGTGCCTGTGCACTATAAGTGTTAGCAGTCCCTTACCGCCCATCTTTACCAACTCACACAGTCAGGACAGAGATCTTTCAGAGAGAACCCGAGGAGAGAAACGTCAACATTGAAAGGTTGGATATAATTTTATAATTGCCTGCATAACCTGCTGCTGACACAGCGGATAATAGTAAGGATTAATTGTAAAATGTTCTTGTTTTACCTGCAATAGGAAAAAATTATTTAATTTTTCATCATTCTGAGCTGACTTCATTTAGGTGGCACATATGGGCATGACTGCTCCCCATACCTGCAATTCAAAAGTGTAAGCGTTTCAGGTTAATTATCATTTTTAGTTTATTTGCTCCATATTACAAAGACATCATTAAAACTGAATCATTTTGTTTGTTTATGGACAAAACAAGAATTTGAAAACATAATTTCCAGGTTTGAGAAACACTGATCAATATTTTTCAACATTTTATGGACCAATCAATATCTCTATTAGTTGCAACCCTATAGTGTATAAAATGTGATATCTAGCAGTTAGCCTGCACATGCACGCTAGTATACATTTATTTACTTGCTTTGGGAAGAACTGTGGGTACATTTTTGGTGTCAGACATATCTGTCAAGAAGTCAACATTCAAATCATCCTGCTTTGACAGATTTAACGATTGGAGCAATCAATCAAATCCCACCTTTTACATAACCATACAGTCCTGATTAGAGATAAATATCAGGAATAACATGTGAAAGTGATGGATGTTCAGAGACATGTCTTAACAGTGACATTTAATGTGAGGCTGGTATACAGCCTCACATCCTGAATACAGACAGATGAAGGAGCTGCAAAGCGAGTGACAGACGGAGAGACGAGTGAGCCAGAGAAAAATAACGAAACATGAATGGACAGACTCATTCATGTTCATTCTTCCCTCTGGAAGCACAAAACCAAACATACCCACTCAAGTCTGAACTGAGGGCACAGAAAATAAGCAGTAAAATAAATTAAAAACAAATAAAGAGTGAAAACAAATAATACATATCTTCATTATTAGATATCTGTATAATTGTATAAAAGTGACAATAAATATTGTAAAATGTTTTTGAATTGTTCTTTCTACATTTGATCTGACAGTCAGTTGTTGATTACATGCAGACATTGATACAACTACTAGGCTACTTCAATATGTATCCCACTAATTCATAACGCAAGTTAGACATTATGAGGAAATGTATATAAATGATATAAATATATATATATATATATATATATATATAGAAAGAATCCTGTTTTTTTTGTTGTCTGTCAAATAAATGGTGTATTGATTGTAATCACAGTTTGTCTCAATCTCTTTCTTCCAGTTTTCCAGTGAGTAACCAACATGATGAACACTGCCACTCCCACTGAAAATGAATTTACTCTCCTGGAGGAAGGATTCTCTGCCCAGGATATGGTTAGCAAGAGGATCAATGAATCATCTATAACGGTAATGGAGACTTATGGCACTTTTCCATGATACAGTTATAGCACTACTTGGCTCGGATCGGTCTAATATTCTGCATAAAATGAAAAAACTTTTTCCCCCAAATAAATGTAGTACAGAACAGGAGATAAATGAAATGTAGAGTTTTACCATTCACACCCATTTTGAAACAAGGCAGCTATGTGCAGCACATTTCCTATAACTCATCTTTCAAAATTGGCAGCATGCTATCAGGAGCAATGTGGGGTTAAGTGTCTCTCCTAGGGACACATTGGCATGAAGAAGTAGAGCTGGCAATTGAACGCACAACCTTTAAGTTGAAGGACGGCTCACTCTTGACTCGGCTCGTTCTTGAGACGTGATGCCTTAAACTATCACTACATGAACATAACATATTGCTTTGCTCAAACTTAAAATTGTGTAAACTTCCTGCAATACAGGTAGTGGTAAAACTTATTCCATATATGATGGCAAGGGATTTACATTCTATCTGCTCATAATTCTGTTCAGCTTTACTCAGAGTCCTTGAAGCAAACACTACAGACCTCTCTTCATAACCCATTCATAAAAATGCAAGAACTGCATCACATGCCAGTCTGATGGGAAGCTCTGGGACATAATGAGTCAAAAACATGAGGGATAAAATATATAAAATATTTTTTTGACATTTCTTTTGCCTCCATGTGGAGCTCTCTGTTCTTCTTTGTGAATCTCTTGCTGGTTTTGTTTATGAGACCAAAATATTTCGGCTATAAGAATCGGTTTTGGGAACAGCGGTCATACCTGTGGAGCTAAATGTTTTATTCTCTCAAAGAGACTATTGTTGACTGCTTTTGTCTCTTTCATTTTCTACATTGCAGGATGACAGGGATGCCTTCTATGTCTGTGACTTGGGAGATTTGCTGAAGCAACAACTACAATGGGTGAGGGCCCTGCCTCGTGTCACTCCTTACTACGCTGTCAAATGTAACGACACTCGGGAAGTGGTTAAGACACTGGCGTCTCTGGGAACTGGCTTTGACTGTGCAAGCAAGGTGCATTTTTGTGAGATATTCAAAGTTGACATGGTATTGGAAACTTGTGCTTGTTGTATTTCTAACTATTTTGTTCCCTCTCTGTAGTCAGAGATTCAGCTGGTTCAGTCTCTGGGAGTAGAACCAAGCAGAATCATCTACGCCAACCCCTGCAAGCAAGTTTCTCACATCAAGTATGCTTCAGCAAATGGGGTCCAGGTGATGACCTTTGATAGTGAGGAGGAACTTATCAAAGTGGCCCGTTGTTATGACAATGCCAAGTAAGACACTTCATCACCCATGATACTATAAAAAGATTACTGTGAAATCTACATTACCTTACTGGCAGTAACTGACAAGTAGGTTGTTGTAATTTCACAGTATGCTTACTGTAATCTAAATTACAGTAACCATTAGTTATTAAGGTCCTATAGTATAAGTACTGTATTTGCTCTCACAGTAATAGGGTGCTGTATTTTCCATCACAGTACTGTTACATGATTAAACCATTTTGGTAAAAAAAACAAACAGCAAGTTTGAACAGTGTCAGTTTGAAAACACATACGCAATCCAAAGAAAATAATAAACAACAGCACTTGAATCTTTTTTATGCATATAACATTTGTTAATGTAGTACTGCTCAGACTGAAAGACTTAAATCTCCAAAAAAAACAAAAAACAGGAAGCCATAAGCTTGAGTTCAAACAATTCTTCTGACCTCCTGTTGAGCTCTGCAAACTCAGTAGTATGTAATAAAACATTTGTAATAAAAATAAGGCCCCTTTATACTCGGAGACTAAGACGATCGGAGCCTTTCGTCTCTGTATTGTGCGTTAATTTCGTCCGTCACTGTGCACATCACGGGATGAAACAAAGAAATGCCACCAGAATGTGTGAAGGCAGGATAGAGTCAATAGTCCAATCAGTCAGGAAAACGACAAAGAAAATTGATGCAGTTTAGACAAATGTCTCTGTGAGATGGTGCGGGGTTCAGATCGACGTAATTCTGCACCATCTCACAAAAATTATTATTATTCGGATCAAGCACAATAAAATTACTTCTTCAAATGGTTGCCATGTTAGTTTCCCTCTAGAGGAAATATTGCATAACGTCCATACTGGGATGAAAAAAGCAGCCCTGGCATTATTGGGCAAGGCTGCCCACTGCCATTGGTCAGACAGACACCAGACACCTGCAGACAGTACAGTTAAATATGTGCATGTGCTACCAAGTTCCCCAATATGATAAGCTGAGTAGAACATGCTGTGGAAAAGAGCACTTAATGCAAGAGGACCAATGTATTCGCTTTTGGCTCTTCTATACAGTTCTAGCACTACTCTACTTGGTTTGGTATCAGACACACTGTTCTCCATCACTATATCAGAACCTCAACATGTGCTGGGTCGTCATAGCATAGCTGCACAAAACTACTGTGACATCATTTTAAAATTTGGCACAAACACACAAACTAGTGACGAGAAAAGCAGCTGTTTTCAGTGAATCATTAGAATCAGTTAATTAAGAAGATTTGTTCACCGAATCGTTTAGTAGTTCCTGAATCACCGGCAGGAACTAACAGGTTGTGATTCAACTCACGATCAGCAGCTTTTGGATTTAAGGAAGTCTTTTTAACTGTTTTTTTTAACTACATTTTTTAACTAAAGGTTGCGCATTGTTTGGTTTGATTTTTGTGTTGGACGTTGCGCTCATGACTCTTCCACTGACAACACCCTCTGACCAATCCGTGGCTAGCAGTCTGTTGACGTCACATTTTAGTATGGCCCAGAGGCTGCCGTTTGCTGACCACTGATTTGTATGAACAAATGTATGAAAACAATTACATCGAAATAAAACCATACTGGTAATATCCAAACACTTGTTTAATCAGCAGTTACTGTGTGGAGCTGGTTCAGGTATTTCATGATACTCCTGAATTTCACTTCATATGGATTTAAGAAGGCTACCCAAATACTGAAGTAGTTGAATGATACTTAATATCACTGGAAAAATAAAATATATAGTCAACATGAACCTTTGTATGGGGTTAGATATATATTTGTAGTTAGTTAATTGTATGTCATTTATCAGTTGAAGTGTCATCTGAATACCTGTTGACATGAAACCTGTTGATTACTAATACAGTCAACATTTCTGTCCTGTGCACAGGCTGGTGCTACGAATCACAGCTGATGACTCAAAGGCAGAGGTTAGTCTCAGTATGAAGTTTGGGGCCCATCTCAAATCCTGTCGAGGTCTTCTGGAGCGAGCTAAAGAGCTGAAGCTGGATGTGATTGGTGTCAGCTTCCATGTTGGCAGTGGCTGCAGGGATGCTATGGCATACGTAAAGGCAATCACAGATGCTCACTTTGTTTTTCTTATGGCGGTAAGACATATATATTTGTGAAAAATAAATGTAATAATGTTCCCTTATTTGTCACATTAAAATGTTTCAGATCACGCAAACAATTTTAAACGTAGGCAAAAATAACGCACGTAAACACAAAGTTAACACCTTATTCTACATAATCTTATTCTACCTCTTTTACGACATGAATTAAGATTTTTTAAGGTTAAGATTAAGGTGTTAATACATGCTTAATAATTACTAATAAAGGTCTGGTATGCTACTTACATGCATGTTAGTAAGCACCTAGTTAATGGTGAATATGTGTTCCCTAATCTAAAGTGTTATCCAAAGTTTGCCTTTTAAATTGTTGTTCTCCTCATCTTTGCCACCATCTTCTACTTATCGGGGTCTGGGTCATGGGGGCAGCAGCCTTAGCAAAGAAGCCCACACGTCCCTCTTCCTAGCCACATCGTGTGTATGTTGCTTTACTCAGACACTGACACACACACAGATGAACGCTGAATGCTGCATGTGCAGAGTGACTAAGTCTTAGGTGTAGTGAAAAGAAATGCATAAACTATAAATGCTTGTCAAATCTTAAGATGGACACATACATCAGCCCCCAATGACAACTTTTTAATTCCACCTCTGTTTTACAGCACCTGACAATTTTACATTTTGTTTGACTGGATCCAGGCGACTTTCTAGATCTGTGTAGAACTTTACCATCTTCTGTTCGATGTTGTTGCTATAACACATCTGAAATTGTTAAATGGGACTGAACCATGATATATTTAAATTGCTGTCAAATCTGTAATCTGAATCAGATCCAGATGAAATTTATTCTGATGGGCGTGTCTGATCCTGCATACATGCACCAAAATGTGTTCAAATATGGAATGGAATGAAACATACTGCACGTAGGTGATTACGTACCCATCACAAAATATCCGCATTGATCCGTCAAACATTGATTGGTTCTGTTGCCATGGGATTTTACTTTTACAAGTTTTGCATGAAATTTGTTTTCTGTTAAACATTGCCATTCCTGAATCCAAAATATCCACATATTCCGAAGTTCTTTTCCACCACTTATACTCACGCTCATTCTGAAAAGAGTCCTATGCTCTGCTGCTTAAAATGAAATCAAATATTTTGAAACTTTATTATGATCTGAGACATGAAATTGTAGCAAATATACAAAAAATGTATCAGGAAGGAAGCAAATACTTTTTCCCCTCAGAATTTCACAGTCTTTTTATGCAGCAAAGTAAACAAAGACTTCATCTTTTGATATCTAGGCTGAACTTGGGTTCAAAATGGATCTCTTGGACATTGGTGGTGGATTCCCTGGTACAGATGATGTTAAAGTCAAATTTGAAGAGGTAAAATTACCTTTAAAATATTTTGCATACTGAATACATTTTTGTATCTATACATTGAGGCTTTACTGCCTTATGTTACTAGCTAATTTATAAATTGACACTTTTTATTCTCTCTAGCTCACAGCTGCTATCAACCCTGCTCTGGACAAGTATTTCCCTGCTGACACTGGTGTTAAGATCATTGCTGAGCCAGGACGCTTTTATGTAACTTCTGCTTTCACACTGGTTGTCAACATCATTGCCAAGAAGGTCATCATGGACGAGGAGTCAGACTCTGATGGTAAAATAATCGTTTTATTTGTTACCAACATTTTTGCCTGTTCAAAATTGACATTTTGGTGATGTGACAAAGACATTTGTAAAATGTGACAAAAAAGGTCACACAAATACAGACCAATGGCTTCAGTGACTTGGAGGCATTTATAAAGTTTATGAGAACAAAAAGTGTAAAGTTACATAAATAAATATTTGTTGTCATTTCAGTCAACCTCTCAGGTATACCATGTAAATTTGCCAGCTGAAAGAATCGGCTGGATATCAACTGAAAACTTTGGCCAGAGCATGAAGTGAAAACATTGGATGGACTATAAATCTTGCTTAGTCTGGAACTTGGTTCCCAATCTCAACAACTGTTAAACATCACACTAATTTTTTAGTGTCGTCAACTAAAACAGTACATTTGTTTTTGCAGCAGTGAATTAAATTAAATTATGCTTTCTTCACAGATAAAGACAAAGTGATCAACAACAAGACTCGGATGTACTACATCAATGATGGAGTGTATGGATCTTTCTCATTTATACCCATGCACAATATCAAGGTTCTGCCAACACTGCATAAGGTAATCAAAAAGGAAGGAATAAAATGGTGACAAGTCAAATCATCACACATTTTGATCAATGAAAGGTGAAACAAATAACAATCAATCGCTTTCTCTCTCTTTTACTCTCCTCAGAAGCCAAAGCCAGATGAAACCATGTACCCATGTAGTATCTGGGGCCAAACCTGTGATGGTGCGGATCGCATTGTTGAGCAGTGTTTCCTGCCTGATCTGCAGGTGGGCGACTGGCTGGTCTTTAAAAACATGGGTGCCTACACCATAGCTGCCTCCTGCTTATTTAATGGATTCCAAAGACCTGACATTCACTACATGATGTCTCGTCCTGCCAGGTGAGTGATTTGGTCACTTTTCAAGCGCCTCAAGAGTAACCTCAAGAGTAACTTAGGCTAGATTTTACTTCTGTTTTGGGGAATCTAACTTTGATCTGCTTTGTCTTCTCCAGGCCTCTCGTGCCTGCCAACTCCTGTGGAGGAGTCTCACCTGTGTGAAAAGTCAGAGTTTGAACAGGTTATATATATATATATATATATATATATATATATATATATATATATATATATATATATATATATATATGTGTATATATATATATATATATATACACACATATATATATATATACACACACATACATATACACATATATACGTGTGTATATATATATATATATATATATGTATATGTATGTATATGTGTATATATATATATATATATACACACATATATATATATATATACACATATACACACACATACATATACACATATATACGTGTGTGTATATATATATATATATATACTGTACATAAAGAAGAAGATAGGAATCACATTGTGACGGAGTGACACGAAACTAATGGCACACGCACACTCGCTGGTAGAGCACAAAGACGCACACACTCCAACACACACACTCCCTGGTAGAGCGCAAAGACCCACACACTCCAGCACCACCCGCTGAGAGAGCGGCTGCGCGCACACACACACGCGCGCACACACACACACGCCACCACACACTCGCTGATAGAGCGCACAGACAGACGCATACACGTACATATTTGTAGACCGTCAAGGGTGCACACTTGCCGCTCCTACATAATCATTCTATTAACAATTAACTTGGTTCAAACTTACTTACCCCTCATCCTCAGTTTGCGTCTGCAGCATTCCAAACATTGTTCACATCAGTGGCGCACTTAAATGATGACGATGGCGGGACGCTTAGAGTGACGTCACTATTGTTTGTAGTTCTATTAATTTTGTTTATTAAAGGTGGGGGCAATGTTTATTGTGGCACAGTTAATTTGGGGAAATATTTTGGCTTTATTTTCATCTGGGTTGTTTATTATAATAATCATGCTTGTGTTCATTTATTGTGTTTTTGGGATAATTGATGTTTGGATGGGAGGGGCAGAAGACCTATATAAAGAGTGGTCTACCTCCCACTCAGGCAGAGTATATTGTGTTACGAAAGGAGGTAACACCTATTTTTGCTCACCAGTAAATTCAATTATTTTGAATTACTTTTGGCAATAGCACTTTGGGACATTTCATGTTTTTCGCGATTTTCACCTGTAAATATTTTTGCACTATGCATCTTGGTTTGGACAAATAAACAGAGATACAATATCAGTCGACTATTGAATTGAATTGAAGGAGCAGCAAGGAGAAGTAGCCATGCAGGTAGCACTGAATGCGCCTCTTCTAACCCAGAAGGCGGCACAGGTTCTGGTTCAGGCTCTTGTCATCTCACTCCCTCCTGGCTGGTCTCCCTGCCTGTGCCATACGACCTCTGCAACTCATCCAGAATGCAGCAGCTCGACTGGTCTTCAACTTACCAAAATTCTCCCACACTACACCGCTCCTCCGCTCCCTTTACTGGCTTCCTGTAGCTGCTCGCATCCGCT
Source organism: Solea solea (assembly GCF_958295425.1). NCBI lineage: Eukaryota > Metazoa > Chordata > Actinopteri > Pleuronectiformes > Soleidae > Solea > Solea solea. The sequence goes on from NC_081151.1 coordinate 12,508,464, forward strand.
TCAAGACTCTAGTGCTTGCGTTCCATGCTACAAACGGATCTGGTCCAGCCTACATCCAGGACATGATCAAAACCTACACCCCAGCCCGCCCACTCCGCTCTGCATCGGCAAACCGGCTTGCTCCCCCCTCACTGAGAGGATCGCAGAGGCATTCGCAAAACTCGAGACTGTTCACTGTCCTATCTCCCCATCAACATCCGGACAGCGGAAAGCCTCCACATCTTCCGCCGCCGACTAAAAACAAATTTCTTTCGACTCTACCTTGACTAAGACGACGGCGACAAAAAAAACAACGTATACATCGCACTTATGAATAGCACTTCATAGTAAGCTCTTACTTACTTCTAGCTCTTATTTGTACCCAAATGTTTGAATGCACTTATTGTAAGTCGCTTTGGATAAAAGTGTCTGCTAAATGACATGTAATGTAATGTAATGAATGTTTGGATTTAAAAATCTGTTGAATAATACAAACAAAGATCAAAGATCACGCATCGCCTGCTTCTTAAAAGCAAGACAACACATGGTGTCAGAAGTGACCCTGAGCAGCTACAGATGAAAGATTTACCACGGGGGAGCCACGGAAAAAAAAAGAAAAGAGAAGAATTCTGTAGTCGCAAGAGTGAAACGTGCTGGCAAAGCAATATGCTACCACATTTTGCTACAGTGTGTGATGGCTACGGATGGCAGTGGAAGTGAGTGGGGGACGAGGGACAGATCGAACAAGAGGATCTTGTGCCTGAATTCGAGGACAACGAGCAACAGGACAGTGGACGTCCTGGTATCCCAACGAGCAGTCATGGATAAGTCTGCCCACCAATGCAATTGACAGGTAATCTTGCTTATTACTGGAAGCGTTTTAAGCAAAGATTTAATATATATCTAGCAGCAAGTGGGGCAGGGGCTGATAATGAAAAACTGAAAGCTTACATCCTTTTGCATTATTGTTATCGGAGAAGATGCTTTGGACATATATAATAGCTTTCGGCTGGATGAAGCTAATCTGACTTTGGCCGAGCTATTGACAAAGATTGAAGAGTACTTTGTGCCTAGTCAGAACGTGACCCTTGAGCAGTACAAGTTTTTCACCCATGACCAAAAGCAAGGAGTACCTTTTGATCAGTACTTAGCAGAGCTTCACACACTAAGCAAACATGTGAATTTGGCATTAGTGAGAGACAGGATCGTTTGTGGCACAGTGGATATTGCACTCAGAGAAAGACTGCTCAGAGAGACTGGACTAAGCCAAAATCATGTCCTGCATTTGGAAAATCCTGTAACAACTGTGGAAAGAGCAATCACTATGCTAAATGTTGCAAAGCAGCTTCAAAACAGAAAGTTCACACAGTTGATGAGGAAGATGAGGATGATGAGGAGTTCACTGTGGACATGGTGCAGGCTTGAACTGAAAAAGAGGAATGGAATGTGCCAATCGCGATGAATGAGACAATAATACCATTCAAGTTAGATACAGGTGCCCACGTAAACCTGCTGTCTTTGGAAGACTAAAAAACAATCAAAATCATCCTGTAAAAACGAAAGTGACAGGATACACTGGAGAACACGTTCCTGTTAAAGGCGGATGCATCGTAACCTTCAAACACAAAGGTCGGCAGATAAGAGCACAGCTACTGATCGTGAATATGAGCGTACAAACAATCCTGGGACTCAGTGCATGTATTAAGCTCAATCTGGTCAAAAGAGTGTTTGTAATGACGTCACCAGATACTGCAAATGATCATGACTCACTCATGGAAGAGCATAAGGACTGTTTCGAAGGACTTAGATGTCTATCTGGAAAACACAAAATATGTGTGGATAAAAGTGTATCTCCTGTTGTGCATCGCTGCAGGAAGATCCCGTTTGCACTGTGGGAAAAAAACTGAAAGATGAACAAGCGCATGGAAAGATTAGAGGTCATCAAGGAAATAGATGAGGCCACTGAATGGGTCAGCTCACTGGTTATCAGGCAAAAGAAAACAGGTGCTCTGAGAATGTGCTTGGACCCAAGGGACAAGTAAAGCAATCAAAAGAGAACATTTTAAGTTACCAACCAGAGAAGAAATCAGAGCACAGTTTTGCTGGAGCTAAATGGTTCAGTAAACTAGACACTTCATCCGGTATCTGGCAGCTGAGGCTAGATGAGAAAAGTTTGAGGCTATGCACATTCAACATGCCGGAGGCAGGTACGGGTTTTTTCGTCTGCCGTATGGTATCTTGTCAGCGCCTGAAGTCTACCATAAGACTATTGCCCTGATTTTCGAGCACATACCAGGAGTAGAGACAATGATGAATGACATCATAGTCTGGGGGTCTACTCGAGAAGAACACGATGAAAGACTGAGAAAAGTGCTAGACAAGACAGGGGAAGTGAATCTGAAACTTAACAGAGATAAATGTGAGTTCGGAAGGAAAACACTTACCTTTGTGGGAGATGTTGTCAGTGAAGAGGGGGTGAAGCCAGACCTGAGAAAAACGTAAAAATGGAAAGACCAAACAACATAGATGAGATCAGACGGTTCCTAGGGATGGTCACCTATCTCGCCAAGTTTGTCCACAACTGTCAACACAGTCAGCACCTCTCAGCAGTCTTCTTGAACAAAAGAATGAATTGATCTGGTCCCATGAGCAGGAACAATGTTTTCTGAAATTGAAAGAGACTCTTACACAGGAGCCCGTGTTAAAGTTCTACGACCCAGAGAAGAGTACCAGGATCTCAGCAGATCGCCTGTTCATCAAGAACATTCAAGAGGCTCTCCATGTCTTGTCCTAAGGCCCCTTTCCTGGCACGATACAGTTTGAGTAGTCGAGGACAATAGGTGTCTAGGGCTGCTCTAAATGTCCCCAACAGGTCCTTGGTAGTTACATGGTAGAACTGGCTGCAAATCTGTAGAGCATGAAAGAAACAAACAAAAACAAAAAACGCACACAAAAAAACAGCACACACATAAATGCAACCAAACCAATTTACCTAGATTTTCTCTTAAATGTTAAGTAGTCAGTTTCTGAGTGCCTTTATTGGCAAGGATGCTCCTGGCAAGGAGACAATAATCTCCACAATCACTTTGAGGTCCATTAATATTTGCCATGAGGGCTCCTTTTCTGTGTGTATTCAGTTGGTGCAATCACTGGGAAGTGCTCGTTAAAATAGATATTCCTCCTGTAATTAGTGGAGAGAGCACCCTTTGCTTCAGTGCTTACAATAAGTGGATTTTTTTTTACAATTGCATCATTAATTTCATTAACAACACTACTATCATCTACTTGAATGGCATGTCTAGTTAGCACCTCTTTGATTATTTGTAGAGACTGACATTTAGTGAAATGGAGGTTGTCGTTCAATTCCTCAACAATTATCTGTAAAGCACTTTTTGAAACATGTAATACAGTTTGCATATGCAGAAAAAGTGATGCAATTTTATGTTCTATAGTGTCAGTGTCTATATACTCTTCCATAGCCCTGTCATTTGAATCCTCATCACTTTGTGATGTCTCACTTTCAACACAGATATCTGACGTCTGGTTCACATTTTCAGGTTCAATGGCCCATTCTACATTTTCTCTATCACAAGTTCTAATGTCCTGTTTATGTCTGTGTTTTCTGCTTCTGTGAGAAGCAGATGGCGGATGTGTGACCATCCACCATCTTGGTCACACATTTGACCAAGATGGTGGATGCTGGCGCACCCTGGCTGCCGCTGCCGCTCCGTCTTGGACAACAGTCTACGTTAAAAAAATTTGTTGTCTCCTGATCTACGCCTCACCACAACAGATTGCCTGGTTCGGCAGTCCTCTGAAGTTGGAGAGCAAACAAATTTACTGCTATCTATCTGATTCGTACCTGTGAATTCCCCCACCGTCCTGCCAGCTCTTGCTAGCTCTATGACTCCCGGGACTTCGGCGTAGCCTCGTTGCCCTGCCACCGGGGGGGCCTTTCCTGTGGTCTTTCCCTCCCATCTCCTCTGCCAGCTCGAGCCCACCTGCCCATCCTGCCAGGATCTTTCCGACCCGGTGAGATCGGCTTTACTGGGCTCCGCTGGCCACCACCGTATCAGGCTGACAACCACTGTATCAGGCTGACAACCTCCTCTCCCTACCTTGACTGCCTGGCTACCTGGCTGGCAGCCCCTCTCCTCCTCTTCAGAATATTGGCTTTCTGCTGTGGTTTTGCTGTGGATTATTCCGTGGATACTCCTGGGGTACACGTCATCTCTTCATCTCTTCATCCACAGACACCCGGCTTCTGGGTACAAGCGAGCACAAAGCTAGCGCTCCACACCTGGATCATACCACCTCTCTACTCCACCGTCGACCTCCCCTCACTCAACAACCACATCCGTCCGTCTGCATTGACATCCTCCGAGAAACTGGACTACTTCACCGTCCTCCACACAGAGGCTCTGGTCGTACGTTCAATTACAACTTTTCAACCCCAAACTCTATTCCATCCATCTGGTCCTATTTGCGCACCGCAACTTCCTCAATACGTCATCACAACAAACGACACATGCTACACCTATCTAATCTCCGCCCCCTTCCTCAGTCCTCTCAACCCATCACAAAGTAACGTCACCTGAAACTGGCTCTGCACAACACCTGCTCACTCAACAATAAAAGCCTAATTTTAAATGAATTCATAACTGATCATCATCGGCCCCAAATCCATCACCAAATCCATTAATTTCTCCCTCACTGTCGACACCTCCACCCTGTCTCCATCCCTTCACAGTCACAACCTTGGAATCATCTTTGACAATAACCTCTCCTTTGAACACCACATAAAACAAATCACCAAAACTGCCTTTTTTCACCTCAAAAACATCGCCCGACTCCGCCCATCACTCTCTTTTCCACTGCTGAAACCCTCATCCACACCTTCATCACCTCTAGAATCGACTACTGCAACAACGTCCTGTACAGCTCACCATCCAAAACCTTAAATAAACTCCAGTACATCCAGAACTCTGCTGCCCTTCTGCTCACCCACACCCGCACCCGTGACCACATCACCCCCGTCCTCCAGAACCTCCACTGGCACCCGGTCCCACAACGCATTCAATTCAAAATCCTTCTCCTCACTCACAAAGCACTCCATAACCAGGCCCCTTCCTACCTCAATGACCTGCTCCACCGCCACAACCCATCCCGCAGCCTCTGTTCATCTGATGAAATTGCTTTTAATGTTGAGTCCATTGTGTTTTTTTGTTTTTTCTTTGTGATGTTTACCATTTGGTGTTGTTTTAGCTGCTTTTATGTTCTGTTAGGTGTCTTTGAGTATTTAGAAAAGCGCTTGAAAATAAAATGTATTATTATTATTAGAAGTGAATGTTTTTTAATTGTTAGACTTAAACTCACACTGCAAAAAAGGGCAATGCACAGTCTGTCTATTTCTTGAAAAATGAAGCGTTCAGTGCAATTTTCTCTGAATTCACAAAACTCCAAAAAAAGTGCACGTCTCCTCCCTTCTCCTTGTCCTGCAATGTGATCCTATAAGATGTGTTTTCAGTGCCCCCGTGGGACCAGATGGTGCAGCAGTCCTTGTTAGTATAGTGGACAGTATCTCCACCTGTCACGCGGAAACATTTGCTGACCGTTGCCTTGATCAACAAAAAAAAAGGACTGAGAAACATTGTACTTAAGTGTCAGTGTGGTACGAGTCAGTAAATTAGCTTCTCAGGTCCTCTGGCTGTTGCACTTTACAAACTGGAGACCACAGTCTGTCATGGTCAGTTGACCTGACTCATCCCATCCTTGCTGAAAGACCAGAGTAAGGGCATTTGTCTTCCCAAGGCCATGACTTTGCGGGGGCAACCTGTCCTCATCTGAAGGTTCCTGTTGGAGATGGCCTGATGGAGCCTTTCCGAATGTAACGTTCATCTTTCCTGGGAAGAGATGTATGGTCTTCTTCATTATCTGAGTGAAGACCCCCTGGGGTAGGTATTCACCTCGACACGGGGTTCACTCTGAATGAGTGCATCTCTTGCAATGTCAGACTGTTGGCTGGCAGCAAAAGTAGACAGACCGGGCTCCGCAATTTGTCACCATGGCCACGAAAGGGGTGGCCGCAGTCCTCGTTAGTATAGTGGACAGTATCTCCGCCTGTCACGCGGAAGACCGGGGTTCGATTCCCTGACGGGGAGCTTTTTCCTCTTCTATGCCCATGGGACCTTTATATCAAAACTCGACCTTGACCAGATGCCTCTCCTGCGAAATCACACATCCACTGCTATAAGACTCATTACATTTTGGGAAAAATCTCCAATCCTGGCGTCCTTCACAGGGTTTCCGTAGTGTAGTGGTCATCACGTTCGCTTCACACGCGAAAGGTCTTCGGTTCGAAAACCGAGCGGAAACAAGTTTGCTTCCACAGCTATTCACTAAAGCCTGATTAGTATTTGATCAATACAGCTGCTGCCGAGAAACTTAGCTCAAGACCCTCGTCTCATTGAGATGGGCAATGCGACCAAGAAGAGAGCCTTCCGAAGCTTTCCTGTCAGCCAGAATAGTTGGGGTCAACGCAAGTCAGACACTAACAGTCTGGAGACAGATCAACGCAACACAGTTGTGCTCCAGCTGACAATTCAATAGAACTATCACACTCAGTAGATACTCATAAAGTCTGCACCCCAAGTGGACCATTTGTCAAGGTAGTGTTCAAAAGCAAATTTTCAAAGTCTCCATTTTGCTCCCTCCTGTCAAAGCACACATCTATTGCTGTCAGGCTCATTGTATTTTGGGAAACTCTCCAATCCCAGTTGGCTCGTAAGGGTTTCCGTAGTGTAGTGGTCATCACGTTCGCCTAACACGCGAAAGGTCCTCGGCTCGAAACCGAGCGGAAACAGCGTCGCTTTTAACGTCTCCATGGGGTGGGGGAAAAACATTTGCTCACCCTTGCCTTGATCAACAAAAAAAAAGGACTGAGAAACATTGTACTTAAGTGTCAAACCATTGTGGTACGAGTCAGTAAATTAGCTTCTCAGGTCCTCTGGCTGTTGCACTTTACAAACTGGAGACCACAGTCTGTCATGGTCAGTTGACCTGACTCATCCCATCCTTGCTGAAAGACCAGAGTAAGGGCATTTGTCTTCCCAAGGCCATGACTTTGCGGGGGCAACCTGTCCTCATCTGAAGGTTCCTGTTGGAGATGGCCTGATGGAGCCTTTCCGAATGTAACGTTCATCTTTCCTGGGAAGAGATGTATGGTCTTCTTCATTATCTGAGTGAAGACCCCCTGGGGTAGGTATTCACCTCGACACGGGGTTCACTCTGAATGAGTGCATCTCTTGCAATGTCAGACTGTTGGCTGGCAGCAAAAGTAGACAGACCGGGCTCCGCAATTTGTCACCATGGCCACGAAAGGGGTGGCCGCAGTCCTCGTTAGTATAGTGGACAGTATCTCCGCCTGTCACGCGGAAGACCGGGGTTCGATTCCCCGACGGGGAGCTTTTTCCTCTTCTATGCCCATGGGACCTTTATATCAAAACTCGACCTTGACCAGATGCCTCTCCTGCCAAATCACACATCCACTGCTATAAGACTCATTACATTTTGGGAAAAATCTCCAATCCTGGCTTCCTTCACAGGTTTTCCGTAGTGTAGTGGTCATCACGTTCGCTTCACACGCGAAAGGTCCTCGGTTCGAAACCGAGCGGAAACAAGTTTGCTTCCGCAGCGATTCACTAAAGCCTGACTAGTATTTGATCAATACAGCTGCTGCTGAGAAACATAGCTCAAGACCCTCGTCTCATTGAGATGGGCAATACGACCAAGAAGAGAGCCTTCCGAAGCTTTCCTGTCAGCCGGAGTAGTTGGGGTCAACGCAAATCAGACACCAACAGTCTGGAGACAGATCAACACAACACAGTTGTGCTCCAGCTGACAATTGAATAGAACTATCACACTCAGTAGATACTCATAAAGTCTGCACCCCAAGTGGACCGTTTGTCAAGGTAGTGTTCAAAAGCAAACTTTCAAAGTCTCCATTTTGCTCCCTCCTGTCAACGCACACATCTATTGCTGTCAGGCTCGTTGTATTTTGGGAAACTCTCCAATCTCAGTTGGCTCGTAAGGGTTTCCGTAGTGTACTGGTCATCACGTTCGCCTAACACGCGAAAGGTCCTCGGCTCGAAACCCAGCGGAAACAGCATGGCTTTTAACGTCTCCATGGGGTGGGGGAAAAACATTTGCTGACCCTTGCCTTGATCAACAACAAAAAAGGACTGAGAAACATTGTACTTAAGTGTCAAACCATTGTGGTACGAGTCAGTAAATTACCTTCTCAGGTCCTCTGGCTGTTGCACTTTACAAACTGGAGACCACAGTCTGTCATGGTCCGTTGACCTGACTCATCCCATCCTTGCTGAAAGACCAGAGTAAGGGCATCTGTCTTCCCAAGGCCATGACTTTGCGGGGGCAACCTGTCCTCATCTGAAGGTTCCTGTTGGAGATGGCTGGATGGAGCCTTTCCGAATGTAACTTTCATCTTTCCTGGGAAGAGATGTATGGTCTTCTTCATTATCTGAGTGAAGACCCCCTGGGGTAGGTATTCACCTCGACATGGGGTTCACTCTGAATGAGTGCATCTCTTGCAATGTCAGACTGTTGGCTGGCAGCAAAAGTAGACAGACCGGGCCCCGCAATTTGTCACCATGGCCACGAAAAGGGTGGCCGCAGTCCTCGTTAGTATAGTGGACAGTATCTCCGCCTGTCACGCGGAAGACCGGGGTTCGATTCCCCGACGGGGAGCTTTTTCCTCTTCTATGCCCATGGGACCTTTATATCAAAACTCGACCTTGACCAGATGCCTCTCCTGCCAAATCACACGTCCACTGCTATAAGACTCATTACATTTTGGGAAAAATCTCCAATCCTGGCGTACTTCACAGGGTTTCCGTAGTGTAGTAGTCATCACGTTCGCTTCACACGCGAAAGGTCCTCGGTTCGAAACCGAGCGGAAACAAGTTTGCTTCCGCAGCGATTCACTAAAGCCTGACTAGTATTTGATCAATACAGCTGCTGCTGCTGAGAAACATAGCTCAAGACCCTCGTCTCATTGAGATGGGCAATACGACCAAGAAGAGAGCCTTCCGAAGCTTTCCTGTCAGCCAGAGTAGTTGGGGTCAACGCAAATCAGACACCAACAGTCTGGAGACAGATCTACACAGTTGTGCTCCAGCTGACAATTGAATAGAACTATCACACTCAGTAGATACTCATAAAGTCTGCACCCCAAGTGGACCGTTTGTCAAGGTAGTGTTCAAAAGCAAACTTTCAAAGTCTCCATTTTGCTCCCTCCTGTCAACGCACACATCTATTGCTGTCAGGCTCGTTGTATTTTGGGAAACTCTCCAATCTCAGTTGGCTCGTAAGGGTTTCCGTAGTGTAGTGGTCATCACGTTCGCCTAACACGCGAAAGGTCCTCGTCTCGAAACCCAGCGGAAACAGCATGGCTTTTAACGTCTCCATGGGGTGGGGGAAAAACATTTGCTGACCCTTGCCTTGATCAACAACAAAAAAGGACTGAGAAACATTGTACTTAAGTGTCAAACCATTGTGGTACGAGTCAGTAAATTACCTTCTCAGGTCCTCTGGCTGTTGCACTTTACAAACTGGAGACCACAGTCTGTCATGGTCCGTTGACCTGACTCATCCCATCCTTGCTGAAAGACCAGAGTAAGGGCATCTGTCTTCCCAAGGCCATGACTTTGCGGGGGCAACCTGTCCTCATCTGAAGGTTCCTGTTGGAGATGGCCGGATGGAGCCTTTCCGAATGTAACTTTCATCTTTCCTGGGAAGAGATGTATGGTCTTCTTCATTATCTGAGTGAAGACCCCCTGGGGTAGGTATTCACCTCGACATGGGGTTCACTCTGAATGAGTGCATCTCTTGCAATGTCAGACTGTTGGCTGGCAGCAAAAGTAGACAGACCGGGCCCCGCAATTTGTCACCATGGCCACGAAAAGGGTGGCCGCAGTCCTCGTTAGTATAGTGGACAGTATCTCCGCCTGTCACGCGGAAGACCGGGGTTCGATTCCCCGACGGGGAGCTTTTTCCTCTTCTATGCCCATGGGACCTTTATATCAAAACTCGACCTTGACCAGATGCCTCTCCTGCCAAATCACACGTCCACTGCTATAAGACTCATTACATTTTGGGAAAAATCTCCAATCCTGGCGTACTTCACAGGGTTTCCGTAGTGTAGTGGTCATCACGTTCGCTTCACACGCGAAAGGTCCTCGGTTCGAAACCGAGCGGAAACAAGTTTGCTTCCGCAGCGATTCACTAAAGCCTGACTAGTATTTGATCAATACAGCTGCTGCTGCTGCTGAGAAACATAGCTCAAGACCCTCGTCTCATTGAGATGGGCAATACGACCAAGAAGAGAGCCTTCCGAAGCTTTCCTGTCAGCCAGAGTAGTTGGGGGTCAACGCAAATCAGACACCAACAGTCTGGAGACAGATCAACACAACACAGTTGTGCTCCAGCTGACAATTGAATAGAACTATCACACTCAGTAGATACTCATAAAGTCTGCACCCCAAGTGGACCGTTTGTCAAGGTAGTGTTCAAAAGCAAACTTTCAAAGTCTCCATTTTGCTCCCTCCTGTCAACGCACACATCTATTGCTGTCAGGCTCGTTGTATTTTGGGAAACTCTCCAATCTCAGTTGGCTCGTAAGGGTTTCCGTAGTGTAGTGGTCATCACGTTCGCCTAACACGCGAAAGGTCCTCGGCTCGAAACCCAGCGGAAACAGCATGGCTTTTAACGTCTCCATGGGGTGGGGGAAAAACATTTGCTGACCCTTGCCTTGATCAACAACAAAAAAGGACTGAGAAACATTGTACTTAAGTGTCAAACCATTGTGGTACGAGTCAGTAAATTACCTTCTCAGGTCCTCTGGCTGTTGCACTTTACAAACTGGAGACCACAGTCTGTCATGGTCCGTTGACCTGACTCATCCCATCCTTGCTGAAAGACCAGAGTAAGGGCATCTGTCTTCCCAAGGCCATGACTTTGCGGGGGCAACCTGTCCTCATCTGAAGGTTCCTGTTGGAGATGGCCGGATGGAGCCTTTCCGAATGTAACTTTCATCTTTCCTGGGAAGAGATGTATGGTCTTCTTCATTATCTGAGTGAAGACCCCCTGGGGTAGGTATTCACCTCGACATGGGGTTCACTCTGAATGAGTGCATCTCTTGCAATGTCAGACTGTTGGCTGGCAGCAAAAGTAGACAGACCGGGCCCCGCAATTTGTCACCATGGCCACGAAAAGGGTGGCCGCAGTCCTCGTTAGTATAGTGGACAGTATCTCCGCCTGTCACGCGGAAGACCGGGGTTCGATTCCCCGACGGGGAGCTTTTTCCTCTTCTATGCCCATGGGACCTTTATATCAAAACTCGACCTTGACCAGATGCGTCTCCTGCCAAATCACACGTCCACTGCTATAAGACTCATTACATTTTGGGAAAAATCTCCAATCCTGGCGTACTTCACAGGGTTTCCGTAGTGTAGTGGTCATCACGTTCGCTTCACACGCGAAAGGTCCTCGGTTCGAAACCGAGCGGAAACAAGTTTGCTTCCGCAGCGATTCACTAAAGCCTGACTAGTATTTGATCAATACAGCTGCTGCTGCTGCTGAGAAACATAGCTCAAGACCCTCGTCTCATTGAGATGGGCAATACGACCAAGAAGAGAGCCTTCCGAAGCTTTCCTGTCAGCCAGAGTAGTTGGGGGTCAACGCAAATCAGACACCAACAGTCTGGAGACAGATCAACACAACACAGTTGTGCTCCAGCTGACAATTGAATAGAACTATCACACTCAGTAGATACTCATAAAGTCTGCACCCCAAGTGGACCGTTTGTCAAGGTAGTGTTCAAAAGCAAACTTTCAAAGTCTCCATTTTGCTCCCTCCTGTCAACGCACACATCTATTGCTGTCAGGCTCGTTGTATTTTGGGAAACTCTCCAATCTCAGTTGGCTCGTAAGGGTTTCCGTAGTGTAGTGGTCATCACGTTCGCCTAACACGCGAAAGGTCCTCGGCTCGAAACCCAGCGGAAACAGCATGGCTTTTAACGTCTCCATGGGGTGGGGGAAAAACATTTGCTGACCCTTGCCTTGATCAACAACAAAAAAGGACTGAGAAACATTGTACTTAAGTGTCAAACCATTGTGGTACGAGTCAGTAAATTACCTTCTCAGGTCCTCTGGCTGTTGCACTTTACAAACTGGAGACCACAGTCTGTCATGGTCCGTTGACCTGACTCATCCCATCCTTGCTGAAAGACCAGAGTAAGGGCATCTGTCTTCCCAAGGCCATGACTTTGCGGGGGCAACCTGTCCTCATCTGAAGGTTCCTGTTGGAGATGGCCGGATGGAGCCTTTCCGAATGTAACTTTCATCTTTCCTGGGAAGAGATGTATGGTCTTCTTCATTATCTGAGTGAAGACCCCCTGGGGTAGGTATTCACCTCGACATGGGGTTCACTCTGAATGAGTGCATCTCTTGCAATGTCAGACTGTTGGCTGGCAGCAAAAGTAGACAGACCGGGCCCCGCAATTTGTCACCATGGCCACGAAAAGGGTGGCCGCAGTCCTCGTTAGTATAGTGGACAGTATCTCCGCCTGTCACGCGGAAGACCGGGGTTCGATTCCCCGACGGGGAGCTTTTTCCTCTTCTATGCCCATGGGACCTTTATATCAAAACTCGACCTTGACCAGATGCCTCTCCTGCCAAATCACACGTCCACTGCTATAAGACTCATTACATTTTGGGAAAAATCTCCAATCCTGGCGTACTTCACAGGGTTTCCGTAGTGTAGTGGTCATCACGTTCGCTTCACACGCGAAAGGTCCTCGGTTCGAAACCGAGCGGAAACAAGTTTGCTTCCGCAGCGATTCACTAAAGCCTGACTAGTATTTGATCAATACAGCTGCTGCTGCTGCTGAGAAACATAGCTCAAGACCCTCGTCTCATTGAGATGGGCAATACGACCAAGAAGAGAGCCTTCCGAAGCTTTCCTGTCAGCCAGAGTAGTTGGGGTCAACGCAAATCAGACACCAACAGTCTGGAGACAGATCAACACAACACAGTTGTGCTCCAGCTGACAATTGAATAGAACTATCACACTCAGTAGATACTCATAAAGTCTGCACCCCAAGTGGACCGTTTGTCAAGGTAGTGTTCAAAAGCAAACTTTCAAAGTCTCCATTTTGCTCCCTCCTGTCAACGCACACATCTATTGCTGTCAGGCTCGTTGTATTTTGGGAAACTCTCCAATCTCAGTTGGCTCGTAAGGGTTTCCGTAGTGTAGTGGTCATCACGTTCGCCTAACACGCGAAAGGTCCTCGGCTCGAAACCCAGCGGAAACAGCATGGCTTTTAACGTCTCCATGGGGTGGGGGAAAAACATTTGCTGACCCTTGCCTTGATCAACAACAAAAAAGGACTGAGAAACATTGTACTTAAGTGTCAAACCATTGTGGTACGAGTCAGTAAATTACCTTCTCAGGTCCTCTGGCTGTTGCACTTTACAAACTGGAGACCACAGTCTGTCATGGTCCGTTGACCTGACTCATCCCATCCTTGCTGAAAGACCAGAGTAAGGGCATCTGTCTTCCCAAGGCCATGACTTTGCGGGGGCAACCTGTCCTCATCTGAAGGTTCCTGTTGGAGATGGCCGGATGGAGCCTTTCCGAATGTAACTTTCATCTTTCCTGGGAAGAGATGTATGGTCTTCTTCATTATCTGAGTGAAGACCCCCTGGGGTAGGTATTCACCTCGACATGGGGTTCACTCTGAATGAGTGCATCTCTTGCAATGTCAGACTGTTGGCTGGCAGCAAAAGTAGACAGACCGGGCCCCGCAATTTGTCACCATGGCCACGAAAAGGGTGGCCGCAGTCCTCGTTAGTATAGTGGACAGTATCTCCGCCTGTCACGCGGAAGACCGGGGTTCGATTCCCCGACGGGGAGCTTTTTCCTCTTCTATGCCCATGGGACCTTTATATCAAAACTCGACCTTGACCAGATGCCTCTCCTGCCAAATCACACGTCCACTGCTATAAGACTCATTACATTTTGGGAAAAATCTCCAATCCTGGCGTACTTCACAGGGTTTCCGTAGTGTAGTGGTCATCACGTTCGCTTCACACGCGAAAGGTCCTCGGTTCGAAACCGAGCGGAAACAAGTTTGCTTCCGCAGCGATTCACTAAAGCCTGACTAGTATTTGATCAATACAGCTGCTGCTGCTGCTGAGAAACATAGCTCAAGACCCTCGTCTCATTGAGATGGGCAATACGACCAAGAAGAGAGCCTTCCGAAGCTTTCCTGTCAGCCAGAGTAGTTGGGGTCAACGCAAATCAGACACCAACAGTCTGGAGACAGATCAACACAACACAGTTGTGCTCCAGCTGACAATTGAATAGAACTATCACACTCAGTAGATACTCATAAAGTCTGCACCCCAAGTGGACCGTTTGTCAAGGTAGTGTTCAAAAGCAAACTTTCAAAGTCTCCATTTTGCTCCCTCCTGTCAACGCACACATCTATTGCTGTCAGGCTCGTTGTATTTTGGGAAACTCTCCAATCTCAGTTGGCTCGTAAGGGTTTCCGTAGTGTAGTGGTCATCACGTTCGCCTAACACGCGAAAGGTCCTCGGCTCGAAACCCAGCGGAAACAGCATGGCTTTTAACGTCTCCATGGGGTGGGGGAAAAACATTTGCTGACCCTTGCCTTGATCAACAACAAAAAAGGACTGAGAAACATTGTACTTAAGTGTCAAACCATTGTGGTACGAGTCAGTAAATTACCTTCTCAGGTCCTCTGGCTGTTGCACTTTACAAACTGGAGACCACAGTCTGTCATGGTCCGTTGACCTGACTCATCCCATCCTTGCTGAAAGACCAGAGTAAGGGCATCTGTCTTCCCAAGGCCATGACTTTGCGGGGGCAACCTGTCCTCATCTGAAGGTTCCTGTTGGAGATGGCCGGATGGAGCCTTTCCGAATGTAACTTTCATCTTTCCTGGGAAGAGATGTATGGTCTTCTTCATTATCTGAGTGAAGACCCCCTGGGGTAGGTATTCACCTCGACATGGGGTTCACTCTGAATGAGTGCATCTCTTGCAATGTCAGACTGTTGGCTGGCAGCAAAAGTAGACAGACCGGGCCCCGCAATTTGTCACCATGGCCACGAAAAGGGTGGCCGCAGTCCTCGTTAGTATAGTGGACAGTATCTCCGCCTGTCACGCGGAAGACCGGGGTTCGATTCCCCGACGGGGAGCTTTTTCCTCTTCTATGCCCATGGGACCTTTATATCAAAACTCGACCTTGACCAGATGCCTCTCCTGCCAAATCACACGTCCACTGCTATAAGACTCATTACATTTTGGGAAAAATCTCCAATCCTGGCGTACTTCACAGGGTTTCCGTAGTGTAGTGGTCATCACGTTCGCTTCACACGCGAAAGGTCCTCGGTTCGAAACCGAGCGGAAACAAGTTTGCTTCCGCAGCGATTCACTAAAGCCTGACTAGTATTTGATCAATACAGCTGCTGCTGCTGCTGAGAAACATAGCTCAAGACCCTCGTCTCATTGAGATGGGCAATACGACCAAGAAGAGAGCCTTCCGAAGCTTTCCTGTCAGCCAGAGTAGTTGGGGTCAACGCAAATCAGACACCAACAGTCTGGAGACAGATCAACACAACACAGTTGTGCTCCAGCTGACAATTGAATAGAACTATCACACTCAGTAGATACTCATAAAGTCTGCACCCCAAGTGGACCGTTTGTCAAGGTAGTGTTCAAAAGCAAACTTTCAAAGTCTCCATTTTGCTCCCTCCTGTCAACGCACACATCTATTGCTGTCAGGCTCGTTGTATTTTGGGAAACTCTCCAATCTCAGTTGGCTCGTAAGGGTTTCCGTAGTGTAGTGGTCATCACGTTCGCCTAACACGCGAAAGGTCCTCGGCTCGAAACCCAGCGGAAACAGCATGGCTTTTAACGTCTCCATGGGGTGGGGGAAAAACATTTGCTGACCCTTGCCTTGATCAACAACAAAAAAGGACTGAGAAACATTGTACTTAAGTGTCAAACCATTGTGGTACGAGTCAGTAAATTACCTTCTCAGGTCCTCTGGCTGTTGCACTTTACAAACTGGAGACCACAGTCTGTCATGGTCCGTTGACCTGACTCATCCCATCCTTGCTGAAAGACCAGAGTAAGGGCATCTGTCTTCCCAAGGCCATGACTTTGCGGGGGCAACCTGTCCTCATCTGAAGGTTCCTGTTGGAGATGGCCGGATGGAGCCTTTCCGAATGTAACTTTCATCTTTCCTGGGAAGAGATGTATGGTCTTCTTCATTATCTGAGTGAAGACCCCCTGGGGTAGGTATTCACCTCGACATGGGGTTCACTCTGAATGAGTGCATCTCTTGCAATGTCAGACTGTTGGCTGGCAGCAAAAGTAGACAGACCGGGCCCCGCAATTTGTCACCATGGCCACGAAAAGGGTGGCCGCAGTCCTCGTTAGTATAGTGGACAGTATCTCCGCCTGTCACGCGGAAGACCGGGGTTCGATTCCCCGACGGGGAGCTTTTTCCTCTTCTATGCCCATGGGACCTTTATATCAAAACTCGACCTTGACCAGATGCCTCTCCTGCCAAATCACACGTCCACTGCTATAAGACTCATTACATTTTGGGAAAAATCTCCAATCCTGGCGTACTTCACAGGGTTTCCGTAGTGTAGTGGTCATCACGTTCGCTTCACACGCGAAAGGTCCTCGGTTCGAAACCGAGCGGAAACAAGTTTGCTTCCGCAGCGATTCACTAAAGCCTGACTAGTATTTGATCAATACAGCTGCTGCTGCTGCTGAGAAACATAGCTCAAGACCCTCGTCTCATTGAGATGGGCAATACGACCAAGAAGAGAGCCTTCCGAAGCTTTCCTGTCAGCCAGAGTAGTTGGGGTCAACGCAAATCAGACACCAACAGTCTGGAGACAGATCAACACAACACAGTTGTGCTCCAGCTGACAATTGAATAGAACTATCACACTCAGTAGATACTCATAAAGTCTGCACCCCAAGTGGACCGTTTGTCAAGGTAGTGTTCAAAAGCAAACTTTCAAAGTCTCCATTTTGCTCCCTCCTGTCAACGCACACATCTATTGCTGTCAGGCTCGTTGTATTTTGGGAAACTCTCCAATCTCAGTTGGCTCGTAAGGGTTTCCGTAGTGTAGTGGTCATCACGTTCGCCTAACACGCGAAAGGTCCTCGGCTCGAAACCCAGCGGAAACAGCATGGCTTTTAACGTCTCCATGGGGTGGGGGAAAAACATTTGCTGACCCTTGCCTTGATCAACAACAAAAAAGGACTGAGAAACATTGTACTTAAGTGTCAAACCATTGTGGTACGAGTCAGTAAATTACCTTCTCAGGTCCTCTGGCTGTTGCACTTTACAAACTGGAGACCACAGTCTGTCATGGTCCGTTGACCTGACTCATCCCATCCTTGCTGAAAGACCAGAGTAAGGGCATCTGTCTTCCCAAGGCCATGACTTTGCGGGGGCAACCTGTCCTCATCTGAAGGTTCCTGTTGGAGATGGCCGGATGGAGCCTTTCCGAATGTAACTTTCATCTTTCCTGGGAAGAGATGTATGGTCTTCTTCATTATCTGAGTGAAGACCCCCTGGGGTAGGTATTCACCTCGACATGGGGTTCACTCTGAATGAGTGCATCTCTTGCAATGTCAGACTGTTGGCTGGCAGCAAAAGTAGACAGACCGGGCCCCGCAATTTGTCACCATGGCCACGAAAAGGGTGGCCGCAGTCCTCGTTAGTATAGTGGACAGTATCTCCGCCTGTCACGCGGAAGACCGGGGTTCGATTCCCCGACGGGGAGCTTTTTCCTCTTCTATGCCCATGGGACCTTTATATCAAAACTCGACCTTGACCAGATGCCTCTCCTGCCAAATCACACGTCCACTGCTATAAGACTCATTACATTTTGGGAAAAATCTCCAATCCTGGCGTACTTCACAGGGTTTCCGTAGTGTAGTGGTCATCACGTTCGCTTCACACGCGAAAGGTCCTCGGTTCGAAACCGAGCGGAAACAAGTTTGCTTCCGCAGCGATTCACTAAAGCCTGACTAGTATTTGATCAATACAGCTGCTGCTGCTGCTGAGAAACATAACTCAAGACCCTCGTCTCATTGAGATGGGCAATACGACCAAGAAGAGAGCCTTCCGAAGCTTTCCTGTCAGCCAGAGTAGTTGGGGTCAACGCAAATCAAACACCAACAGTCTGGAGACAGATCAACACAACACAGTTGTGCTCCAGCTGACAATTGAATAGAACTATCACACTCAGTAGATACTCATAAAGTCTGCACCCCAAGTGGACCGTTTGTCAAGGTAGTGTTCAAAAGCAAACTTTCAAAGTCTCCATTTTGCTCCCTCCTGTCAACGCACACATCTATTGCTGTCAGGCTCGTTGTATTTTGGGAAACTCTCCAATCTCAGTTGGCTCGTAAGGGTTTCCGTAGTGTAGTGGTCATCACGTTCGCCTAACACGCGAAAGGTCCTCGGCTCGAAACCCAGCGGAAACAGCATGGCTTTTAACGTCTCCATGGGGTGGGGGAAAAACATTTGCTGACCCTTGCCTTGATCAACAACAAAAAAGGACTGAGAAACATTGTACTTAAGTGTCAAACCATTGTGGTACGAGTCAGTAAATTACCTTCTCAGGTCCTCTGGCTGTTGCACTTTACAAACTGGAGACCACAGTCTGTCATGGTCCGTTGGCCTGACTCATCCCATCCTTGCTGAAAGACCAGAGTAAGGGCATCTGTCTTCCCAAGGCCATGACTTTGCGGGGGCAACCTGTCCTCATCTGAAGGTTCCTGTTGGAGATGGCCGGATGGAGCCTTTCCGAATGTAACTTTCATCTTTCCTGGGAAGAGATGTATGGTCTTCTTCATTATCTGAGTGAAGACCCCCTGGGGTAGGTATTCACCTCGACATGGGGTTCACTCTGAATGAGTGCATCTCTTGCAATGTCAGACTGTTGGCTGGCAGCAAAAGTAGACAGACCGGGCCCCGCAATTTGTCACCATGGCCACGAAAAGGGTGGCCGCAGTCCTCGTTAGTATAGTGGACAGTATCTCCGCCTGTCACGCGGAAGACCGGGGTTCGATTCCCCGACGGGGAGCTTTTTCCTCTTCTATGCCCATGGGACCTTTATATCAAAACTCGACCTTGACCAGATGCCTCTCCTGCCAAATCACACGTCCACTGCTATAAGACTCATTACATTTTGGGAAAAATCTCCAATCCTGGCGTACTTCACAGGGTTTCCGTAGTGTAGTGGTCATCACGTTCGCTTCACACGCGAAAGGTCCTCGGTTCGAAACCGAGCGGAAACAAGTTTGCTTCCGCAGCGATTCACTAAAGCCTGACTAGTATTTGATCAATACAGCTGCTGCTGCTGCTGAGAAACATAGCTCAAGACCCTCGTCTCATTGAGATGGGCAATACGACCAAGAAGAGAGCCTTCCGAAGCTTTCCTGTCAGCCAGAGTAGTTGGGGTCAACGCAAATCAGACACCAACAGTCTGGAGACAGATCAACACAACACAGTTGTGCTCCAGCTGACAATTGAATAGAACTATCACACTCAGTAGATACTCATAAAGTCTGCACCCCAAGTGGACCGTTTGTCAAGGTAGTGTTCAAAAGCAAACTTTCAAAGTCTCCATTTTGCTCCCTCCTGTCAACGCACACATCTATTGCTGTCAGGCTCGTTGTATTTTGGGAAACTCTCCAATCTCAGTTGGCTCGTAAGGGTTTCCGTAGTGTAGTGGTCATCACGTTCGCCTAACACGCGAAAGGTCCTCGGCTCGAAACCCAGCGGAAACAGCATGGCTTTTAACGTCTCCATGGGGTGGGGGAAAAACATTTGCTGACCCTTGCCTTGATCAACAACAAAAAAGGACTGAGAAACATTGTACTTAAGTGTCAAACCATTGTGGTACGAGTCAGTAAATTACCTTCTCAGGTCCTCTGGCTGTTGCACTTTACAAACTGGAGACCACAGTCTGTCATGGTCCGTTGACCTGACTCATCCCATCCTTGCTGAAAGACCAGAGTAAGGGCATCTGTCTTCCCAAGGCCATGACTTTGCGGGGGCAACCTGTCCTCATCTGAAGGTTCCTGTTGGAGATGGCCGGATGGAGCCTTTCCGAATGTAACTTTCATCTTTCCTGGGAAGAGATGTATGGTCTTCTTCATTATCTGAGTGAAGACCCCCTGGGGTAGGTATTCACCTCGACATGGGGTTCACTCTGAATGAGTGCATCTCTTGCAATGTCAGACTGTTGGCTGGCAGCAAAAGTAGACAGACCGGGCCCCGCAATTTGACACCATGGCCACGAAAGGGGTGGCCGCAGTCCTCGTTAGTATAGTGGACAGTATCTCCGCCTGTCACGCGGAAGACCGGGGTTCGATTCCCCGACGGGGAGCTTTTTCCTCTTCTATGCCCATGGGACCTTTATATCAAAACTCGACCTTGACCAGATGCCTCTCCTGCCAAATCACACGTCCACTGCTATAAGACTCATTACATTTTGGGAAAAATCTCCAATCCTGGCGT
Source organism: Solea solea (assembly GCF_958295425.1). Lineage (NCBI taxonomy): Eukaryota > Metazoa > Chordata > Actinopteri > Pleuronectiformes > Soleidae > Solea > Solea solea. The sequence goes on from NC_081151.1 coordinate 12,529,106, forward strand.
ACTTCACAGGGTTTCCGTAGTGTAGTGGTCATCACGTTCGCTTCACACGCGAAAGGTCCTCGGTTCGAAACCGAGCGGAAACAAGTTTGCTTCCGCAGCGATTCACTAAAGCCTGACTAGTATTTGATCAATACAGCTGCTGCTGCTGCTGAGAAACATAGCTCAAGACCCTCGTCTCATTGAGATGGGCAATACGACCAAGAAGAGAGCCTTCCGAAGCTTTCCTGTCAGCCAGAGTAGTTGGGGTCAACGCAAATCAGACACCAACAGTCTGGAGACAGATCAACACAACACAGTTGTGCTCCAGCTGACAATTGAATAGAACTATCACACTCAGTAGATACTCATAAAGTCTGCACCCCAAGTGGACCGTTTGTCAAGGTAGTGTTCAAAAGCAAACTTTCAAAGTCTCCATTTTGCTCCCTCCTGTCAACGCACACATCTATTGCTGTCAGGCTCGTTGTATTTTGGGAAACTCTCCAATCTCAGTTGGCTCGTAAGGGTTTCCGTAGTGTAGTGGTCATCACGTTCGCCTAACACGCGAAAGGTCCTCGGCTCGAAACCGAGCGGAAACAGCATGGCTTTTAACGTCTCCATGGGGTGGGGGAAAAACATTTGCTGACCCTTGCCTTGATCAACAACAAAAAAGGACTGAGAAACATTGTACTTAAGTGTCAAACCATTGTGGTACGAGTCAGTAAATTACCTTCTCAGGTCCTCTGGCTGTTGCACTTTACAAACTGGAGACCACAGTCTGTCATGGTCCGTTGACCTGACTCATCCCGTCCTTGCTCAAAGACCAGAGTAAGGGCATCTGTCTTCCCAAGGCCATGACTTTGCGGGGGCAACCTGTCCTCATCTGAAGGTTCCTGTTGGAGATGGCCGGATGGAGCCTTTCCGAATGTAACTTTCATCTTTCCTGGGAAGAGATGTATGGTCTTCTTCATTATCTGAGTGAAGACCCCCTGGGGTAGGTATTCACCTCGACATGGGGTTCACTCTGAATGAGTGCATCTCTTGCAATGTCAGACTGTTGGCTGGCAGCAAAAGTAGACAGACCGGGCCCCGCAATTTGAGACCATGGCCACGAAAGGGGTGGCAGCAGTCCTCGTTAGTATAGTGGACAGTATCTCCGCCTGTCACGCGGAAGACCGGGGTTCGATTCCCCGACGGGGAGCTTTTTCCTCTTCTATGCCCATGGGACCTTTATATCAAAACTCGACCTTGACCAGATGCCTCTCCTGCCAAATCACACGTCCACTGCTATAAGACTCATTACATTTTGGGAAAAATCTCCAATCCTGGCGTACTTCACAGGGTTTCCGTAGTGTAGTGGTCATCACGTTCGCTTCACACGCGAAAGGTCCTCGGTTCGAAACCGAGCGGAAACAAGTTTGCTTCCGCAGCGATTCACTAAAGCCTGACTAGTATTTGATCAATACAGCTGCTGCTGCTGCTGAGAAACATAGCTCAAGACCCTCGTCTCATTGAGATGGGCAATACGACCAAGAAGAGAGCCTTCCGAAGCTTTCCTGTCAGCCAGAGTAGTTGGGGTCAACGCAAATCAGACACCAACAGTCTGGAGACAGATCAACACAACACAGTTGTGCTCCAGCTGACAATTGAATAGAACTATCACACTCAGTAGATACTCATAAAGTCTGCACCCCAAGTGGACCGTTTGTCAAGGTAGTGTTCAAAAGCAAACTTTCAAAGTCTCCATTTTGCTCCCTCCTGTCAACGCACACATCTATTGCTGTCAGGCTCGTTGTATTTTGGGAAACTCTCCAATCTCAGTTGGCTCGTAAGGGTTTCCGTAGTGTAGTGGTCATCACGTTCGCCTAACACGCGAAAGGTCCTCGGCTCGAAACCCAGCGGAAACAGCATGGCTTTTAACGTCTCCATGGGGTGGGGGAAAAACATTTGCTGACCCTTGCCTTGATCAACAACAAAAAAGGACTGAGAAACATTGTACTTAAGTGTCAAACCATTGTGGTACGAGTCAGTAAATTACCTTCTCAGGTCCTCTGGCTGTTGCACTTTACAAACTGGAGACCACAGTCTGTCATGGTCCGTTGACCTGACTCATCCCATCCTTGCTGAAAGACCAGAGTAAGGGCATCTGTCTTCCCAAGGCCATGACTTTGCGGGGGCAACCTGTCCTCATCTGAAGGTTCCTGTTGGAGATGGCCGGATGGAGCCTTTCCGAATGTAACTTTCATCTTTCCTGGGAAGAGATGTATGGTCTTCTTCATTATCTGAGTGAAGACCCCCTGGGGTAGGTATTCACCTCGACATGGGGTTCACTCTGAATGAGTGCATCTCTTGCAATGTCAGACTGTTGGCTGGCAGCAAAAGTAGACAGACCGGGCCCCGCAATTTGACACCATGGCCACGAAAGGGGTGGCCGCAGTCCTCGTTAGTATAGTGGACAGTATCTCCGCCTGTCACGCGGAAGACCGGGGTTCGATTCCCCGACGGGGAGCTTTTTCCTCTTCTATGCCCATGGGACCTTTATATCAAAACTCGACCTTGACCAGATGCCTCTCCTGCCAAATCACACGTCCACTGCTATAAGACTCATTACATTTTGGGAAAAATCTCCAATCCTGGCGTACTTCACAGGGTTTCCGTAGTGTAGTGGTCATCACGTTCGCTTCACACGCGAAAGGTCCTCGGTTCGAAACCGAGCGGAAACAAGTTTGCTTCCGCAGCGATTCACTAAAGCCTGACTAGTATTTGATCAATACAGCTGCTGCTGCTGCTGAGAAACATAGCTCAAGACCCTCGTCTCATTGAGATGGGCAATACGACCAAGAAGAGAGCCTTCCGAAGCTTTCCTGTCAGCCAGAGTAGTTGGGGTCAACGCAAATCAGACACCAACAGTCTGGAGACAGATCAACACAACACAGTTGTGCTCCAGCTGACAATTGAATAGAACTATCACACTCAGTAGATACTCATAAAGTCTGCACCCCAAGTGGACCGTTTGTCAAGGTAGTGTTCAAAAGCAAACTTTCAAAGTCTCCATTTTGCTCCCTCCTGTCAACGCACACATCTATTGCTGTCAGGCTCGTTGTATTTTGGGAAACTCTCCAATCTCAGTTGGCTCGTAAGGGTTTCCGTAGTGTAGTGGTCATCACGTTCGCCTAACACGCGAAAGGTCCTCGGCTCGAAACCGAGCGGAAACAGCATGGCTTTTAACGTCTCCATGGGGTGGGGGAAAAACATTTGCTGACCCTTGCCTTGATCAACAACAAAAAAGGACTGAGAAACATTGTACTTAAGTGTCAAACCATTGTGGTACGAGTCAGTAAATTACCTTCTCAGGTCCTCTGGCTGTTGCACTTTACAAACTGGAGACCACAGTCTGTCATGGTCCGTTGACCTGACTCATCCCGTCCTTGCTCAAAGACCAGAGTAAGGGCATCTGTCTTCCCAAGGCCATGACTTTGCGGGGGCAACCTGTCCTCATCTGAAGGTTCCTGTTGGAGATGGCCGGATGGAGCCTTTCCGAATGTAACTTTCATCTTTCCTGGGAAGAGATGTATGGTCTTCTTCATTATCTGAGTGAAGACCCCCTGGGGTAGGTATTCACCTCGACATGGGGTTCACTCTGAATGAGTGCATCTCTTGCAATGTCAGACTGTTGGCTGGCAGCAAAAGTAGACAGACCGGGCCCCGCAATTTGAGACCATGGCCACGAAAGGGGTGGCAGCAGTCCTCGTTAGTATAGTGGACAGTATCTCCGCCTGTCACGCGGAAGACCGGGGTTCGATTCCCCGACGGGGAGCTTTTTCCTCTTCTATGCCCATGGGACCTTTATATCAAAACTCGACCTTGACCAGATGCCTCTCCTGCCAAATCACACGTCCACTGCTATAAGACTCATTACATTTTGGGAAAAATCTCCAATCCTGGCGTACTTCACAGGGTTTCCGTAGTGTAGTGGTCATCACGTTCGCTTCACACGCGAAAGGTCCTCGGTTCGAAACCGAGCGGAAACAAGTTTGCTTCCGCAGCGATTCACTAAAGCCTGACTAGTATTTGATCAATACAGCTGCTGCTGCTGCTGAGAAACATAGCTCAAGACCCTCGTCTCATTGAGATGGGCAATACGACCAAGAAGAGAGCCTTCCGAAGCTTTCCTGTCAGCCAGAGTAGTTGGGGTCAACGCAAATCAGACACCAACAGTCTGGAGACAGATCAACACAACACAGTTGTGCTCCAGCTGACAATTGAATAGAACTATCACACTCAGTAGATACTCATAAAGTCTGCACCCCAAGTGGACCGTTTGTCAAGGTAGTGTTCAAAAGCAAACTTTCAAAGTCTCCATTTTGCTCCCTCCTGTCAACGCACACATCTATTGCTGTCAGGCTCGTTGTATTTTGGGAAACTCTCCAATCTCAGTTGGCTCGTAAGGGTTTCCGTAGTGTAGTGGTCATCACGTTCGCCTAACACGCGAAAGGTCCTCGGCTCGAAACCCAGCGGAAACAGCATGGCTTTTAACGTCTCCATGGGGTGGGGGAAAAACATTTGCTGACCCTTGCCTTGATCAACAACAAAAAAGGACTGAGAAACATTGTACTTAAGTGTCAAACCATTGTGGTACGAGTCAGTAAATTACCTTCTCAGGTCCTCTGGCTGTTGCACTTTACAAACTGGAGACCACAGTCTGTCATGGTCCGTTGACCTGACTCATCCCATCCTTGCTGAAAGACCAGAGTAAGGGCATCTGTCTTCCCAAGGCCATGACTTTGCGGGGGCAACCTGTCCTCATCTGAAGGTTCCTGTTGGAGATGGCCGGATGGAGCCTTTCCGAATGTAACTTTCATCTTTCCTGGGAAGAGATGTATGGTCTTCTTCATTATCTGAGTGAAGACCCCCTGGGGTAGGTATTCACCTCGACATGGGGTTCACTCTGAATGAGTGCATCTCTTGCAATGTCAGACTGTTGGCTGGCAGCAAAAGTAGACAGACCGGGCCCCGCAATTTGAGACCATGGCCACGAAAGGGGTGGCAGCAGTCCTCGTTAGTATAGTGGACAGTATCTCCGCCTGTCACGCGGAAGACCGGGGTTCGATTCCCCGACGGGGAGCTTTTTCCTCTTCTATGCCCATGGGACCTTTATATCAAAACTCGACCTTGACCAGATGCCTCTCCTGCCAAATCACACGTCCACTGCTATAAGACTCATTACATTTTGGGAAAAATCTCCAATCCTGGCGTCCTTCACAGGGTTTCCGTAGTGTAGTGGTCATCACGTTCGCTTCACACGCGAAAGGTCCTCGGTTCGAAACCGAGCGGAAACAAGTTTGCTTCCGCAGCGATTCACTAAAGCCTGACTAGTATTTGATCAATACAGCTGCTGCTGCTGAGAAACATAGCTCAAGACCCTCGTCTCATTGAAATGGGCAATACGACCAAGAAGAGAGCCTTCCGAAGCTTTCCTGTCAGCCAGAGTAGTTGGGGTCAACGCAAATCAGACACCAACAGTCTGGAGACAGATCAACACAGTTGTGCTCCAGCTGACAATTGAAAAGAACTATCACACTCAGTAGATACTCATAAAGTCTGCACCCCAAGTGGACCGTTTGTCAAGGTAGTGTTCAAAAGCAAACTTTCAAAGTCTCCATTTTGCTCCCTCCTGTCAACGCACACATCTATTGCTGTCAGGCTCGTTGTATTTTGGGAAACTCTCCAATCTCAGTTGGCTCGTAAGGGTTTCCGTAGTGTAGTGGTCATCACGTTCGCCTAACACGCGAAAGGTCCTCGGCTCGAAACCGAGCGGAAACAGCATGGCTTTTAACGTCTCCATGGGGTGGGGGAAAAACATTTGCTGACCCTTGCCTTGATCAACAACAAAAAAGGACTGAGAAACATTGTACTTAAGTGTCAAACCATTGTGGTACGAGTCAGTAAATTACCTTCTCAGGTCCTCTGGCTGTTGCACTTTACAAACTGGAGACCACAGTCTGTCATGGTCCGTTGACCTGACTCATCCCATCCTTGCTGAAAGACCAGAGTAAGGGCATCTGTCTTCCCAAGGCCATGACTTTGCGGGGGCAACCTGTCCTCATCTGAAGGTTCCTGTTGGAGATGGCCGGATGGAGCCTTTCCGAATGTAACTTTCATCTTTCCTGGGAAGAGATGTATGGTCTTCTTCATTATCTGAGTGAAGACCCCCTGGGGTAGGTATTCACCTCGACATGGGGTTCACTCTGAATGAGTGCATCTCTTGCAATGTCAGACGGTTGGCTGGCAGCAAAAGTAGACAGACCGGGCCCCGCAATTTGACACCATGGCCACGAAAGGGGTGGCCGCAGTCCTCGTTAGTATAGTGGACAGTATCTCTGCCTGTTACGCGGAAGACCGGGGTTCGATTCCCCGACGGGGAGCTTTTTCCTCTTCTATGCCCATGGGACCTTTATATCAAAACTCGACCTTGACCAGATGCCTCTCCTGCCAAATCACACGTCCACTGCTATAAGACTCATTACATTTTGGGAAAAATCTCCAATCCTGGCGTCCTTCACAGGGTTTCCGTAGTGTAGTGGTCATCACGTTCGCTTCACACGCGAAAGGTCCTCGGTTCGAAACCGAGCGGAAACTAGTTTGCTTCCGCAGCGATTCACTAAAGCCTGACTAGTATTTGATCAATACAGCTGCTGCTGCTGCTGAGAAACATAGCTCAAGACCCTCGTCTCATTGAGATGGGCAATACGACCAAGAAGAGAGCCTTCCGAAGCTTTCCTGTCAGCCAGAGTAGTTGGGGTCAACGCAAATCAGACACCAACAGTCTGGAGACAGATCAACACAACACAGTTGTGCTCCAGCTGACAATTGAATAGAACTATCACACTCAGTAGATACTCATAAAGTCTGCACCCCAAGTGGACAGTTTGTCAAGGTAGTGTTCAAAAGCAAACTTTCAAAGTCTCCATTTTGCTCCCTCCTGTCAACGCACACATCTATTGCTGTCAGGCTCGTTGTATTTTGGGAAACTCTCCAATCTCAGTTGGCTCGTAAGGGTTTCCGTAGTGTACTGGTCATCACGTTCACCTAACACGCGAAAGGTCCTCGGCTCGGAAACAGCATGGCTTTTAACGTCTCCATGGGGTGGGGGAAAAACATTTGCTGACCCTTGCCTTGATCAACAACAAAAAAGGACTGAGAAACATTGTACTTAAGTGTCAAAACATTGTGGTACGAGTCAGTAAATTACCTTCTCAGGTCCTCTGGCTGTTGCACTTTACAAACTGGAGACCACAGTCTGTCATGGTCCGTTGACCTGACTCATCCCATCCTTGCTGAAAGACCAGAGTAAGGGCATCTGTCTTCCCAAGGCCATGACTTTGCGGGGGCAACCTGTCCTCATCTGAAGGTTCCTGTTGGAGATGGCCGGATGGAGCCTTTCCGAATGTAACTTTCATCTTTCCTGGGAAGAGATGTATGGTCTTCTTCATTATCTGAGTGAAGACCCCCTGGGGTAGGTATTCACCTCGACATGGGGTTCACTCTGAATGAGTGCATCTCTTGCAATGTCAGACTGTTGGCTGGCAGCAAAAGTAGACAGACCGGGCCCCGCAATTTGTCACCATGGCCACGAAAAGGGTGGCCGCAGTCCTCGTTAGTATAGTGGACAGTATCTCCGCCTGTCACGCGGAAGACCGGGGTTCGATTCCCCGACGGGGAGCTTTTTCCTCTTCTATGCCCATGGGACCTTTATATCAAAACTCGACCTTGACCAGATGCCTCTCCTGCCAAATCACACGTCCACTGCTATAAGACTCATTACATTTTGGGAAAAATCTCCAATCCTGGCGTACTTCACAGGGTTTCCGTAGTGTAGTGGTCATCACGTTCGCTTCACACGCGAAAGGTCCTCGGTTCGAAACCGAGCGGAAACAAGTTTGCTTCCGCAGCGATTCACTAAAGCCTGACTAGTATTTGATCAATACAGCTGCTGCTGAGAAACATAGCTCAAGACCCTCGTCTCATTGAGATGGGCAATACGACCAAGAAGAGAGCCTTCCGAAGCTTTCCTGTCAGCCAGAGTAGTTGGGGTCAACGCAAATCAGACACCAACAGTCTGGAGACAGATCAACACAACACAGTTGTGCTCCAGCTGACAATTGAATAGAACTATCACACTCAGTAGATACTCATAAAGTCTGCAGCCCAAGTGGACTGTTTGTCAAGGTTGTGTTCAAAAGCAAACTTTCAAAGTCTCCATATTGCTCCCTCCTGTCAACGCACACATCTATTGCTGTCAGGCTCGTTGTATTTTGGGAAACTCTCCAATCTCAGTTGGCTCGTAAGGGTTTCCGTAGTGTAGTGGTCATCACGTTCGCCTAACACGCGAAAAGTCCTCGGCTCGAAACCGAGCGGAAACAGCATGGCTTTTAACGTCTCCATGGGGTGGGGGAAAAACATTTGCTGACCCTTGCCTTGATCAACAACAAAAAAGGACTGAGAAACATTGTACTTAAGTGTCAAACCATTGTGGTACGAGTCAGTAAATTACCTTCTCAGGTCCTCTGGCTGTTGCACTTTACAAACTGGAGACCACAGTCTGTCATGGCCCTTCGACCTGACTCATCCCATCCTTGCTGAAAGACCATTTGTCAAGGTAGTGTTCAAAAGCAAACTTTCAAAGTCTCCATTAAACAATTTATGCTGATCTTGACCATCAAAAACCAAATGGATGGACTTTGGCAACCACAACTGGATTTAATGTTCTTTTTCTGGATTTGTTAAGTAGATAACTTAAAGACTGAGAAACATTGTACTTAAGTGGCAAACCAATGTGGTACGGGTCAGTAAATTAGCTTCTGACCTTCTCGGCTGTGTTGCGCTGTTCAAACTGGAGACCATATTCTGTCATAGTCAGTTTATCTGACACACCCCAGACAGATAGATAGATAGATAGATAGATATCTCTTTAACACCTATTAATGATAACTGTTTACCTTGACACATCATGATAAGATCAATGTGAATGTTAGCTAAATTAGCCGCAATATAATCAAACGTTGATGTTACTGGACACTGTCAACAAACTCACATAAATTAAGCCAGTTGTTATGAAACAATTTTCATATATATGACTAAGGAGCATTAATTCACTATCTGATCAAAGGTGCCCCCACTTACTTTGAGAAAGCCTACAAGTTCTCCTTACTGCTGTTTCAAGCGGGAAACAGCACCTTTTCCTTGTCTATCTTGCTTGTCTTGGCCATAGAAGACCCTAGATTGATAAAAACAGGCTCTTTCTTTTTGAGAAATGTGTAGTCACATTTAGACTATAATATTATTACATTTAGAATGCAATTCAGGGCAGCAAATTCTTCTATTGCAATAATAACACAAGTAGCTAGATTGTTTTGTCCTCAATAACAGCTGCTATGCTCCTCCCTGCCCTGCTTGAGACAAAGTAAAGCATAGTAAGCAGCTGGTTTGTCCAGGAGAGATGTCATCAAGATGTCCTTTACAACATTTCTTTTGTAATCTACATAGAACTCATTTGCATAACACCATCTAATGGAAAACACCCTGCAAACACTGAGGTACTGTCTTCTGACTCAAGAGGGAGCTTGAGATGTGAAGCATATCAGCACACAAGACATTAGTTTATTGCTGATGGATTGAGTTTCAATACAGTTACATTCAAAAACACTACCTTTTCAAATAGTTGCCTGTGTGTTTTCAGTGTAGTGCACCGACCCTGTTAGCATGAATCCCCTTTTCTACAGAAAGATTATAATGAAAAATTCACTTATAAAACACAAATGTTTAATCAAAAAAATAAATATTTGGAGGTGGGTTGATGATGCATGTGGCCATATATGCATTCAGAGAAACATAGGTTTTTGTTACTCATAATTTAATTGTGATTAATTTATGAAAAGTACTCATATTCATAAATGAGAAATATTAAAAACGATTTCAAAAATAATGTTTATAGTATGTGGAACTGAGACAAAGTAAATATATACATTGTATTTATTATTATTTTTAGTAGTAGTAGTAGTAATAGCAGTAGTACTAGTTGTATTAGTGTTATCATTGGTGTGAATTCCAGAGATGGGGAGCAGAGCGGCTGAAAGCTCTGCTGAGGTGGGCGGAGGGCACAGTGAGGTGGATGGAGGAGGATCTGAGGGAGCGGGAGGAGGTGGCGATATGGAGAAGGTCGGAGAGATACAGAGGGTGGTGATATTGGCTATTGATATTAGCTGAATTCTGGACCAGTTTATGAAGGGATTTGTCAGGGAGACCAGAGAGGAAAGAGTTCCAGTAATAATCCCACTGCATTAAAACCCCAATAATGCAGTGGGACCAGGAGATCCTGGTGGATTCAGCCAGAGCCAGTGGATTGCTTTTTCAGCTTCCCCAGAGTTCCTTGGTGGATCCACTCAGTGTGGCTCCACATTGTCCCAGCTCCCTTAGCAGGCATGCTGTTGATCTGCCCATGAAGCCTCTGGCTCCCACCTCCACTGGGTACAGCCTCACACGCCATCTACTTTCTCTGCTCTCTGCGACCAGGTCTCCATACTTCACCTTCTTTCTCTCGTAGGCAGCTTCCAGTCTGTATTGAAATACTGTACTGCATTTAAAGATTAGAGGCATCATTCAAAGCCCCCTTTTAATAACCAAAAGAATCAGGAATAACATGTAAAAGATATGGATATTCAGGAAATTTAAAGTTCTTCATATAGTCAATTTCATGGTTAATTGAACCTGTAAACATCTGAAACTGATGCATTCAATAATTATTGTACAGTGAAGAGCTACTCAAAATGTATTATTTTATCTCTCGTTTTTTTTTATTTTTGTTTTAATTTGAGGTACATTCAATCTTTTGAAAGCCAATCCTCTTTGAGGGCTGGTAAAACTTAACTGGTGGGTCCAGTACATTTATTTACCAAAGCCTTGTTTGAAGTTTTTGCCAGGAAATCAGGAAATCACCCAGGTATCCTTATACAAGTATTTAGGACTTCATATTGATAATCTTCTCTGCTGGAAGACACATATTGTTAACCTGTGCAATAGATTGCAACAGAGGCTATATTTTTTGTGGAGATTAAGATTGTACGGCGTGAGCAGCCACATCATGATGATTTTCTCCCGTGCCATTGTAGAGAGCATCATTAGATATGGGATCACCTCATAGTTTGGCAACCTAACCATTAAGCTCAAAAGCAAACTGGCTGGCATGCACAAAACAGCAATGAAAATCATAGGGAGGGAAGAATATGAGCCCATACAGAGTATTTATGAGCATGCAGTAATTTCCGACTCCCAACACCCACTCTTTGCTGAAGACAAAACCTTGCCATCAGGGAGAAGACTCCGTGAGCCGTTATGCAAATCTAACCACCTTAAATTATCATTTGTCCCTGCTTTCATTGAGCTGACAATGACAATGTGCAATAGAATAATGTGCAGAAAACGGGTTAGCAATTTAGCACATAGCACTTTATTCACAAGTTCTAGTGCAATAGGGCAATATGCAATATGATATTATCACTTGCATTTTATGCCTATACTGTAGATTTCTATGCAATACAGCAAAGTGCAATTTAACTTACAGTCTATCAAACTCCATGTCATCGATGTTTAAATGTTGGTTTGTTTGTTTCTTTGTTTGTTGTACGTTATTACAGCAATGATGCACTTTCCCCAAGACATTTTTCCCCATGGGGACAATAAAGTCAAACCTTGAACTTGAGAAGGTGATTTATTTGTTCTGTTACTTTCCATGCAAATATTTGTGCTAAAGGAGTTTTCATGATATCAGTCAATATTGTTAGAAGGAGGTTTTGTCCTTTTAAAAAGAAACATGTCAGTCATTGTCCGATTAATTGTGTTAATATATTGAAACACCAGATGAATGCTTTTTACTAAACTTTGTTATTAATCTAATCTTATTATATTCTTAAGCACTAAAATTAAAATAACATTATTTTTGGTGTTCAAATCCTGTAACTGTTCCTTTACATGGTTTGTTAGCTGAGGCCTTTATAAATGTACCGATTTTAAATGAATGTGTAATAGGATGACCTCACATGCTGCTATGAAGAGGATGGGGGAAATGGAACATCTGATCCCTACTTCTATTTGTTGCCAGCCAGTGATGAAATTCTTCAGTGCAAAGCACATGTGCATGTCCTGGAAGTAGTTCATGATCATGGTAAGTAAGTAAGTAAGTAAATTTAATTTATAAAGCACATTTACACACAGCATAAGCTGACCAAAGTGCTGTACAGTGAAAGACTAAAAAAAAAAAAATGTAGAAGAATTCCAAAGCGTAGGCTATGAGCAAATGTGGTACTGACCCATAGACATTACCTAGGTCTAGCGGTATGACGTGTAGATCTTTCTTCTCCCTCTTAGTGGTATGGATCTCTTCCCAAATCATGGAAGTATGCTCTACACAGCCAGGGAAACCTGTGATCCTGGCTTTCTGGCAGCTGGTATTGAGGTAGTTGTTCTCCGTGAGGTAGGTGGTCATTCTTCTTACCATCACGGAGAAGAAGATTTTCCCCTCCACATTTAGTAGGCCTATGCTCCTAACTGGTAAATCCTAACTGGTGGGTCCAGTTCATTCATTGTTTACTGTCCAAACAAGTTTACCGTTTACCAAAGCCTTGTTTGAAGTGTCTGTGTGAATGAGTCCTGTCACTGGTACCATTTGTCAAGCATCTCAGTAATCAAAAAATGTCCACCTTTTTTGTTGTTTGCATTTTCTCGTATTTCCGAAAACCATCTTTACCCAGTCTTTCTCTTACATATTTCTGAAAATGATGAAACATTGTGATTATCACAGACTTGTTTTTACTTCATAGTGTCACACAATTTTTTTTTTTTTTAGCTTGAGTTCAAATATTTCATCTGCAGCATGTGAAACAAATTTCACATATTTGCATTGTATTTATTCTCATGGTTTGTGCAACATGCTTTACAAAAATAATATTTAGCTGAGACATGAAGCCTCATGTATACATTTCCTTTCCTGTGACTATTTCAAAATAAAAGTCGGACTGTGTGACACAAGATACATGTACAGTAGATAGTTAGTAGATAGTTTATCACTTCTACTAATTGAATATTCTGTTTAATTGTTCATGATACTACAATCATTATACAATGTATACAGTATGTACCAGGGGATCTTGCACAAAATGATGTTTACAATTTTAGAAAACGATCATTAACCCTAAGAAAACAGAGCATTTAGGCTGCTTTTTTTCCATTTCTATGTTTAAACATACAGAGGCCATAGGAATGTGCAATATAGAGTACGTCGTATATCCTTTATTCAGAACATAGACAATCTGATAAAAAAAAATACATACGTATATTTTCACCAACTATATAAACACAACAGAGCAAAAAGTACTCAAAATGTTTAAAATTGGGTTGAATTTTGTATCACAGTTCAAAGTTGACTTGAACTATTACTGCTACTTTGTATCACTACTAAAAATGTTATATAAAATGAACATTAGAAGATGGAAAGAAACAACAAATTTGTTTAAAGCCTGAAAATGTGACCTATGAACACCCCCGGGATGTCCATATAAGGAGATGTGTATTATTACCAGCAATTTACCAAGGGTGTGCCTGTGCACTATAAGTGTTAACAGTTCCTTACCGCCCATCTTTACCAACTCACACAGTAAGGACAGAGATCTTTCAGAGAGAACCCAAGGAGAGAAACTTCAACATTGAAAGGTTGGATATAATTTTATAATTGCCTGCATAACCTGCTGCTGACACAGACAGAACAAGACATTTGAAAACATCATTTCCAGTTTTGAGAAACACTGATCAATATTTTTCAACATTTTATGGACCAATCAATATCTCGATTAGTTGCAGCCCTATAGTGTATAAAATCTGATATCTAGCAGTTAGCCTGCACATGCACGCTAGTACATTTATTTACTTGCTTTGGGAAGAACTGTCGGTGGATTTTTGGTGTCAGACCTATCTGTTAAGAAGTCAACAGTCAAATCATCCTGCATTGACATATTTAAAGATTAGCGCAATCAATCAAATCCCACCTTTTTCATAATCATACAGTCCTGATTAGAGATAAATATCAGGAATAACATGTGAAAGTTATGGATGTTCAGAGACATGTCTTAATAGTGACATTTAATGTGAGGCTGGTAAAACCTGTCCAGTATGTTCATCGTTTACTATCCTAACAAGCGTTACATTAACTAAAGCCTTGTTTAAACTGTTTGTGTATCCCAAATCAAGCAAAAGACATTTTTTTTAATGTTCAAAATTACCACTATGGTATTTCTAGTAGGTGCATTATTTCCGCTAGTTCAAGAATTAATGATAAATTGATTAAAAATTTTAGTGGTGGGGTCAAAATTGTTGATCATAAATAGTGCTGGGGACAAGTATCTGACGCCTATCGTCCCACTAGTGATGATGTGGGCATTTAATAATTGTAAATTATTGTCATAACATTTATACCATGGATATTATTTTGAACAGAGGTTTGTAAGTCGCATTGTAAGTGGGCATTTGCGTGTTGTTGTTCAGCACCGTTTTCTGTATGCATTCCCTCTCGTCATTGCATTCTGGCACCTTATGATTTACAAATGATGCGCTGGTTGTAGGCTATACCTGGTCATATTGCTGTTGGTTATGTTTAACGTGATGATTATATGCTGTGTGGATAGAGTATAGGATGATAAAAAATATATGTACTGTAGGTTAATAATTGTGCCCCCCCATGCATTTCATATGCCCACCTTAAGACTGAGGTCTGGCGAGGGGTCTGTTATCTTGACATGCCATGACTTGCCATGACAGTGGGTTTAAAAAAAAAAAAAAAACAGGCTGATGCATATGGACTAGTTGAATGAAGACTGGATTAGTTATTGAATCAGATGTGTTTGTATGTGACAAACAACCTGAATACACACAAACCACCCAATGACTCTGATGCCCATGGAGCACACACAAACAACACAAATATACATAAATAAACACTTCATTTAATAAACAACAGCAGTGCTATTATAAAATGTTACTATTAATAATTGTAAACACATTTTACCTTGGCTTAAAGTGCACCAAACATGTCCTTGTGCAGAATGTCCAGAATGTACCCACAGACATGCATTAAAGGCAGGTACTGCTGCTAACAGTAGACTTGTTGATGTCACTTGTTTTTCTGTGGTCAAATCAGCCACTCCTACACGTGAAGTGTGCCAATATTCTCTCCTTTACGTCAATTCTACTCAAACATTCCAGACCAGACCAAGTAGTCATATTTCTGTTTTTCAAAATAAAGTCTTATCAAAAGCAAACACAAAGTACTGTATATATATATATATATATATATCAAACAAATTATGTCAAATAAAACATTAGTAAAAATGTATTGCATATATTGTACATAGTGGAGCTACAGTCGTTCATCTTGTTATTGAATTGTCTGTCTTGCACATTTTTTTGCACATAGTTAATATGTCCGCACCTTATTTCAAATGTTCTTCTATTTGTACCTTGTTATGATTTTTGGCTGCTGTAACACTGCAGATTTACCCACGTAGAATGAATAAAGCAATATCTTATCTTGTCTCATTTAATTTTTTTGAGAATAATTAAATAAAATATTTTAAATTTATGAATAATTTATTGTTTCAGTTTTGTAGGACTTAGTACTTCTTGTACTGTGTTTAGATTATTCGTCTATATTTAAAAAACAAACAAACAAGTATCACTTTAATTCATAAATGTGATCTAACAAAGGTAAAGGGCAAATATACGCATTTATTTTGCTTGTATTTGAGATGAATTAAACCTCTGTTGGGTATTTTAACGTAAAATTGTTTGATTGTGGTGAATTAAAAACCCAAAAATACAGCGGGTCCACCAGACCCACGAACACTGGCTAAGTAACAAAAATATGTACCTCATACAAGTAGTATGAGGTACTTTTACTGTACTTTGAAGTAATCCAGGGTAAAATTTCACTTTTGACAACACCAACCTCTTCAATGTAGTTACTTCACAGTAAATTAGTTAGCAATATCCATCTTTTATATCTAAGTTAGTGCATCACTGTCCTGATTATTTATTGCATTGACATCATATAGTTATCTTTGAGTCAGCAATCTTGTTTACTATTTCTAGCCATTTTACAGGGTCTTTGTGCTCACACGCATACAAACACTTACACCTGTATATACTGTATATATAAGATATATATATACAGTATATAGAACTGTTTTTTTTTTTTGTTGTCTGTCAAATAAATGGTTTTAATGATTGTAATCACAGTTTGCCTCAATCTCTTTCTTCCAGAGTAACCAACAGGATGAACACTGCCACTCCCACTGAAAATGAATTCACTCTCCTGGAGGAAGGATTCTCTGCCCAGGATATGGTTGACAAGATTATCAATGAATCATCTACGACGGTAATGTCACTTTTCCATGATACAGTTATAGACCTACTTGGCTCAGATCGGTCTAATATTCTGCATAAAATGTCTCAGAAATTATGAAAAAGAAAACCTTTTTTCCCCCAAATAAATGTAGTACAGAACAGGAGATAAATGAAATATAGCGTTTCACCATTCATTCACCGAAAGTGCATTCACTTTCATTGCTTTACTTAGCCGATGTGTCCCACTCTCTTGCCACTGTCTCCATTGACACAGCAATCTCTACCTCTTTCAATCTCCACCACTTATATGTGTGTCCGTGTTCAGCAAACACTCTCTTGCTGGTTTTGGCTATAAGAATCGGTTTTGGGAAACCGGTGGAACAGTGGTCATACCTGTGGAGCTAAATGTTTTATTCTCTCAAAGAGACTATTGTTGACTGCTTTTGTCTCTTTCATTTTCTACATTGCAGGATGACAGGGATGCCTTCTATGTCTGTGACTTGGGAGATTTGCTGAAGCAACACCTGCAATGGGTGAGGGCCCTGCCTCGTGTCACTCCTTACTACGCTGTCAAATGTAACGACACTCGGGAAGTGGTTAAGACACTGGCGTCTCTGGGAACTGGCTTTGACTGTGCAAGCAAGGTGCATTTTTGTGAGATATTCAAAGTTGACATCGTATTGGAAACTTGTGCTTGTTGTATTTCGAACTATTTTGTTCCCTCTCTGTAGTCAGAGATTCAGCTGGTTCAGTCTCTGGGAGTAGAACCAAGCAGAATCATCTACGCCAACCCCTGCAAGCAAGTTTCTCACATCAAGTATGCTTCAGCAAATGGGGTCCAGGTGATGACCTTTGATAGTGAGGAGGAACTTATCAAAGTGGCCCGTTGTTATGACAATGCCAAGTAAGACACTTCATCACCCATGATACTATAAAAAGATTACTGTGAAATCTACAGTACCTTGCTGGCAGTAACTGACAAGAAGGTTGTTGTAATGCATTTCACAGTATGCCTACTGTAAGTACTGTATTTGCTCTCACAGTCATAGGGTGCTGTATTTTCCATCACAGTACTGTTACAAGAATTACTAGATAGATTTTAATACTATTAATTGTAAAATGATTAAACCATTTAAAAAAAACAACAACTATCGAACAGCAAGTTTGAACAGTGTCAGTTTGAAAACACACAACACAGAAAATAATAAACAACATCATTTTATGCATATACATTTGTTAATGTAGTACCTGATAGTGATGCGCGGGTCTGGATTATTTCCAACCTGCGGGTCCCGCATTTATTTAATCATTTGACCCACTCCATCCCGCACGCACAACCGCATCTTTTTTCACAACCCTATTAAATACACTATTAAATACACTATTAAATACACATTAAATATGTCATTGAATAAGGCTTTTATTCTGTCTGACAAATGTGCTTGAAAACAGCCAGAAATTGTCCCAAACATGAGATTTAGCAGCTTGGCCTTCTTTTGATTTTGGTTTGTTGTGGCCACTGCTTGGCGCTTTTGTGAAGTCTGGTGGATTTACCAGACATATTTAATCCTTCATGTCCCGCCCCACCCGCCCCGCCAATAAAGTGAACATTTCTTGACCCGACCCAACCCGACCCAACCCGACCCGCGGGTAACCCGCGAGACCCACTAGTACCTGAGACATCTTTGAGCAACTCAGTAGTTTGTAATAAAACTTAAGGCCTAAGATACTAAGAAACTAAGATATGGCTGAACAGGTTGTGATTCAACTCACGATCAGCGGTTTTAAGATTTTCTAAGTCATTTTAATTGATCGACAGTTACACATTGTTCGGTTTGATTTTTGTGTTGGACTTTGCACTCACGACTCTTCCACTGACAACACCCTCTGACCAATCCGTGGCCAGCAGTCTGTTGACATCACATTTTAATATCGGCTCAGCTCACTTGGAACCTCTGCTTCTTCTACCATAACATACGTTTAGGTCATGTTTGTAAATGACAACTGGTTCTCAAACATTTTACCTGGTAAAATAAAAGTAAAATAAAAATGTTCTAATGTACAGCCATGCTTTTCTTTCCCAAACCAGTCAAAAAGTCAGTTAATTGTTCTTAGTTCTAGCAAAAGAGTTAGTTAGTAACAGTTAGTTAATTGTATGTCATTTATCAGTTGAAGTGTCATCTGAATACCTGTTGACATGAAACCTGTTGATTACTAATACAGTCAACATTTCTGTCCTGTGCACAGGCTGGTGCTACGAATCACCGCTGATGACTCAAAGGCAGAGGTTAGTCTCAGTATGAAGTTTGGGGCCCATCTCAAATCCTGTCGAGGTCTTCTGGAGCGAGCTAAAGAGCTGAAGCTGGATGTGATTGGTGTCAGCTTCCATGCTGGCAGTGGCTGCAGGGATGCTATGGCATACGTAAAGGCAATCACAGATGCTCACTTTGTTTTTCTTATGGGGGTAAGACATATATATCTGTGAAAAATAAATGTAATAATGTTCCCTTATTTGTCACATTAAAATGTTTCAGATCATGCAAACAATTTTAAACGTAGGCAAAAATAACGCATGTAAACACAAAGTTTGCCTTTTAAATTGTTGTTCTCCTCATCTTTGCCACCATCTTCCACTTATCGGGGTCTGGGTCATGAGAACCTGATACTATTTATTTATTTATTACATAAACCACTATATGAACTACAAATTGCAGTATTACTCCTACATTCCCACTCTCTCGTGTGGATGATGCTTCATTCATTCACTCAGACACTGACACACACACACAGATGAACGCTGAATGCTGCATGTGCAGAGTGACGAAGTCTCAGGTGTAGTGAAAAGAAATGCATAAACTGTAAATGCTTGTCAAATCTTAAGATGAACACACACATCAGCCCCCAATGAGAACCTTTTAATTCCACCTCTGTTTTACATACAGCACCTGACAGTTTTATATTTTGTTTGACTGGATCCAGGCGACTTTCTACATCTGTGTAGAACTTTAATCTTCTATTACGATGTTGTTGCTATGAGCAAATCTGAAATTGTTAAATGGGACTGAACCATGTTATATTTAAATTGCTGAAAATTATTCTGATGGTCGTGTCTGATCCTACATACATGTGTTCAAATATGATGTGTTTTGACAGAGACATGATTTTTTTTAACTGTTTCGTCCTTTATAAGTCATGAGTGGGTAGATTCCTATCAGAATGTAATGAAACATACTGCACATGGGTGATTAATTACCCATCACAAAATATTCACATTGATCCGTTAAACATTGATTGGTTCTGTTGCCATTGCTTTTTTCTGTTAAACATTGCCATTCCTGAATCCAAAATATCCACATATTCCGAAGTTCTTTTCCACCACTTATACTCGTGCTCATTCTGAAAAGAGTCCTCTGCTCTGCTGCTTAAAATGAAATCAAATATCTTGAAACTTTATTATGATCTGAGACATGAAATTGTAGCAAATATACAAAAAATGTATCAGGAAGGAAGCAAATACTTTTTCCCCTCAGAATTTCACAGTCTTTTTATGCAGCAAAGTAAACAAAGACTTCATCTTTTGATATCTAGGCTGATCTTGGGTTCAAAATGGATCTCTTGGACATTGGTGGTGGATTCCCTGGTACAGATGATGTCAAACTCAAATTTGAAGAGGTAAAATTACCTTTAAAATTTGCATACTGAATATATATATAATATATATATATATAACATTTTTGTATCTACACATTGAGAATGTACTGCCTTACTTTACTAGCTGAAGCATTATTAGATTTATTTTAGTCTAATTTATAAATTGACACTTTTTATTTTCTCTAGCTCACAGCTGCTATCAACCCTGCTCTGGACAAGTATTTTCCTGCTGACACTGGTGTTAAGATCATTGCTGAGCCAGGACGCTTTTATGTAACTTCTGCTTTCACACTGGTTGTCAACATCATTGCCAAGAAGGTCATCATGGACGAGGAGTCAGACTCTGATGGTAAAATAATCGTTTTATTTGTTACTAACATTTTTGCCTGTTCAAAATTGACATTTTGGTGATGTGACAAAGACATTTGTAAAATGTGACAAAAAAAGGACACACAAATACAGACCAATGGCTTCAGTGACTTGGAGGCATTTATAAAGTTTACGAGAACAAAAAGTGTAAAGTTACATAAATAAATATTTGTTGTCATTTCAGTCAACTTCTCAGGAGTACCATGTAAATTTGCCAGCTGAAAGGCAGCAGTGAATTAAATCAAATTATGCTTTCTTCACAGATAAAGACAAAGTGATCAACAACAAGACTCGGATGTACTACATCAATGATGGAGTGTATGGATCTTTCTCATTCATACCCTTGCACAACTTTAAGGTTCTGCCAACACTGCATAAGGTAATCAAAAATGAATAAAATAGTGACAATCATCACACATTTTGATCAATGAAGGGTGAACTAATTTTTCATAACAATCAATTGCGTTCTCTCTTTCACTCTCCTCAGAAGCCAAAGCCAGATGAAACCATGTACCCATGTAGCATCTGGGGCCAAACCTGTGATGGTGCGGATCGCATCGTTGAGCAGTGTTTCCTGCCTGATCTGCAGGTGGGCGACTGGCTGGTCTTTAAAAACATGGGTCACTACACCATAGCTGCCTCCTGCTTATTTAATGGATTCCAAAGACCTGACATTCACTACATGATGTCTCGTCCTGCCTGGTGAGTGATTTGGTCACTTTTCAAGCGCCTCAAGAGTAACTTAGGCTAGATTTGACTTTTGTTTTGGGGAATCTAACTTTGATCTACTTTGTCTTCTCCAGGCCTCTCGTGCCTGCCAACTCCTGTGGGAAAAGTCAGCCTGTGGCCAAGATGGAGAGAAACATGCCCAGTAGTCACATTAATTGCTAATAACTCACAAAGAGTTTGAACAAGTTATGTATGTTTATATACATATACATATATACAGTACATATATATATACCTAAATATACATATATATTTATATAAACAAGAAGAAGATAGGAATCACATCAAATCATTTTACAAAAACATGAAAATAAATGAGCAATACTTTATACAGACCATATCTACTGTGTGTAATTTGCATTTAAATGTCTTTAACATAGACTTTTGTTGTAAGTGGTGCATGCACGCTAGTATGGCAAGCCGTTTTAACATTTAATCGAACCACACTCCTATCCATAATCACATTTTAGACAATTGTAATTTCAGATATCCACGACTGCATTCAATCTAGGACAAATGACATAATGTACCCCAGAATGCAATTCGCCAGAACATAGCAGCAGAGAAAACAAATATAAACCAGGTCTCGTGGTCTTCGTCTGCCTGGACATTAGCTGTAACTTACATTCTCAGTTCAGCCAAACTGTTCCTAAGTTCATCATTCATGTCTGGAGACAGTAAATGTTTGATTCTCTCAAGATTTCTACCACAGTTGTCGATAGTACGATGATCTCTCTCTCTTGTCCGAGAGCGTCCACAGAGGCGAGCTGATCACCTCTGACAACGTCGCTGCCAGACTATAAATACGTCATATCTTAAGACACAAACCACATTTTTCTTAAAACTGCATTCTGTGTAATATTTATTTCAGGTTTATATTTGTTTGCTCTGCTGCTATGTTTTTATATTTTCTTGTATTCTATACATCACAAAACAACTTTCATTAAGCTCACTTATTTACATATTTATTTTATTTTCATTGACGATTCTATAAAACATACTAGAAGTGATAAACTATTTATTGTGAAATATTTGCAGGAAAATCTGCTCTGTGGATTCACACCAAAGAGTACAGAAAATGATTGAGAGCATTTAGACGTTTATTTATGTAAAACGTTGCAGCAGCTCTGCAAAGAGGATGGCGTCATGAAAAGGCAACACATAAAATGGTCAATTACCATAAATAAAAACACAGATGTTTATTGAGTGTTGGATCTTTGTATCTTTTTTTCCAGTTGAAAAATTATTAAATATACAACATAAAAAAGAAAGAGTGTTGGAAACATTTTTGGCATGTAGGTATACTACTCAATAAATTCATGACAGTTTTGTCATTTTCAGAATTTTGCAGAGATTTTTCAAAATGACTATAAATGATTTGATTTGAAATAAAATGAGAAGAGGGACAAAGTCTACATCTTGGAATGGTCTATTTGGGAATAATCATGTTTGAGATATGATGAGTCCTGATCAGTGCTTTAGTGCTTTATATGTGAGGATGCATTAGAAAAGAATAGAATAGAATAGAATAGAATAGAATAGAATAGAATAGAACTTTATTTATCTGACACCAAGGGGTGACAGAATTTTTTTTTTGACAGGGCTCAACATCACCTTTACACACACACACACACACACACACACACACACACACACACACACACACACACGCACAAACACACAAGAAATTAAAAAAGACCTAAACACAAATACACAAGGAAAAAGTACACCAAATAAAACCTGAGTAAACAACATATTTACTTAAAAGAAAGAAAAGGACCAGTGGCAGATCATTTTGAGGTTACTGAAATTGAAATTCCTCTGCTGTTGGCAGTTGGAATGAATGATTTTTGGAATTTTTGGAATTCTGAACCAAGTGAAGACTCTTCAGAGACTTTTTGTTGTAATAAAGGCATGAAGAAGCTTTTCAGCATCCTTTAATGACAGGATGTATCCGATTTTTGTTATGTTGCAGAACAAAAATCTAACCAAACGGGTGGAAGAAGGCTGACTTGCAGGCTTGTTGTATGCGTGAGTGGAATGACAAATCTTGGTCAATAAGAACTCCAAGGTTCCTTACAGTAGAGCTGGAGGCCATGGTAATGCCATCCAGAGTGTGTGTACTTTGTAAAATTACAATACTGCTAAACAACTTCCACAGGTTCTTCTTCAAATACAGTATGTGCCTCTCTCCTCAGGACTGTATGGAAAAGAGGGCTTTGAATGAGATAAATGTTGACTTCTTGGCAGAGATGTCTGACATGAAAAACACTAGTGTGGGGTGTGCAAGCTTCCCTAATAAATATTTGATTTTACAGATTTTACAGATTACAATCAAACTTATTTAGTCCAGCCAGAACTGAAATTCAGGAATTTTAAAATGGTATGTGATGTATGAAGGCCAGTTGAAAACATATAGCAAAGAGTTCCTTATTGTACATGCAATGTTGCTAATTATGATTGTACACAGACTAATACAGTCAAGTGTCAACATTAGAGTTTCACTATCTATGATGAAGCAAAAGGCAAGATCTCTTCTTATATTATTGTTGATAATACAAGTTATAGAGTCTCCATAGTAATTACAAAGTTACCATAAAGGTAGGACCACAAATCAGTTTTGCAGTAGCCCTTTACAGGTATTTCAACAATTAAAATGGGCTAAGATGGCTATAATGTTTAAAATATATTCCATCCAATGAAATTTAGTGATTTTGAGGCCAAACAAATATCCTCTCAGCCACAAGGGAGGATATCAATTCACTTCGTGGCATGGCAACACTCCATGTTATTGTTTGGACTAGCCCTTATGAGGATAATTTCTTTATGTAAAGACATCTGTAAATAATTTTAATTAGAGTAGCTTCCAAGCACAAGCATAAGCAATATATATCAGTGTTGGCGTGTCAGTGTTTTACACTTGTCGAGAATGTGTGGGTTGTAAGGGCTGAGCGGGAGAAGAAGGGTGAGAGGCCTCCATCCATGAAATAGAGAAGGAAAGCTGACACAATCCTGCACAGGATAGCAGCATGCTAAAGCTAGACTTATATTCACTTTAATTATGTTTAAAGGACTAGTACGCTCTCTGGGTGGTCAGTCTGGCCATTACAGAATACAGTCTTGATATTATCATGTGATGATTGTTTAGAATAGTGTGTTATCAATTTATCCAGGATTCATGTGTAGATTAAGAGTTATTTTGCAGCAGAACATGAGTGTAAAACAGTAACAGTAGTAGTAGTCAATAGAAGCCTAATTCTATGGAAATCTACTGAGGAAGCAAGGTTTCCAACAGAGAACAATTGCTATTCTCCTAACCCTAACAGGGTAGCCATTCTGGGGTAGGCGAGTCTCCTCCTTGCCATTTTTAATTTTACCTGTGTTATACCAGTAAAATTCTGTGGCCCTTTAAATTGAGAGCTGAGCCAGTGCCACCTCTACAGGGGTATTTCACTGACCCTTTGGGATCTTATACACTAGATGGCAGTGTGGTGTTATGGTGTTGTGGACCTGCACTCAGTGGTGTGAAGAATGAAAAGAAGAGGTGAGAGAACACAACCCTGTAGGGAGCAAACTGGGGTGTATCAGGGTAGATGTTGTTGACCTCTCTGTGACCTACTGGTTTAAATGTTCAGTATCCAAAGAATTGCTCGGTCATCTACAGGAGCAGAGTTTTCCAGCCATAAAATAAATAATAAAGGCATAAAGATAATGATAAGGGTTTTACAGTGTTTCTGTTTATTATTAACACAGGACAGGACAGTGGATGCATCACAGCCTATTAATTGTAGTTAATGGAGAGTTACAGTATATTCATGTGCTAGTGCCTAGGTGTGTGACATGTGTGTATCTGTATGTGCATGGGTGTTCATATACAAAACACAGTTTATACATGGTAATTAACATGTCTCTCAGTAATATGTGCTGACCACTAGATGGTGCTCTTGAGTCCTAAAGTGATTCAGAAGGCCTTATGATTTCATGTGGTCCCCATTTGGACAAAACACACAATCATTTTGGCTTTGAACCTAATGTTTTATTTATTTTAAAAAAAGAATACAAAACTTCTAAAACGTTTCCACAGGAAAGCTCAATGAAATCACCATCCCATCTCATGCGTCTACTTCAAATGTATGGTTAAACATAAATTATTATCACAAATAGATTCCTTGCCTCATGCAAGTTACAAAAAGTAAGAATATAATAAAATAAGGAGGAGGAGAGAAAGGTATGCAGTCTGCAACCTATGCAGCCTTGTCTTCCCAAGGCCATGACTTTGCGGGGGCAACCTGTCCTCATCTGAAGGTTCCTGTTGGAGATGGCCTGATGGAGCCTTTCCGAATGTAACTTTCATCTTTCCTGGGAAGAGATGTATGGTCTTCTTCATTATCTGAGTGAAGACCCCCTGGGGTAGGTATTCACCTCGACACGGGGTTCACTCTGAATGAGTGCATCTCTTGCAATGTCAGACTGTTGGCTGGCAGCAAAAGTAGACAGACCGGGCCCCGCAATTTCACACCATGGCCACGAAAGGGGTGGCCGCAGTCCTCGTTAGTATAGTGGACAGTATCTCCGCCTGTCACGCGGAAGACCGGGGTTCGATTCCCCGACGGGGAGCTTTTTCCTCTTCTATGCCCATGGGACCTTTATATCAAAACTCGACCATGACCAGATGCCTCTCCTGCCAAATCACACATCCACTGCTATAAGACTCATTACATTTTGGGAAAAATCTCCAATCCTGGCGTCTTTCACAGGGTTTCCGTAGTGTAGTGGTCATCACGTTCGCTTCACACGCGAAAGGTCCTCGGTTCGAAACCGAGCCGAAACAAGTTTGCTTCCACAGCGATTCACTAAAGCCTGATTAGTATTTGATCAATACAGCTGCTGCTGAGAAACATAGCTCAAGACCCTCGTCTCATTGAGATGGGCAATAGGACCAAGAAGAGAGCCTTCCGAAGCTTTCCTGTCAGCCAGAGTAGTTGGGGTCAACGCAAATCAGACACCAACAGTCTGGAGACAGATCAACACAACACAGTTGTGCTCCAGCTGACAATTGAATAGAACTATCACACTCAGTAGATACTCATAAAGTCTGCACCCCAAGTGGACCATTTGTCAAGGTAGTGTTCAAAAGCAAACTTTCAAAGTCTCCATTTTGCTCCCTCCTGTCAAAGCACACATCTATTGCTGTCAGGCTCGTTGTATTTTGGGAAACTCTCCAATCTCAGTTCTTTCGTAAGGGTTTCCGTAGTGTAGTGGTTATCACGATCGCCACTTCAATCTGGATCTACGTCATTGGTTTTGTCATGTCAAAGTGATTTTGTTTGTGACGCAGAAGAAACTTTGAAGTCCTATCTGAGCGACAATACATTCAGATTGAAACAGATCTAAATCCTATCAGAAACACATCCGAAATCAGACTGGAAAAATGTGATCATGTGTTTTCTTGGCTGTGCAAAAATCTAGCTAAATACAATCTGGATATGCTTAAAAATCCGAGTTGAAGGCCCTTGAAGGTGTTGTCCCAGACTTGGATGCACTTTTCCTTGTCTATCTTGCTTGTCTTGGCCATAGAAGACCCTAGATTGATAAAAACAGGCTCTTTCTTTTTGAGAAATGTATAGTCACATTTAGACTATAATATTATTACATTTAGAATGCAATTCAGGGCAGCATAATCTTCTGTTGTGTAAGACAGTGAGACCACACCCTGGAGACAATAGACGAAACGTCATCACTCTGTATATTCTGCTCTTTGATTATCTGTAAATGAATTAATCAACTTGGTTCAAACTTCCTCAGTTGGGGACAGTCCCACCACTCTGAAGTGTAAACACTGTCTCATTTGAAGTGTGTAAGTCTGATGTTCTCAGTGCAGGAAGTAGACAAGTCAAGGTGGCTCAACTGTCATGTGAAAAGACCCCATGGTGATTAAAAGGTCCTCAGACGGAAATAGCATTCCTGAGTAAATCACAATGGATATGTAAATGTAAAGTGTCTGTATTCTGGTGGGATATCTTGGATATAAGGGACAGAGCTCCCATTCACCGTGGAGTTTGGTCTGCTTAACAGAAGCTACCACACATCAACTGTGTGTCACACAACTTACTGGATGTATTTTCTACCACTGGACATTTCAATAAACTGGTATGTTAACCCTTCATTTCTAATATTGCCTTGTTGAGACCTTTGTTCTAAATAGTTAAGAATCTGTTATTGAAGATTTATTTAGTCTAGTTATATGGTGAGATTTAACACTCATACCCTCCACCTCTGAGTTGAATAGAAAAGATTGAGTATCATGTCCTGTAAACTGTTGAGTTACATTTCTGACCTCTGAATACTTCAACCCAGGTGTCTCGGCTATTCTTCCATGTTCAACAAGGGCTATACCCTTCACCTCTGAGTTGAATAGAAAAGATTGAGTATCATGTCCTGTAAACTGTTGAGTTACATTTCTGACCTCTGAATATTTCAACCTAGGCATTAAGGCTAATCTTCTATGTGGAAAAGGTCACTGAGTGGTTTTTATAATATAAACCCTCCCTGAACTAGACCAGTGTCAGATTTCTTGACAATAGGATTGAATTCTTAAAGGGTTTACATTTTAAATGATTGGTAAACTTTAATTCCCACAATATTTAAAAGTAAAGTTAATTGTTGTTTAAATGGAGTCAGATTAAAGAAATATTTACTATACTTTACTTTACTTTGGAAAACCTCTTGCTAACGCCGGAAAGACAGAATACTTCTTGGGGAGAGATTGTTACTTGGTGGTAGATATTTCCTCCCCTACAGTTGCAATAATAACACAAGTAGCTAGATTGTTTTGTCCTCAATAACAGCTGCTATGCTCCTCCCTGCCCTGCTTGAGACAAAGTAAAGCATAGTAAGCAGCTGGTTTGTTCAGGAGAGATGTCATCAAGATGTCCTTTACAACATTTCTTTTGTAATCTACATAGAACTCATTTGCATAACACCATCTAATGGAAAACACCCTGCTAACACGGAGGTACTGTCTTCTGACTCAAGAGGGAGCTTGAGATGTGAAGCATATCAGCACACAAGACATTAGTTTATTGCTGATGGATTGAGTTTCAATACAGTTACATTCAAAAACACTACCTTTTCAAATAGTTGCCTGTGTGTTTTCAGTGTATTGCACCGACCCTGTTAGCATGAATCCCCTTTTCTACAGAAAGATTATAATGAAAAATTCACTTATAAAACACAAATGTTTAATCAAAAAAATAAATATTTGGAGGTGGGTTGATGATGCATGTGGCCATATATGCATTCAGAGAAACATAGGTTTTTGTTACTCATAATTTAATTGTGATTAATTTATGAAAAGTACTCATATTCATAAATGAGAAATATTAAAAACGATTTCAAAAATAATGTTTATAGTATGTGGATCTGAGATAAAGTAAATATATACATTGTATTTATTATTATTAGTAGTAGTAGTAGTAATAGCAGTAGTACTAGTTGGAGCGGAGGGCACAGTGGGGTGGATGGAGGAGGATCTGAGGGAGCGGGAGGAGGTGGCGATATGGAGAAGGTCGGAGAGATACAGAGGTGGTGATATTGGCTATTGATATTAGCTGAATTCTGGACCAGTTGAAGTTTATGAAGGGATTTGTCAGGGAGACCAGAGAGGAAAGAGTTCCAGTAATAATCCCACTGCATTAAAACCCCAATAATGCAGTGGGACCAGGAGATCCTGGTGGATTCAGCCAGAGCCAGTGGATTGCTTTTTCAGCTTCCCCAGAGTTCCTTGGTGGATCCACTCAGTGTGGCTCCACATTGTCCCAGCTCCTTTAGCAGGCATGCTGTTGATCTGCCCACGAAGCCTCTGGCTCCCACCTCCACTGGGTACAGCCTCACACGCCACCTACTTTCTCTGCTCTCTGCGACCAGGTCTCCATACTTCACCTTCTTTCTCTCGTAGGCAGCTTCCAGTCTGTATTGAAATACTGTACTGCATTTAAAGATTAGAGGCATCATTCAAAGCCCCCTTTTAATAACCAAAAAAATCAGGAATTACATGTAAAAGATATGGATATTCAGGAAATTTAAAGTTCTTCATATAGTCAATTTCATGGTTAATTGAACCTGTAAACATCTGAAACTGATGCATTCAATAATTATTGTACAGTGAAGAGCTACTCAAAATGTATTATTTTATCCCTCGGTTTTTTTTATTTTTGTTTTATTTTATAATTTGAGGTACATTCAATCTTTTGAAAGCCAATCCTCTTTGAGGGCTGGTAAAACTTAACTGGTGGGTCCAGAACGTTTATTTACCAAAGCCTTGTTTGAAATTTTTGCCAGGAAATCAGGAAATCACCCAGGTATCCTTATACAAGTATTTAGGAGTTCATATTGATAATCTTCTCTGCTGGAAGACACATATTGTTAACCTGTGCAATAGATTGCAACAGAGGCTATATTTTTTGTGGAGATTAAGATTGTACGGCGTGAGCAGCCACATCATGATGATTTTCTCCCGTGCCATTGTAGAGAGCATCATTAGATATGGGATCACCTCATAGTTTGGCAACCTAACCATTAAGCTCAAAAGCAAACTGGCTGGCATGCACAAAACAGCAATGAAAATCATAGGGAGGGAAGAATATGAGCCCATACAGAGTATTTATGAGCATGCAGTAATTTCCGACTCCCAACACCCACTCTTCGCTGGAGACAAAACCTTGCCATCAGGGAGAAGACTCCGTGAGCCGTTATGCAAATCTAACCACCTTATATTATCATTTGTCCCTGCTTTCATTGAGCTGACAATGACAATGTGCAATAGAATAATGTGCAAAAAACGGCTTAGCAATTTAGCACATAGCACTTTATGTTTTTATGTCCTGATGTTGTCTGGGATGTAGAAGAATTCCAAAGCGTAGGCTATGAGCAGATGTGGTACTGACCCATAGGCATTACCTAGGTCTAGCGATATGACGTGTAGATCTTTCTTCTCCCTCTTAGTGGTATGGATCTCTTCCCAAATCATGGAAGTATGCTCTACACAGCCAGGGAAACCTGTGATCCTGGCTTTCTGGCAGCTGGTATCGAGGTAGTTGTTCTCTGTGAGGTAGGTGGTCATTCTTCTTACCATCACAGAGAAGAAGATTTTCCCCTCCACATTTAGTAGGCCTATGCTCCTAACTGGTAAATCCTAACTGGTGGGTCCAGTACATTCATTGTTTACTGTCCAAACAAGTTTACCGTTTACCAAAGCCTTGTTTGAAGTGTTTGTGTGAATGAGTCCTGTCACTGGTACCATTTGTCAAGCATTTCAGTAAACAAAAAATGTCCACCTTTTTTGTTGTTTGCATTTTCTCGTATTTTCGCAAACCCTCTTTACCCAGTCTTTCTCTTACATATTTCTGAAAATGATGAAACATTGGGATTATCACAGACTTGTTTTTACTTCATAGTGTCACGCAATTTTTTTTTTTTAGCTTGAGTTCAAATATTTCATCTGCAGCATGTGAAACAAATTTCACATATTTGCATTGTATTTATTCTCATGGTTTGTGCAACATGCTTTACAAAAATAATATTTAGCTGAGACATGAAGCCTCATGTATACATTTCCTTTCCTGTGACTATTTCAAAATAAAAGTCTGATTCAGGTTAATAACCATTTTTAAAATCTTTTGGCACAGTTTGTTTCATTGTCTATTAGGGCTGAAACATTAGCTTGATTAAGTGATTACATTATTAAATTAATCGGCAAATATTTTGATAATCAATTAATCGGTTTGATGGTTTGTGAATATGTTCTGGTTTCTTTGCTCCATATAACAAATACATCATTAAAACTGAATCATTTTGTTGGTTTAGAGACAGAACAAGACATTTGAAAACATAATTTCCTTCAAATGTTCTTCTATTACCTTGTTATGATTTTTAGCTGCTGTAACACTGCAGATTTATCCACGTAGAATGAATAAAGCAATATCTTATCTTGTCTCATTTAATTTTTTTGAGAATAATTAAATAAAATATTTTAAATTTATGAATAATTTATTGTTTCAGTTTTGTAGGACTTAGTACTTCTTGTACTGTGTACTTTTGGAGTAATCCAAAACTGAGATTATTCGTCTATATTTAAAAAACAAACAAACAAGTATCACTTTAATTCATAAATGTGATCTAACAAAGGTAAAGGGCAAATATACGCATTTATTTTGCTTGTATTTGAGATGAATTAAATCTCTGTTGGGTATTTTAACGTAAAATTGTTTGATTGTGGTGAATTAAAAACCCAAAAATACAGCGGGTCCACCAGACCCACGAACACTGGCTAAGTAACAAAAATATGTACCTCATACAAGTAGTATGAGGTACTTTTACTGTACTTTGAAGTAATCCAGGGTAAAATTTCACTTTTGACAACACCAACCTCTTCAATGTAGTTACTTCACAGTAAATTAGTTAGCAATATCCATCTTTTATATCTAAGTTAGTGCATCACTGTCCTGATTATTTATTGCATTGACATCATATAGTTATCTTTGAGTCAGCAATCTTGTTTACTATTTCTAGCCATTTTACAGGGTCTTTGTGCTCACACGCATACATATACAAACACTTACACCTGTATATACTGTATATATAAGATATATATATACAGTATATAGAACTGTTTTTTTTTTTTGTTGTCTGTCAAATAAATGGTTTTAATGATTGTAATCACAGTTTGCCTCAATCTCTTTCTTCCAGAGTAACCAACAGGATGAACACTGCCACTCCCACTGAAAATGAATTCACTCTCCTGGAGGAAGGATTCTCTGCCCAGGATATGGTTGACAAGATTATCAATGAATCATCTACGACGGTAATGTCACTTTTCCATGATACAGTTATAGACCTACTTGGCTCAGATCGGTCTAATATTCTGCATAAAATGTCTCAGAAATTATGAAAAAGAAAACCTTTTTTCCCCCAAATAAATGTAGTACAGAACAGGAGATAAATGAAATATAGCGTTTCACCATTCATTCACCGAAAGTGCATTCACTTTCATTGCTTTACTTAGCCGATGTGTCCCACTCTCTTGCCACTGTCTCCATTGACACAGCAATCTCTACCTCTTTCAATCTCCACCACTTATATGTGTGTCCGTGTTCAGCAAACACTCTCTTGCTGGTTTTGGCTATAAGAATCGGTTTTGGGAAACCGGTGGAACAGTGGTCATACCTGTGGAGCTAAATGTTTTATTCTCTCAAAGAGACTATTGTTGACTGCTTTTGTCTCTTTCATTTTCTACATTGCAGGATGACATGGACGCCTTCTATGTCTGTGACTTGGGAGATTTGCTGAAGCAACACCTGCAATGGGTGAGGGCCCTGCCTCGTGTCACTCCTTACTACGCTGTCAAATGTAACGACACTCGGGAAGTGGTTAAGACACTGGCGTCTCTGGGAATTGGCTTTGACTGTGCAAGCAAGGTGCATTTTTGTGAGATATTCAAAGTTGACATGGTATTGGAAACTTGTGCTTGTTGTATTTCTAACTATTTTGTTCCCTCTCTGTAGTCAGAGATTCAGCTGGTTCAGTCTCTGGGAGTAGAACCAAGCAGAATCATCTACGCCAACCCCTGCAAGCAAGTTTCTCACATCAAGTATGCTTCAGCAAATGGGGTCCAGATGATGACCTTTGATAGTGAGGAGGAACTTATCAAAGTGGCCCGTTGTTATGACAATGCCAAGTAAGACACTTCATCACCCATGATACTATAAAAAGATTACTGTGAAATCTACAATACCTTGCTGGCAGTAACTGACAAGAAGGTTGTTGTAATGCATTTCACAGTATGCTTACTGTAATCTAAATTACAGTAACCATTAGTTATTATGATCCTATAGTATAAGTACTGTATTTGCTCTCACATTAATATGGTGTTGTATTTTCCATCACAGTACTGTTACAGGAATTACTAGATAGATTTTAATACTATAAACTGTAAAATGATTAAACCATTTTGGTAAAAAAGAACAAAAAAAAACAGCAAGTTTGAACAGTGTCAGTTTGAAAACACATACGCAATCCAAAGAAAATAATAACAACAGCACTTGAATCTTATTTATGCATACAACATTTGTTAATGTAGTACTGCTCAGACTGAAAGACTGAAGAAAAAAACAGGAAGAAAAAAAAAAACAGGAAGCCATAAGCTTGAGTTCAAACTATTCTTCTGACCTCCTGTTGAGCTCTGAAAACTCAGTAGTTTGTAATAAAACGTTTGTAATAAAAATAAGGCCCATTTATACTAGGAGGCTGAGATGAGCGGAGCCTTTCGTCTGTATTGTGCGTTCATTTTGTCCATCATTGTGAAGCAAAGCAATCCCACCAGAATGTGTGAAGGCAGGATAGAGTCAATAGTCCAATCAGTCAGGAAAACGACAAAGAAAATTGATGCAGGCATTTGAAAATGGCAGAAAGTTTAGACAAATGTCTCTGTGAGATGGTGTGGGGTTCAGATCGACATAATTCTGCACCATCTCACAAAAACGGGGGAAGACTTCTGTTATTCGGATCAAGCACAATAAAATTACTTCTTCAAATGGTTGCCATGTTAGTTGCCCTCTAGAGGAAATATTGCATAACGTCCATACTGGGATGAAAAAAGCAGCCCTGGCATTATTGGGCAAGGCTGCCCACTGCCATTGGTCAGACAGACACCAGACACCTGCAGACAGTACAGTTAAATATGTGCATGTGCTACCAAGTTCCCCAATATGATAAGCTGAGTAGAACATGCTGTGGAAAAGAGCACTTAATGCAAGAGGACCAATGTACTCGCTTTTGGCTCTTCTATACAGTTCTAGCACTACTCTACTTGGTTTGGTATCAGACACACTGTTTTCCATCACTATATCAGCACCTCAACATGTGCTGGGTCGTCATAGCATGGCTGCACACAACTACTGTGACATCATTTTAAATTCGGCACAAACACACAAACTATTGACGAGAAAAGCAGCTGTTTTCAGTGAATCATTGGAATCAGTTAATTAAGAAGATTTGTTCACCGAATCGTTTAGTAGTTCCTGAATCACCGGCAGGAACTAACAGGTTGTGATTCAACTCACGATCAGCAGCTTTTGGATTTAAGGAAGTATTTTTAACTGTTTTTTTTAACTACATTTTTTAACTAAAGGTTGCGCATTGTTTGGTTTGATTTTTGTGTTGGACGTTGCGCTCATGACTCTTCCACTGACAACACCCTCTGACCAATCCGTGGCTAGCAGTCTGTTGACGTCACATTTTAGTATGGCCCAGAGGCTGCCGTTTGCTGACCACTGATTTGTATGAACAAATGTATGAAAACAATTACATCGAAATAAAACCATACTGGTAATATCCAAACACTTGTTTAATCAGCAGTTACTGTGTGGAGCTGGTTCAGGTATTTCATGATACTCCTGAATTTCACTTCATATGGATTTAAGAAGGCTACCCAAATACTGAAGTAGTTGAATGATACTTAATATCACTGGAAAAATAAAATATATAGTTAACATGAACCTTTGTATGGGGTTAGATATATATTTGTAGTTAGTTAATTGTATGTCATTTATCAGTTGAAGTGTCATCTGAATACCTGTTGACATGAAACCTGTTGTTTACTAATACAGTCAACATTTCTGTCTTGTGCACAGGCTGGTGCTACGAATCACAGCTGATGACTCAAAGGCAGAGGTTAGTCTCAGTATGAAGTTTGGGGCCCATCTCAAATCCTGTCGAGGTCTTCTGGAGCGAGCTAAAGAGCTGAAGCTGGATGTGATTGGTGTCAGCTTCCATGCTGGCAGTGGCTGCTGGGATGCTATGGCATACGTAAAGGCAATCACAGATGCTGACTTTGTTTTTCTTATGGGGGTAAGACATATATCTGTGAAAAATAAATATAATAATGTT
Source organism: Solea solea (assembly GCF_958295425.1). NCBI lineage: Eukaryota > Metazoa > Chordata > Actinopteri > Pleuronectiformes > Soleidae > Solea > Solea solea. The sequence goes on from NC_081151.1 coordinate 12,564,224, forward strand.
CCCTTATTTGTCACATTAAAATATTTCAGATCACGCAAACAATTTTAAATGTAGGCAAAAATAACGCATGTAAACACAAAGTAAACATCTTATTCTACATAATCTTATTCTACCTCTATTACGACATGAATTAAGATTTTTCCTGATTAAGGTGTAATACATGCTTAATAATTACTAATAAAGGTCTGGTATGCTACTTATATGCATGTTAGTAAGCACCTAGTTAATGGTGAATATTTGTTCCCTAATCTAAAGTGTTATCCAAAGTTTGCCTTTTAAATTGTTGTTCTCCTCATCTTTGCCACCATCTTCTACTTATCGGGGTCTGGGTCATGGGGGCAGCAGCCTTAGCAAAGAAGCCCACACGTCCCTCTTCCTAGCCACATCGTGTGTATGTTGCTTTACTCAGACACTGACACACACACAGATGAATGCTGAATGCTGCATGTGCAGAGTGACTAAGTCTTAGGTGTAGTGAAAAGAAATGCATAAACTATAAATGCTTGTCAAATCTTAAGATGGACACACACATCAGCCCCCAATGACAACTTTTTAATTCCACCTCTGTTTTACAGCACCTGACAATTTTACATTTTGTTTGACTGGATCCAGGCGACTTTCTAGATCTGTGTAGAACTTTACCATCTTCTGTTCGATGTTGTTGCTATAACACATCTGAAATTGTTAAATGGGACTGAACCATGATATATTTAAATTGCTGTCAAATCTGTAATCTGAATCAGATCCAGATGAAACTTATTCTGATGGGCGTGTCTGATTCTGCATACATGCACCAAAATGTGTTCAAATATGGAATGGAATGAAACATACTGCACATGGGTGATTACGTACCCATCACAAAATATCCGCATTGATCCGTCAAACATTGATTGGTTCTGTTGCCATGGGATTTTACTTTTACAAGTTTTGCATGAAATTTGTTTTCTGTTAAACATTGCCATTCCTGAATCCAAAATATCCACATATTCCGAGGTTTTTTTCCACCACTTACACTCACGCTCATTCTGAAAAGAGTCCTCTACTCTGCTGCTTAAAATGAAATCAACTTTTTTGAAACTTTATTATGATGATCTGAGACACGAAATTAGCAAATATACAAAAAATTTATCAGGAAGGAAGCAAATACTTTTTCCCCAGAATTTCACAGTCTTTTTATGCAGCAAAGTAAACAAAGACTTCATCTTTTGATATCTAGGCTGAACTTGGGTTCAAAATGGATCTCTTGGACATTGGTGGTGGATTCCCTGGTACAGATGATGTTAAACTCAAATTTGAAGAGGTAAAATTACCTTTAAAATATTTTGCATACTGAATATATACATTTTTGTATCTACACATTGAGGATTTGCTGCCTTACTTTACTAGATGAAGCATTATTAGATTTATTTTAATCTAATTTATAAATTGACACTTTTTATTCTCTCTAGCTCACAGCTGCTATCAACCCTGCTCTGGACAAGTATTTTCCTGCTGACACTGGTGTTAAGATCATTGCTGAGCCAGGACGCTTTTATGTAACTTCTGCTTTCACACTGGTTGTCAACATCATTGCCAAGAAGGTCATCATGGACGAGGAGTCAGACTCTGATGGTAAAATAATCGTTTTATTTGTTACTAACATTTTTGCCTGTTCAAAATTGACATTTTGGTGATGTGACAAAGACATTTGTAAAATGTGACAAAAAAGGTCACACAAATACAGACCAATGGCTTCAGTGACTTGGAGGCATTTATAACGTTTACGAGAACAAAAAGTGTAAAGTTACATAAATAAATAATAGTCAACAAGTGCAGGCTATTAAAAAGAAAAATCATCCTGATAAATCTTTCTTTGTTGACTCTTGTTGTCATTTCAGTAAAGTCAACTTCTCAGGAGTACCATGTAAATTTGCCAGCTGAAAGGCAGCAGTGAATTAAATTAAATTACGCTTTCTTCACAGATAAAGACAAAGTGATCAACAACAAGACTCGGATGTACTACATCAATGATGGAGTGTATGGATCTTTCAAAGTGATACCCTTGCACAACTTTAAGGTTCTGCCAACACTGCATAAGGTAATCAAAAATGAAGGAATAAAATGGTGACAAGTCAAATCATCACACATTTTGATCAATGAAAGGTGAAACTAATTTTTCATAACAATCAATCGCTTTCTTTTTTTCACTCTCCTCAGAAGCCAAAGCCAGATGAAACCATGTACCCATGTAGCATCTGGGGCCAAACCTGTGATGGTGTGGATCACATTGTTGAGCAGTGTTTCCTGCCTGATCTGCAGGTGGGCGACTGGCTGGTCTTTAAAAACATGGGTCACTACACCATAGCTGCCTCCTGCTCATTTAATGGATTCCAAAGACCTGACATTCACTACATGATGTCTCGTCCTGCCTGGTGAGTGATTTGGTCACTTTTCAAGCGCCTCAATAGTAACTTCGGCTAGATTTGACTTTTGTTTTTGGGGAATCTAACTTTGATCTGCTTTGTGTCTCCAGGCCTCTCGTGCCTGCCAACTCCTGTGGAAAGGTCTCACCTGTGTGAAAGTCAGAGTTTGAATGGGTTATATAGATGTATACATATATATATATATATATATATATATAATATATATACTGTACATAAACAAGAAGAAGATAGGAATCACATAAAATCATTTTACAAAAACATGAAAATAAATGAGTGATACATTATACAGACTGTGACTATTGTGTGTAATTTTCATTTAAATGTCTTTAACATAGACTCTTGTTATAAGTGGTGCATGCACGCTAGACCCCCTCTAATACAAAAGAAAGGAAAACTGGGGTGCACAATTTGTGCCAGAAGACCGCCCACAGTCAAGCAGACTGGCGCAGATAACCGGATATAAACATTTTATTTTGGAGACTAGCGGGACATGCTCTTGTGCGCAGCTGCAGATCTGTCAGTGTGGACACACGTCTTCTCCACAGCAGGTGAGACATTTGATGAGTGAGTCGATCATATGAGGGGCCGTATAGGCCATTATTCCTTTTTTACCTCACACATACACAATTTTACCTCTCACATACACTCTTTTACCTCTTACATTCACTTTTTTTAGCTCTCACATTCACTAGTTTTGGCTCTCACTTACACAATTTTACCTCTCACATACACAAAACACCTCCCACATACACTCTTTTAGCTCTTACATTCGCTTTTTTTAGCTCTCACATTCACTATTTTTGGCTCTCACATACACTTTTTTTAGCTCTCACATTCACTATTTTGGCTCTCACATACACTTTTTTTTAGCTCTCACATACACTTTTTTTTAGCTCTCACATACACTTTTTTTAGCTCTCATATTCACTATTCTTGGCTCTCAAATCCACTTTTTGTGTGTGTGTGTGAAGCGTTTTTGTGTGAATGCAAGGTACAAAAAAAGTATGTGTATGAACGGAAGGCCTTCCGGTCATGTGACGAAAAGCAGGAACTGTGAACAGGTAGCGCCTCATGACGGATGGGAGAGAACGAGAGCGCCTCGGCCAAGCTGCCGCTTTATTGAACAGTCTGCTATCTTCACCAGAAGCCATTCAGAATGTATCAAATAATACATCACTTCAACAACCTGCTACAACCAGACATGCCTCAGTTGACGGTGAAATCACGTAAAACTAAACGTAAAACTAGTATGAAACAACAAAATACTGCCACAGCAAGAGGCAACGCTTTGAGTGTCTCTCTCTCTCCCTGTGTCATGTTATGAATATAAAGATTAGCACTCCATTACCCAGCATGCCACAGTAGGGATCCTACTGCATGTGCAGGAGCCCTGGCCGGACAGCAAAGAGAAGTAGCCATGCAGGTAGCACTGAATTTGCCTCTTCCTCTTCTTGTCATCTCACACTTGGACTACTGCACCTCCCTCCTGGCTGGTCTCCCTGCCTGTGCCATACGACCTCTGCAACTCATCCAGAATGCAGCAGCTCGACTGGTCTTCAACTTACTAAAATTATCCCACACTACACCGCTCCTCCGCTCCCTTCACTGGCTTCCTGTAGCTGCTCGCATCCACTTCAAGACTCTAGTGCTTGCATTCCATGCTACAAACGGATCCGGTCCAGCCTACATCCAGGACATGATCAAAACCTACACCCCAGCCCGCCCACTCCGCTCTGCATCGGCAAACCGGCTTGCTACCCCCTCACTGAGAGGATCCCAGAGGCATTTGCAGAACTCGAGTTCAGTTGTTCACTGTCCTAGCTCCCCATCAACATCTGGACAGCGGAAAGCCTCCACATCTTCCGCCACGGACTAAAAACACATTTCTTCCGACTCTACCTTGACTAAGACGACGGCGACAAAAAAAAAACAAAAAAAACTTATACATCGCACTTATGACTAGCACTTCATAGTTTGGCTTACTTGAAGCTCTTACTTACTTCTTGCTCTTATTTGTACCCAAATGTTTAAATGCACTTATTGTATGTCGCTTTGGATAAAAGCGTCTGCTAAATGACATGTAATGTAATGTTATGAATGTTTGGATTTAAAAAGCTGTTGAATAATACAAACAAAGACCAAAGATCACGCATTGCCTGCTTCTTAAAAGCAAGACAACACATGGTGTCAGAAGTGACCCTGAGCAGCTACGGACGAAAGATTTACCACGGGGGAGCCACGGAAAAAAAAAGAAAAAAGAAAAGACAAGACGCGTGAGTGAAACGTGCTAGCAAAGCAATATGCTACCACAGTTTGCTACAGCGTGTGATGGCTACGGATGGCAGTGGAAGTGAAGTGGGGGACGAGGGACAGATCGAACAAGTAGAAGAGGATCTTGTGCCTGAATTGGAGGACAACCAGCAACAGGACAGTGGACGTCCCGGTACCCCAACGAGCAGTCATGGATAAGTCTGCCCACTTCCATTCAATTGACAGGTAATCTTGCTTATAACTGGAAGCGTTTTAAGCAAATATTTAATATATATCTAGCAGCAGGTGGAGCAGGGGCGGATAATGAAAAACTGAAAGCTTACATCCTTTTGCATTATCATTATCGGAGAAGATGCTTTGGACATATATAATAGCTTTCGGCTGGATGAAGCTAATCTGACTTTGGCCGAGCTAATGACAAAGATTGAAGAGTACTTTGTGCCTAGTCAGAACGTGACCCTTGAGCAGTACAAGTTTTTCACCCATGACCAAAAGCAAGGAGTACCTTTTGATCAGTACTTAGCAAAGCTTCACACACGAAGCAAACATGTGAATTTGGCACTAGTGAGAGACAGGATCGTTTGTGGCACAGTGGATATTGCACTCAGAGAAAGACTGCTCAGAAAGACTGGACTAATACTAGACAAGTGTGTCAATATGTGCAGAGCAGCAGAAACCACTTGAGCACAAGCAAAAGAGCTTGGAGAGGTGCATGCATAAATACATAAAGAACAGAGGAAAAAGAAAACATTTACCAAACTAAAAGACCAAAAAGAGAAATCAGCAGAGTTTAAATGTGGTAAATGTGGAGGCAGCCACAAGCCAAAATCATGTCCTGCATTTGGAAAATCCTGTAACAACTGTGGAAAGAGAAATCACTATGCTAAATGTAGCAAAGCAGCTTCAAAACAGAAAGTTCACACAGTTGATTAGGAAGATGAGGATGATGAGGAGTTCACTGTGGACGTGGTGCAGGCTTGAACTGAAAAAGAGGAATGGATTGTGCCAATCGCGATGAATGAGACAATAATACCATTCAAGTTAGATACAGGTGCCCATGTAAACCTGCTGTCTTTGGAAGACTAAAAAAACACTGACAGCGAAGAGCAAAAATCATCCTGTAAAAACGAAGGTGACAGGATACACTGGAAAACATGTTCCTGTTAAAGGCGGATGCATCGTAACCTTCAAACACAAAGGTCGGCAGATAAGAGCACAGCTACTGATCGTGAATATGAGCGTACAAACAATCCTGGGACTCAGTGCATGTATTAAGCTCAATCTGGTCAAAAGAGTGTTTGTAATGACGTCACCAGATACTGCAAATGATCATGACTCACTCATGGAAGAGCATAAGGACTGTTTCGAAGGACTTAGATGTCTATCTGGAAAACACAAAATATGTGTGGATAAAAGTGTATCTCCTGTTGTGCATCGCTGCAGGAAGATCCCGTTTGCACTGTGGGAAAAAAACTGAAAGATGAACAAGCGCATGGAAAGATTAGAGGTCATCAAGGAAATAGATGAGGCCACTGAATGGGTCAGCTCACTGGTTATCAGGCAAAAGAAAACAGGTGCTCTGAGAATGTGCTTGGACCCAAGGGACAAGTAAAGCAATCAAAAGAGAACATTTTAAGTTACCAACCAGAGAAGAAATCAGAGCACAGTTTTGCTGGAGCTAAATGGTTCAGTAAACTAGACACTTCGTCCGGTTTCTGGCAGCTGAGGCTAGATGAGAAAAGTTTGAGGCTATGCACATTCAACATGCCAGAGGGCAGGTACGGGTTTTTTCGTCTGCCGTATGGTATCTTGTCAGCGCCTGAAGTCTACCATAAGACTATTGCCCTGATTTTCGAGCACATACCAGGAGTAGAGACAATGATGAATGACATCATAGTCTGGGGGTCTACTCGAGAAGAACACGATGAAAGACTGAGAAAAGTGCTAGACAAGACAGGGGAAGTGAATCTGAAACTTAACAGAGATAAATGTGAGTTCGGAAGGAAAACACTTACCTTTGTGGGAGATGTTGTCAGTGAAGAGGGGGTGAAGCCAGACCTGAGAAAAACGTAAAAATGGAAAGACCAAACAACATAGATGAGATCAGACGGTTCCTAGGGATGGTCACCTATCTCGCCAAGTTTGTCCACAACTGTCAACACAGTCAGCACCTCTCAGGAGTCTTCTTGAACAAAAGAATGAATTGATCTGGTCCCATGAGCAGGAACAATGTTTTCTGAAATTGAAAGAGACTCTTACACAGGAGCCCGTGTTAAAGTTCTACGACCCAGAGAAGAGTACCAGGATCTCAGCAGATGCATCACAGTACGGCCTGGGAGTGGTGCTGTTGCAGCAACACGACGAGCAGTGGCTACCTGTCACCTATGCATCCAGAGCCTTGACAAGTGCTGAGTGCAGGTACGCTCAAATTGAAAAGGAACTGTTAGCTAGCATGTATGCATGTGGGCGTTTCCATCAATATGTCTATGGCCAAACTTTTGAAGTGGGAACTGACCATAAACCTTTGGTGCCCATCATGTCCAAACCTCTAAATGACGGTCCTTTGCGGATACAGCACATGCTAATCAGACTGCAAAAATATGACGTGCACATGATATATAACAGGAAAATACATGTACACAGCCGATACCTTGTCTAGAGCAGTGGATAAGGAGGAATGTGAGGACAGCGAGAAAAGTGAAAGAAATACAGGCATATGTGGACGTGATTGCGACTTCTCTGCCAGTAACTGCAGACAGAACAGAACAAATATGGAGAGAGACTAATGCAGACGAAATAATGAAAGAACTTAAGCGTACAGAACAGAAAGGATGACCTGAAAATAAGGACAACCACTAAAGTGTAACCAATAATTGGGTTCAAGTCTAACTCTAATCCCCTCCCCTCTCTTTTGGAACCAGCTCTCACCCTGGGCCAAAGACACTCTCTCCACTTTTCAGAACCAGCTCAAAACCATCCTCTATGAGCTTTTCATAAGGGCTGGCTCAGGTAATCCTGAACCATAATCAAAAATAAATTATGTTTTTTACATGAATTCACCTGTTCATCAAGAACATTCAAGAGGCTCTCCATGTCTTGTCCTAAGGCCCCTTTCCTGGCACGATACAATTTGAGTAGTCGAGAAGAATAGGTGTCTAGGGCTGCTCTAAATGTCCCCAACAGGTCCTTGGTAGTTACTTGGTAGAACTGGCTGCAAATCTGTAGAGCATGAAAGAAACAAACAAAAACAAAAAACGCACACAAAAAAACAGCACACACATAAATGCAACCAAACCAATTTACCTAGATTTTCTCTTAAATGTTAAGTAGTCAGTTTCTGAGTGCCTTTATTGGCAAGGATGCTCCTGGCAAGGAGACAATAATCTCCACAATCACTTTGAGGCCCATTAATATTTGCCATGAGGGCTCCTTTTCTGTGTGTATTCAGTTGGTGCAATCACTGGGAAGTGCTCGTTAAAATAGATATTCCTCCTGTAATTAGTGGAGAGAGCACCCTTTGCTTCAGTGCTTACAATAAGTGGATTTTTTTTTACAATTGCATCATTAATTTCATTAACAACACTACTATCATCTACTTGAATGTCTTGTCTAGTTAGCACCTCTTTGATTATTTGTAGAGACTGACATTTAGTGAAATGGAGGTTGTCGTTCAATTCCTCAACAATTATCTGTAAAGCACTTTTTGAAACATGTAATACAGTTTGCATATGCAGAAAAAGTGATGCAATTTTATGTTCTATAGTGTCAGTGTCTATATACTCTTCCATAGCCCTGTCATTTGAATCCTCATCACTTTGTGATGATTCACTTTCAACACAGATATCTGACGTCTGGTTCACATTTTCAGGTTCAATGGCCCATTCTACATTTTCTCTATCACAAGTTCTAATGTCCTGTTTATGCCTGTGTTTTCTGCTTCTGTGAGAAGCAGATGGCGGATGTGTGACCATCCACCATCTTGGTCACACATTTGACCAAGATGGTGGATGCTGGCGCACCCTGGCTGCCGCTGCCGCTCCGTCTTGGACAACAGTCTACGTTAAAAAAATTTGTTGTCTCCTGATCTACGCCTCACCACAACAGATTGCCTGGTTCGGCAGTCCTCTGAAGTTGGAGAGCAAACAAATTTACTGCTATCTATCTGATTCGTACCTGTGAATTCCCCCACCGTCCTGCCAGCTCTTGCTAGCTCTATGACTCCCGGGACTTCGGCGTAGCCTCGTTGCCCTGCCACCGGGGGGGCCTTTCCTGTGGTCTTTCCCTCCCATCTCCTCTGCCAGCTCGAGCCCACCTGCCCATCCTGCCAGGATCTTTCCGACCCGGTGAGATCGGCTTTACTGGGCTCCGCTGGCCACCACCGTATCAGGCTGACAACCACTGTATCAGGCTGACAACCTCCTCTCCCTACCTTGACTGCCTGGCTACCTGGCTGGCAGCCCCTCTCCTCCTCTTCAGAATATTGGCTTTCTGCTGTGGTTTTGCTGTGGATTATTCCGTGGATACTCCTGGGGTACACGTCATCTCTTCATCTCTTCATCCACAGACACCCGGCTTCTGGGTACAAGCTAGCACAAAGCTAGCGCTCCACACCTGGATCATACCACCTCTCTACTCCACCGTCGACCTCCACTCACTCAACAACCACATCCGTCCGTCTGCATTGACATCCTCCGAGAAACTGGACTACTTCACCGTCCTCCACACAGAGGCTCTGGTCGTACGTTCAATTACAACTTTTCAACCCCAAACTCTATTCCATCCATCTGGTCCTATTTGCGCACCGTAACTTCCTCAATACGTCATCACAACAAACGACACATGCACCTATCTAATCTCCGCCCCCTTCCTCAGTCCTCTCAACCCATCACAAAGTAACGTCACCTGAAACTGGCTTTGCACAACACCTGCTCACTCAACAATAAAAGCCTAATTTTAAATGAATTCATAACTGACAATAACCTGATTTCCTCTGTATCACTGAAATTTGGCACAAACCTCTGGACTATTTCTCACTCAACCAGACCACACCCACAGGATATACATACATGGACAAACCCTGACCTGAGGGTCGGCGAGGTGGTGTCGCTGCAGTGTACAGAAAGGACATTAAAACATCCACCATCTCCATCCATGCTGCTCAGTCCTTTGAACACATCACTTTCAAACTCTCTGGTCCCACTCCTCTGGTCACCGCCATTATCTACCGCTACCCCCCCCCCCCCCCCCCCCAAACCAAACCAAATCCTTCCTTTGTCTTCAACTTTTCTGACTTCTTAACTCAGTTATCTGCCATCTCACCGTCTGTTCTGCTCCTGGTAGATTTCAACATCCACATCGACAGTAACTGCAAATCCGCCACTGAATTCCTGGAACTGCTACCCTGCTTCAACTTCACCCAACACGTCAACTTTCCCACCCACAGCTGTGGTCACATCCTGGATCTGGTCTGATCTACTGGTCTCACCATACCTCACTTCTCCAGCCTCAACCTCAACATCTCTGACTACCTGGCAATCATCATGAATATTGATCTCCCCATTCCTACAACTTTCTTTCAGAAATCTTAAATCCATCTCTACTCCTGTCCTTTCAGCCTCTCTTGCCAGCAAAATATCCTCCTTCCCCCATTGCTGAATGACAACCCTTCCGACCTCACCAACTACTAAACCAAAACACTCTCCTCTTGTGTCGATCAGCTGGCTCCCATCAAAAATATGTCTTATTCACTCACTCTGCTCCCTGGTACACTCCTGATCTGCACAAAATGAGATCCTGTAAGCGTCAGCTTGAAAGACTCCATAAGAAAACTGGTCTAACTGTTCATCTACTAGCCTACACAGATTACCTTCAGCAGTATAAAGAAGCTCTTAACACTACCCGGTCCACCTACTACTCACACCTCATACACTCTGGTTCCACCAACCACAAGGCTCTTTTCTCCACAGTAAATAAACTTCTCAAACCCAGTGCCAATACCACCAACTCATTCACAACTGATAAATGCAACTCCTTTCTTTCATTCTTTCAGTCCAAAATTGACACCATTTACAACAACCTGTCCTCTTCTTCTGCCACTACTGTCTGCGCTCCCACTCCATCATTTGTTCCTCCCCCTACACCTCTCAGCCCCTGTGTCAGTTCTCCCCTGTGTCACCAGGGGAGCTGTCCAAAATCGTGACTGGGATGAAAACATCAACATGTGTCCGGACCCCACCCATCCCACCTCATCAAGGACTGTTTACCAGCTATCTACACATCCTTTACAGTAATCATCAACTCCTCTCTCAGCTCTGGTTCAATCCCCCGTTCACTCAAACTGGCTGCTGTCACCCCAATCCTCAAAAAACCTTGACTCAACCCCCGACATCATGTCAAACTTTCGGCCCATTTCCAATTTCCCCTTTCTGTCTAAGATACTGGAACGCATTGTCGCCAAACAACTCAAAACCTACCTCTGCTCAAATGATCTGTTCAAACCATTCCAATCTGGCTTCCGTTCACAACACAGCACTGAAACAGCCCTCCTCAAAGTCACCAACGACATCCTCCTCTCTGCAGACTCTGGTCAACTCAGCATCCTCATCCTCCTGGACCTCACTGCAGCTTTTGACACCATCAACCACACCATTCTTCTCTCCCGCCTTGAATCTTCCCTTGGCATCACCGGCACCACCCTCTCCTGGCTCCAATCTTACCTCCCTGATAGACAACAGTTCATTCACATCAACAAGTGCACTTCCTCCACCACTGTCCCAAGGCGTCCCCCAGGGCTCGGTGCTTGGTCCTCTCCTCTTCATACTGTACCTTCGAATGACATTCCCCTTAGAAACGTCATTCACCACCATGGACTCAACTTTCACTACTATGCCAATGATGTCCAGCTCTATATCTCCACCTCATCCATTACCTCCGCCACTCACTCCGCTCTCTCCAACTTCCTCACTGACATTAAATCCTGGATGCACACCAACTTCCAACATCGGCCCCAAATCCATCACCAAATCCATTAATTTCTCCCTCACTGTCGACACCTCCACCCTGTCTCCATCCCTTCACAGTCACAACCTTGGAATCATCTTTGACAATAACCTCTCCTTTGAACACCACATAAAACAAATCACCAAAACTGCCTTTTTTCACCTCAAAAACATCGCCAGACACCGCCCATCACTCTCTTTCTCTACTGCAGAAACCCTCATCCACGCCTTCATCACCTCTAGAATCGACTACTGCAACAGCGTCCTGTACAGCTCACCATCCAAAACCTTAAATAAACTCCAGTACATCCAGAACTCTGGCCACGAATGCGCATTCCTCGTTAGTATAGTGGACAGTATCTCCGCCTGTCACGCGGAAGACCGGGGTTCGATTCCCCGACGGGGAGCTTTTTCCTCTTCTATGCCCATGGGACCTTTATATCAAAACTCGACCTTGACCAGATGCCTCTCCTGCCAAATCACACATCCACTGCTATAAGACTCATTACATTTTGGGAAAAATCTCCAATCCTGGCGTCCTTCACAGGGTTTCAGTAGTGTAGTGGTCATCACGTTCGCTTCACACGCGAAAGGTCCTCGGTTTGAAACCCAGCGGAAACAAGTTTGCTTCCACAGCGATTCACTAAAGCCTGATTAGCATTTGATCAATACAGCTGCTGCTGAGAAACATAGCTCAAGACCCTCGTCTCATTGAGATGGGCAATACGACCAAGAAGAGAGCCTTCCGAAGCTTTCCTGTCAGCCAGAGTAGTTGGGGTCAACGCAAGTCAGACACCAACAGTCTGGAGACAGATCAACACAACACAGTTGTGCTCCAGCTGACAATTAAATAGAACTATCACACTCATTTGATACTCATAATGTCTGCACCCCAAGTGGACCATTTGTCAAGGTAGTGTTCAAAAGCATACTTTTAAAGTCTCCGTTTTGCTCCCTCCTGTCAAAGCACACATCTATTGCTGTCAGGCTCGTTGTATTTTGGGAAACTCTCCAATCCCAGTTGGCTCCTCTGGGTTTCCGTAGTGTAGTGGTCATCACGTTCGCCTAACACGCGAAAAGTCCTCGGCTCGAAACCGAGCGGAAACAGCGTCGCTTTTAAAGTCTCCATGGGGTGGGGGAAAAACATTTGCTGACCCTTGCCTTGATCAACAAAAAAAAAGGACTGAGAAACATTGTACTTAAGTGTCAAACCATTGTGGTACGAGTCAGTAAATTAGCTTCTCAGGTCCTCTGGCTGTTGCACTTTACAAACTGGAGACCACAGTCTGTCATGGTCAGTTGACCTGACTCATCCCATCCTTGCTGAAAGACCAGAGTAAGGGCAGTTGTCTTCCCAAGGCCATGACTTTGCGGGGGCAACCTGTCCTCATCTGAAGGTTCCTGTTGGAGATGGCCTGATGGAGCCTTTCCGAATGTAACTTTCATCTTTCCTGGGAAGAGATGTATGGTCTTCTTCATTATCTGAGTGAAGACCCCCTGGGGTAGGTATTCACCTCGACACGGGGTTCCCTCTGAATGAGTGCATCTCTTGCAATGTCAGACTGTTGGCTGGCAGCAAAAGTAGACAGACCGGGCCCCGCAATTTGTGACCATGGCCACGAAAGGGCTGGCCGCAGTCCTCGTTAGTATAGTGGACAGTATCTCCGCCTGTCACGCGGAAGACCGGGGTTCGATTCCCCGACGGGGAGCTTTTTCCTCTTCTATGCCCATGGGACCTTTATATCAAAACTCGACCTTGACCAGATGCCTCTCCTGCCAAATCACACATCCACTGCTATAAGACTCATTACATTTTGGGAAAAATCTCCAATCCTGGCGTCCTTCACAGGGTTTCAGTAGTGTAGTGGTCATCACGTTCGCTTCACACGCGAAAGGTCCTCGGTTTGAAACCCAGCGGAAACAAGTTTGCTTCCACAGCGATTCACTAAAGCCTGATTAGTATTTGATCAATACAGCTGCTGCTGAGAAACATAGCTCAAGACCCTCGTCTCATTGAGATGGGCAATACGACCAAGAAGAGAGCCTTCCGAAGCTTTCCTGTCAGCCAGAGTAGTTGGGGTCAACGCAAGTCAGACACCAACAGTCTGGAGACAGATCAACACAACACAGTTGTGCTCCAGCTGACAATTAAATAGAACTATCACACTCATTTGATACTCATAATGTCTGCACCCCAAGTGGACCATTTGTCAAGGTAGTGTTCAAAAGCATACTTTTAAAGTCTCCGTTTTGCTCCCTCCTGTCAAAGCACACATCTATTGCTGTCAGGCTCGTTGTATTTTGGGAAACTCTCCAATCCCAGTTGGCTCCTCTGGGTTTCCGTAGTGTAGTGGTCATCACGTTCGCCTAACACGCGAAAAGTCCTCGGCTCGAAACCGAGCGGAAACAGCGTCGCTTTTAAAGTCTCCATGGGGTGGGGGAAAAACATTTGCTGACCCTTGCCTTGATCAACAAAAAAAAAGGACTGAGAAACATTGTACTTAAGTGTCAAACCATTGTGGTACGAGTCAGTAAATTAGCTTCTCAGGTCCTCTGGCTGTTGCACTTTACAAACTGGAGACCACAGTCTGTCATGGTCAGTTGACCTGACTCATCCCATCCTTGCTGAAAGACCAGAGTAAGGGCAGTTGTCTTCCCAAGGCCATGACTTTGCGGGGGCAACCTGTCCTCATCTGAAGGTTCCTGTTGGAGATGGCCTGATGGAGCCTTTCCGAATGTAACTTTCATCTTTCCTGGGAAGAGATGTATGGTCTTCTTCATTATCTGAGTGAAGACCCCCTGGGGTAGGTATTCACCTCGACACGGGGTTCCCTCTGAATGAGTGCATCTCTTGCAATGTCAGACTGTTGGCTGGCAGCAAAAGTAGACAGACCGGGCCCCGCAATTTGTGACCATGGCCACGAAAGGGCTGGCCGCAGTCCTCGTTAGTATAGTGGACAGTATCTCCGCCTGTCACGCGGAAGACCGGGGTTCGATTCCCCGACGGGGAGCTTTTTCCTCTTCTATGCCCATGGGACCTTTATATCAAAACTCGACCTTGACCAGATGCCTCTCCTGCCAAATCACACATCCACTGCTATAAGACTCATTACATTTTGCGAAAAATCTCCAATCCTGGCGTCCTTCACAGGGTTTCCGTAGTGTAGTGGTCATCACGTTCGCTTCACATGCGAAAGGTCCTCGGTTCGAAACCGAGCGGAAACAAGTTTGCTTCCACAGCGATTCACTAAAGCCTGATTAATATTTGATCAATACAGCTGCTGCTGAGAAACATAGCTCAAGACCCTCGTCTCATTGAGATGGGCAATACGACCAAGAAGAGAGCCTTCCGAAGCTTTCCTGTCAGCCAGAATAGTTGGCGTCAACGCAAGTCAGACACCAACAGTCTGGAGACAGATCCACGCAGCACAGTTGTGCTCCAGCTGACAATTCAATAGAACTATCACACTCAGTAGATACTCATAAAGTCTGCACCCCAAGTGGACCATTTGTCAAGGTAGTGTTCAAAAGCAAACTTTCAAAGTCTCCATTTTGCTCCCTCCTGTCAAAGCACACATCTATTGCTGTCAGGCTCGTTGTATTTTGGGAAACTCTCCAATCCCAGTTGGCTCGTAAGGGTTTCCGTAGTGTAGTGGTCATCACGTTCGCCTAACACGCGAAAGGTCCTCGGCTCGAAACCGAGCGGAAACAGCGTCGCTTTTAACGTCTCCATGGGGTGGGGGAAAAACATTTGCTGACCCTTGCCTTGATCAACAAAAAAAAAGGACTGAGAAACATTTTCTTAAGTGTCAAACCATTGTGGTACGAGTCAGTAAATTAGCTTCTCAGGTCCTCTGGCTGTTGCACTTTACAAACTGGAGACCACAGTCTGTCATGGTCAGTTGACCTGACTCATCCCATCCTTGCTGAAAGACCAGAGTAAGGGCATTTGTCTTCCCAAGGCCATGACTTTGCGGGGGCAACCTGTCCTCATCTGAAGGTTCCTGTTGGAGATGGCCTGATGGAGCCTTTCCGAATGTAACGTTCATCTTTCCTGGGAAGAGATGTATGGTCTTCTTCATTATCTGAGTGAAGACCCCCTGGGGTAGGTATTCACCTCGACACGGGGTTCCCTCTGAATGAGTGCATCTCTTGCAATGTCAGACTGTTGGCTGGCAGCAAAAGTAGACAGACCGGGCCCCGCAATTTGTGACCATGGCCACGAAAGGGCTGGCCGCAGTCCTCGTTAGTATAGTGGACAGTATCTCCGCCTGTCACGCGGAAGACCGGGGTTCGATTCCCCGACGGGGAGCTTTTTCCTCTTCTATGCCCATGGGACCTTTATATCAAAACTCGACCTTGACCAGATGCCTCTCCTGCCAAATCACACATCCACTGCTATAAGACTCATTACATTTTGGGAAAAATCTCCAATCCTGGCGTCCTTCACAGGGTTTCCGTAGTGTAGTGGTCATCATGTTCGCTTCACATGCGAAAGGTCCTCGGTTCGAAACCGAGCGGAAACAAGTTTGCTTCCACAGCGATTCACTAAAGCCTGATTAATATTTGATCAATACAGCTGCTGCTGAGAAACATAGCTCAAGACCCTCGTCTCATTGAGATGGGCAATACGACCAAGAAGAGAGCCTTCCGAAGCTTTCCTGTCAGCCAGAATAGTTGGCGTCAACGCAAGTCAGACACCAACAGTCTGGAGACAGATCCACGCAGCACAGTTGTGCTCCAGCTGACAATTCAATAGAACTATCACACTCAGTAGATACTCATAAAGTCTGCACCCCAAGTGGACCATTTGTCAAGGTAGTGTTCAAAAGCAAACTTTCAAAGTCTCCATTTTGCTCCCTCCTGTCAAAGCACACATCTATTGCTGTCAGGCTCGTTGTATTTTGGGAAACTCTCCAATCCCAGTTGGCTCGTAAGGGTTTCCGTAGTGTAGTGGTCATCACGTTCGCCTAACACGCGAAAGGTCCTCGGCTCGAAACCGAGCGGAAACAGCGTCACTTTTAACGTCTCCATGGGGTGGGGGAAAAACATTTGCTGACCCTTGCCTTGATCAACAAAAAAAAAGGACTGAGAAACATTTTCTTAAGTGTCAAACCATTGTGGTACGAGTCAGTAAATTAGCTTCTCAGGTCCTCTGGCTGTTGCACTTTACAAACTGGAGACCACAGTCTGTCATGGTCAGTTGACCTGACTCATCCCATCCTTGCTGAAAGACCAGAGTAAGGGCATTTGTCTTCCCAAGGCCATGACTTTGCGGGGGCAACCTGTCCTCATCTGAAGGTTCCTGTTGGAGATGGCCTGATGGAGCCTTTCCGAATGTAACGTTCATCTTTCCTGGGAAGAGATGTATGGTCTTCTTCATTATCTGAGTGAAGACCCCCTGGGGTAGGTATTCACCTCGACACGGGGTTCCCTCTGAATGAGTGCATCTCTTGCAATGTCAGACTGTTGGCTGGCAGCAAAAGTAGACAGACCGGGCCCCGCAATTTGTGACCATGGCCACGAAAGGGCTGGCCGCAGTCCTCGTTAGTATAGTGGACAGTATCTCCGCCTGTCACGCGGAAGACCGGGGTTCGATTCCCCGACGGGGAGCTTTTTCCTCTTCTATGCCCATGGGACCTTTATATCAAAACTCGACCTTGACCAGATGCCTCTCCTGCCAAATCACACATCCACTGCTATAAGACTCATTACATTTTGGGAAAAATCTCCAATCCTGGCGTCCTTCACAGGGTTTCCGTAGTGTAGTGGTCATCACGTTCGCTTCACATGCGAAAGGTCCTCGGTTCGAAACCGAGCGGAAACAAGTTTGCTTCCACAGCGATTCACTAAAGCCTGATTAATATTTGATCAATACAGCTGCTGCTGAGAAACATAGCTCAAGACCCTCGTCTCATTGAGATGGGCAATACGACCAAGAAGAGAGCCTTCCGAAGCTTTCCTGTCAGCCAGAATAGTTGGCGTCAACGCAAGTCAGACACCAACAGTCTGGAGACAGATCCACGCAGCACAGTTGTGCTCCAGCTGACAATTCAATAGAACTATCACACTCAGTAGATACTCATAAAGTCTGCACCCCAAGTGGACCATTTGTCAAGGGAGTGTTCAAAAGCAAACTTTCAAAGTCCCCATTTTGCTCCCTCCTGTCAAAGCACACATCTATTGCTGTCAGGCTCGTTGTATTTTGGGAAACTCTCCAATCCCAGTTGGCTCGTCAGGGTTTCCGTAGTGTAGTGGTCATCACGTTGGCCTAACACGCGAAAGGTCCTCGGCTCGAAACCGAGCTGAAACAGCGTCGCTTTTAACGTCTCCATGGGGTGGGGGAAAAACATTTGCTGACCCTTGCCTTGATCAACAAAAAAAAAGGACTGAGAAACATTTTCTTAAGTGTCAAACCATTGTGGTACGAGTCAGTAAATTAGCTTCTCAGGTCCTCTGGCTGTTGCACTTTACAAACTGGAGACCACAGTCTGTCATGGTCAGTTGACCTGACTCATCCCATCCTTGCTGAAAGACCAGAGTAAGGGCATTTGTCTTCCCAAGGCCATGACTTTGCGGGGGCAACCTGTCCTCATCTGAAGGTTCCTGTTGGAGATGGCCTGATGGAGCCTTTCCGAATGTAACGTTCATCTTTCCTGGGAAGAGATGTATGGTCTTCTTCATTATCTGAGTGAAGACCCCCTGGGGTAGGTATTCACCTCGACACGGGGTTCCCTCTGAATGAGTGCATCTCTTGCAATGTCAGACTGTTGGCTGGCAGCAAAAGTAGACAGACCGGGCCCCGCAATTTGTGACCATGGCCACGAAAGGGGTGGCCGCAGTCCTCGTTAGTATAGTGGACAGTATCTCCGCCTGTCACGCGGAAGACCGGGGTTCGATTCCCCGACGGGGAGCTTTTTCCTCTTCTATGCCCATGGGACCTTTATATCAAAACTCGACCTTGACCAGATGCCTCTCCTGCCAAATCACACATCCACTGCTATAAGACTCATTACATTTTGGGAAAAATCTCCAATCCTGGCGTTCTTCACAGGGTTTCCGTAGTGTAGTGGTCATCACGTTCGCTTCACACGCGAAAGGTCCTCGGTTCGAAACCGAGCGGAAACAAGTTTGCTTCCACAGCGATTCACTAAAGCCTGATTAGTATTTGATCAATACAGCTGCTGCTGAGAAACATAGCTCAAGACCCTCGTCTCATTGAGATGGGCAATACGACCAAGAAGAGAGCCTTCCGAAGCTTTCCTGTCAGCCAGAATAGTTGGGGTCAATGCAAGTCAGACACCAACAGTCTGGAGACAGATCAACGCAACACAGTTGTGCTCCAACTGACAATTCAATAGAACTATCACACTCAGTAGATACTCATAAAATCTGCACCCCAAGTGGACCATTTGTCAAGGTAGTGTTCAAAAGCAAACTTTCAAAGTCTCCGTTTTGCTCCCTCCTGTCAAAGCACACATCTATTGCTGTCAGGCTCGTTGTATTTTGGGAAACTCTCCAATCCCAGTTGACCCATAAGGGTTTCCGTAGTGTAGTGGTCATCACGTTCGCCTAACACGCGAAAGGTCCTCGGCTCGAAACCGAGCGGAAACAGCGTCGCTTTTAACGTCTCCATGGGGTGGGGGAAAAACATTTGCTGACCCTTGCCTTGATCAACCAAAAAAAAGGACTGAGAAACATTGTACTTAAGTGTCAAACCATTGTGGTACTAGTCAGTAAATTAGCTTCTCAGGTCCTCCACTTTACAAACTGGAGACCACAGTCTGTCATGGTCAGTTGACCTGACTCATCCCATCCTTGCTGAGAGACCAGAGTAAGGGCATTTGTCTTCCCAAGGCCATGACTTTGCGGGGGCAACCTGTCCTCATCTGAAGGTTCCTGTTGGAGATGGCCTGATGGAGCCTTTCCGAATGTAACTTTCATCTTTCCTGGGAAGAGATGTATGGTCTTCTTCATTATCTGAGTGAAGACCCCCTGGGGTAGGTATTCACCTCGACACAGGGTTCACTCTGAATGAGTGCATCTCTTGCAATGTCAGACTGTTGGCTGGCAGCAAAAGTAGACAGACCGGGCCCCGCAATTTGTCACCATGGCCACGAAAGGGGTGGCCGCAGTCCTCGTTAGTATAGTGGACAGTATCTCCGCCTGTCACGCGAAAGACCGGGGTTCGATTCCCTGACGGGGAGCTTTTTCCTCTTCTATGCCCATGGGACCTTTATATCAAAACTCGACCTTGACCAGATGCCTCTCCTGCCAAATCACACATCCACTGATATAAGACTCATTACATTTTGGGAAAAATCTCCAATCCTGGTGTCTTTCACAGGGTTTCCGTAGTGTAGTGGTCATCATGTTCGCTTCACACGCGAAAAGTCCTCGGTTCGAAACCGAGCGGAAACAAGTTAGCTTCCACAGCGATTCACTAAAGCCTGATTAGTATTTGATCAATACAGCTGCTGCTGAGAAACATAGCTCAAGACCCTCGTCTCATTGAGATGGGCAATACGACCAAGAAGAGAGCCTTCCGAAGCTTTCCTGTCAGCCAGAATAGTTGGGGTCAACACAAGTCAGACACCAACAGTCTGGAGACAGATCAACGCAACACAGTTGTGCTCCAGCTGACAATTCAATAGAACTATCACACTCAGTAGATACTCATAAAGTCTGCACCCCAAGTGGACCATTTGTCAAGGTAGTGTTCAAAAGCAAACTTTCAAAGTCTCCGTTTTTCTCCCTCCTGTCAAAGCACACATCTATTGCTGTCAGGCTCGTTGTATTTTGGGAAACTCTCCAATCCCAGTTGGCTCGTAAGGGTTTCCGTAGTGTAGTGGTCATCACGTTCGCCTAACACGCGAAAGGTCCTCGGCTCGAAACCGAGCGGAAACAGCGACACTTTTAACGTCTCCATGGGGTGGGGGAAAAACATTTGCTGACCCTTGCCTTGATCAACCAAAAAAAAGGACTGAGAAACATTGTACTTAAGTGTCAAACCATTGTGGTACGAGTCAGTAAATTAGCTTCTCAGGTCCTCTGGCTGTTGCACTTTACAAACTGGAGACCACAGTCTGTCATGGTCAGTTGACCTGACTCATCCCATCCTTGCTGAAAGACCAGAGTAAGGGCATTTGTCTTCCCAAGGCCATGACTTTGCGGGGGCAACCTGTCCTCATCTGAAGGTTCCTGTTGGAGATGGCCTGATGGAGCCTTTCCGAATGTAACTTTCATCTTTCCTGGGAAGAGATGTATGGTCTTCTTCATTATCTGAGTGAAGACCCCCTGGGGTAGGTATTCACCTCGACACGGGGTTCACTCTGAATGAGTGCATCTCTTGCAATGTCAGACTGTTGGCTGGCAGCAAAAGTAGACAGACCGGGCCCCGCAATTTGTGACCATGGCCACGAAAGGGGTGGCCGCAGTCCTCGTTAGTATAGTGGACAGTATCTCCGCCTGTCACGCGGAAGACCGGGGTTCGATTCCCCGACGGGGAGCTTTTTCCTCTTCTATGCCCATGGGACCTTTATATCAAAACTCGACCTTGACCAGATGCCTCTCCTGCCAAATCACACATCCACTGCTATAAGACTCATTACATTTTGGGAAAAATCTCCAATCCTGGCGTCCTTCACAGGGTTTCCGTAGTGTAGTGGTCATCACGTTCGCTTCACACGCGAAAGGTCCTCGGTTCGAAACCGAGCCGAAACAAGTTTGCTTCCACAGCGATTCACTAAAGCCTGATTAGTATTTGATCAATACAGCTGCTGCTGAGAAACATAGCTGAAGACCCTCGTCTCATTGAGATGGATAATAGGACCAAGAAGAGAGCCTTCCGAAGCTTTCCTGTCAGCCAGAATAGTTGGGGTCAACGGAAATCAGACACCAACAGTCTGGAGACAGATCAACACAACACAGTTGTGCTCCAGCTGACAATTGAATAGAACTATCACACTCAGTAGATACTCATAAAGTCTGCACCCCAAGTGGACCATTTGTCAAGGTAGTGTTCAAAAGCAAACTTTCAAAGTCTCCATTTTGCTCCCTCCTGTCAAAGCACACATCTATTGCTGTCAGGCTCGTTGTATTTTGGGAAACTCTCCAATCTCAGTTCTTTCGTAAGGGTTTCCGTAGTGTAGTGGTTATCACGATCGCCACTTCAATCTGGATCTACGTCATTGGTTTTGTCATGTCAAAGTGATTTTGTTTGTGACGCAGAAGAAACTTTGAAGTCCTATCTGAGCGACAATACATTCAGATTGAAACAGATCTAAATCCTATCAGAAACACATCCGAAATCAGACTGGAAAAATGTGATCATGTGTTTTCTTGGCTGTGCAAAAATCTAGCTATATACAATCTGGATATGCTTAAAAATCCGAGTTGAAGGCCCTTGAAGGTGTTGTCCCAGACTTGGATGCACTTTTCCTTGTCTATCTTGCTTGTCTTGGCCATAGAAGACCCTAGATTGATAAAAACAGGCTCTTTCTTTTTGAGAAATGTATAGTCACATTTAGACTATAATATTATTACATTTAGAATGCAATTCAGGGCAGCATAATCTTCTGTTGTGTAAGACAGTGAGACCACACCCTGGAGACAATAGACGAAACGTCATCACTCTGTATATTCTGCTCTTTGATTATCTGTAAATGAATTAATCAACTTGGTTCAAACTTCCTCAGTTGGGGACAGTCCCACCACTCTGAAGTGTAAACACTGTCTCATTTGAAGTGTGTAAGTCTGATGTTCTCAGTGCAGGAAGTAGACAAGTCAAGGTGGCTCAACTGTCATGTGAAAAGACCCCATGGTGATTAAAAGGTCCTCAGACGGAAATAGCATTCCTGAGTAAATCACAATGGATATGTAAATGTAAAGTGTCTGTATTCTGGTGGGATATCTTGGATATAAGGGACAGAGCTCCCATTCACCGTGGAGTTTGGTCTGCTTAACAGAAGCTACCACACATCAACTGTGTGTCACACAACTTACTGGATGTATTTTCTACCACTGGACATTTCAATAAACTGGTATGTTAACCCTTCATTTCTAATATTGCCTTGTTGAGACCTTTGTTCTAAATAGTTAAGAATCTGTTATTGAAGATTTATTTAGTCTAGTTATATGGTGAGATTTAACACTCATACCCTCCACCTCTGAGTTGAATAGAAAAGATTGAGTATCATGTCCTGTAAACTGTTGAGTTACATTTCTGACCTCTGAATACTTCAACCCAGGTGTCTCGGCTATTCTTCCATGTTCAACAAGGGCTATACCCTTCACCTCTGAGTTGAATAGAAAAGATTGAGTATCATGTCCTGTAAACTGTTGAGTTACATTTCTGACCTCTGAATATTTCAACCTAGGCATTAAGGCTAATCTTCTATGTGGAAAAGGTCACTGAGTGGTTTTTATAATATAAACCCTCCCTGAACTAGACCAGTGTCAGATTTCTTGACAATAGGATTGAATTCTTAAAGGGTTTACATTTTAAATGATTGGTAAACTTTAATTCCCACAATATTTAAAAGTAAAGTTAATTGTTGTTTAAATGGAGTCAGATTAAAGAAATATTTACTATACTTTACTTTACTTTGGAAAACCTCTTGCTAACGCCGGAAAGACAGAATACTTCTTGGGGAGAGATTGTTACTTGGTGGTAGATATTTCCTCCCCTACAGTTGCAATAATAACACAAGTAGCTAGATTGTTTTGTCCTCAATAACAGCTGCTATGCTCCTCCCTGCCCTGCTTGAGACAAAGTAAAGCATAGTAAGCAGCTGGTTTGTTCAGGAGAGATGTCATCAAGATGTCCTTTACAACATTTCTTTTGTAATCTACATAGAACTCATTTGCATAACACCATCTAATGGAAAACACCCTGCTAACACGGAGGTACTGTCTTCTGACTCAAGAGGGAGCTTGAGATGTGAAGCATATCAGCACACAAGACATTAGTTTATTGCTGATGGATTGAGTTTCAATACAGTTACATTCAAAAACACTACCTTTTCAAATAGTTGCCTGTGTGTTTTCAGTGTATTGCACCGACCCTGTTAGCATGAATCCCCTTTTCTACAGAAAGATTATAATGAAAAATTCACTTATAAAACACAAATGTTTAATCAAAAAAATAAATATTTGGAGGTGGGTTGATGATGCATGTGGCCATATATGCATTCAGAGAAACATAGGTTTTTGTTACTCATAATTTAATTGTGATTAATTTATGAAAAGTACTCATATTCATAAATGAGAAATATTAAAAACGATTTCAAAAATAATGTTTATAGTATGTGGATCTGAGATAAAGTAAATATATACATTGTATTTATTATTATTAGTAGTAGTAGTAGTAATAGCAGTAGTACTAGTTGTATTAGTATTATCATTGGTGTGAATTCCAGAGATGGGGAGCAGAGCGGCTGAAAGCTCTGCTGAGGTGGGCGGAGGGCACAGTGAGGTGGATGGAGGAGGATCTGAGGGAGCGGGAGGAGGTGGCGATATGGAGAAGGTCGGAGAGATACAGAGGTGGTGATATTGGCTATTGATATTAGCTGAATTCTGGACCAGTTGAAGTTTATGAAGGGATTTGTCAGGGAGACCAGAGAGGAAAGAGTTCCAGTAATAATCCCACTGCATTAAAACCCCAATAATGCAGTGGGACCAGGAGATCCTGGTGGATTCAGCCAGAGCCAGTGGATTGCTTTTTCAGCTTCCCCAGAGTTCCTTGGTGGATCCACTCAGTGTGGCTCCACATTGTCCCAGCTCCTTTAGCAGGCATGCTGTTGATCTGCCCACGAAGCCTCTGGCTCCCACCTCCACTGGGTACAGCCTCACACGCCACCTACTTTCTCTGCTCTCTGCGACCAGGTCTCCATACTTCACCTTCTTTCTCTCGTAGGCAGCTTCCAGTCTGTATTGAAATACTGTACTGCATTTAAAGATTAGAGGCATCATTCAAAGCCCCCTTTTAATAACCAAAAAATCAGGAATTACATGTAAAAGATATGGATATTCAGGAAATTTTAAGTTCTTCATATTGTCAATTTCATGGTTAATTGAACCTGTAAACATCTGAAACTGATGCATTCAATAATTATTGTACAGTGAAGAGCTACTCAAAATGTATTATTTTATCCCTCGGTTTTTTTTATTTTTGTTTTATTTTATAATTTGAGGTACATTCAATCTTTTGAAAGCCAATCCTCTTTGAGGGCTGGTAAAACTTAACTGGTGGGTCCAGAACGTTTATTTACCAAAGCCTTGTTTGAATTTTTTGCCAGGAAATCAGGAAATCACCCAGGTATCCTTATACAAGTATTTAGGAGTTCATATTGATAATCTTCTCTGCTGGAAGACACATATTGTTAACCTGTGCAATAGATTGCAACAGAGGCTATATTTTTTGTGGAGATTAAGATTGTACGGCGTGAGCAGCCACATCATGATGATTTTCTCCCGTGCCATTGTAGAGAGCATCATTAGATATGGGATCACCTCATAGTTTGGCAACCTAACCATTAAGCTCAAAAGCAAACTGGCTGGCATGCACAAAACAGCAATGAAAATCATAGGGAGGGAAGAATATGAGCCCATACAGAGTATTTATGAGTATGCAGTAATTTCCGACTCCCAACACCCACTCTTCGCTGGAGACAAAACCTTGCCATCAGGGAGAAGACTCCGTGAGCCGTTATGCAAATCTAACCACCTTATATTATCATTTGTCCCTGCTTTCATTGAGCTGACAATGACAATGTGCAATAGAATAATGTGCAAAAAACGGCTTAGCAATTTAGCACATAGCACTTTATGTTTTTATGTCCTGATGTTGTCTGGGATGTAGAAGAATTCCAAAGCGTAGGCTATGAGCAGATGTGGTACTGACCCATAGGCATTACCTAGGTCTAGCGATATGACGTGTAGATCTTTCTTCTCCCTCTTAGTGGTATGGATCTCTTCCCAAATCATGGAAGTATGCTCTACACAGCCAGGGAAACCTGGGATCCTGGCTTTCTGGCAGCTGGTATCGAGGTAGTTGTTCTCCGTGAGGTAGGTGGTCATTCTTCTTACCATCACGGAGAAGAAGATTTTCCCCTCCACATTTAGTAGGCCTATGCTCCTAACTGGTAAATCCTAACTGGTGGGTCCAGTACATTCATTGTTTACTGTCCAAACAAGTTTACCGTTTACCAAAGCCTTGTTTGAAGTGTTTGTGTGAATGAGTCCTGTCACTGGTACCATTTGTCAAGCATTTCAGTAAACAAAAAAATGTCCACCTTTTTTGTTGTTTGCATTTTCTCGTATTTTCGCAAACCCTCTTTACCCAGTCTTTCTCTTACATATTTCTGAAAATGATGAAACATTGGGATTATCACAGACTTGTTTTTACTTCATAGTGTCACGCAATTTTTCTTTTTTAGCTTGAGTTCAAATATTTCATCTGCAGCATGTGAAACAAATTTCACATATTTGCATTGTATTTATTCTCATGGTTTGTGCAACATGCTTTACAAAAATAATATTTAGCTGAGACATGAAGCCTCATGTATACATTTCCTTTCCTGTGACTATTTCAAAATAAAAGTCTGATTCAGGTTAATAACCATTTTTAAAATGTTTTGGCACAGTTTGTTTCATTGTCTATTAGGGCTGAAACATTAGCTTGATTAAGTGATTACATTATTAAATTAATCGGCAAATATTTTGATAATCAATTAATCGGTTTGATGGTTTGTGAATATGTTCTGGTTTCTTTGCTCCATATAACAAATACATCATTAAAACTGAATCATTTTGTTGGTTTAGAGACAGAACAAGACATTTGAAAACATAATTTCCTTCAAATGTTCTTCTATTACCTTGTTATGATTTTTAGCTGCTGTAACACTGCAGATTTATCCACGTAGAATGAATAAAGCAATATCTTATCTTGTCTCATTTAATTTTTTAGAGAATAATTAAATAAAATATTTTAAATTTATGAAAATGTATTGTTTCAGTTTTGTAGGACTTAGTACTTCTTGTACTGTGTACTTTTGGAGTAATCCAAAACTGAGATTATTCATCTATATTTAAAAAACAAACAAACAAGTATCACTTTAATTCATAAATGTGATCTAACAAAGGTAAAGGGCAAATATATGCATTTATTTTGCTTGTATTTGAGATGAATTAAATCTCTGTTGGGTATTTTAACGTAAAATTGTTTGATTGTGGTGAATTAAAAACCCAAAAATACAGCGGGTCCACCAGACCCACGAACACTGGCTAAGTAACAAAAATATGTACCTCATACAAGTAGTATGAGGTACTTTTACTGTACTTTGAAGTAATCCAGGGTAAAATTTCACTTTTGACAACACCAACCTCTTCAATGTAGTTACTTCACAGTAAATTAGTTAGCAATATCCATCTTTTATATCTAAGTTAGTGCATCACTGTCCTGATTATTTATTGCATTGACATCATATAGTTATCTTTGAGTCAGCAATCTTGTTTACTATTTCTAGCCATTTTACAGGGTCTTTGTGCTCACACGCATACAAACACTTACACCTGTATATACTGTATATATAAGATATATATATATATAGAAAGAATCGTTAGATAACTGTTTTTTTTTTGTTGTCTGTCAAATAAATGGTTTTAATGATTGTAATCACAGTTTGCCTCAATCTCTTTCTTCCAGTTTTCCAGTGAGTAACCAACAGGATGAACACTGCCACTCCCACTGAAAATGAATTCACTCTCCTGGAGGAAGGATTCTCTGCCCAGGATATGGTTGACAAGATTATCAATGAATCATCTACGACGGTAATGTCACTTTTCCATGATACAGTTATAGACCTACTTGGCTCAGATCGGTCTAATATTCTGCATAAAATGTCTCAGAAATTATGAAAAAGAAAACCTTTTTTCCCCCAAATAAATGTATTACAGAACAGGAGATAAATGAAATATAGCGTTTCACCATTCATTCACCGAAGGTGCATTCACTTTCATTGCTTTACTTAGCCGATGTGTCCCTCTCTCTTGCCACTGTCTCCATTGACACAGCAATCTCCACCTCTTTCAATCTCCACCACTTGTATGTGTGTCCGTGTTCAGCAAACACTCTCTTGCTGGTTTTGTTTATGTGACCAAAATATTTTGGATATAAGAATCGGTTTTGGGAAACCGGTGGAACAGTGGTCATACCTATTCTCTCAAAGAGACTATTGTTGACTGCTTTTGTCTCTTTCATTTTCTACATTGCAGGATGACAGGGATGCCTTCTATGTCTGTGACTTGGGAGATTTGCTGAAGCAACACCTGCAATGGGTGAGGGCCCTGCCTCGTGTCACTCCTTACTACGCTGTCAAATGTAACGACACTCGGGAAGTGGTTAAGACACTGGCGTCTCTGGGAATTGGCTTTGACTGTGCAAGCAAGGTGCATTTTTGTGAGATATTCAAAGTTGACATCGTATTGGAAACTTGTGCTTGTTGTATTTCTAACTATTTTGTTCCCTCTCTGTAGTCAGAGATTCAGCTGGTTCAGTCTCTGGGAGTAGAACCAAGCAGAATCATCTACGCCAACCCCTGCAAGCAAGTTTCTCACATCAAGTATGCTTCAGCAAATGGGGTCCAGGTGATGACCTTTGATAGTGAGGAGGAACTTATCAAAGTGGCCCGTTGTTATGACAATGCCAAGTAAGACACTTCATCACCCATGATACTATAAAAAGATTACTGTGAAATCTACAGTACCTTGCTGGCAGCAACTGACAAGTAGGCATTTCACAGTATGCTTACTGTAAGTACTGTATTTGCTCTCACAGTCATAGGGTGCTGTATTTTCCATCACAGTACTGTTACAAGAATTACTAGATAGATTTTAATACTATTAATTGTAAAATGATTAAACCATTTAAAAAAAACAACAACTATCGAACAGCAAGTTTGAACAGTGTCAGTTTGAAAACACACAACACAGAAAATAATAAACAACATCATTTTATGCATATACATTTGTTAATGTAGTACCTGATAGTGATGCGCGGGTCTGGATTATTTCCAACCTGCGGGTCCCGCATTTATTTAATCATTTGACCCACTCCATCCCGCACGCACAACCGCATCTTTTTTCACAACCCTATTAAATACACTATTAAATACACTATTAAATACACATTAAATATGTCATTGAATAAGGCTTTTATTCTGTCTGACAAATGTGCTTGAAAACAGCCAGAAATTGTCCCAAACATGAGATTTAGCAGCTTGGCCTTCTTTTGATTTTGGTTTGTTGTGGCCACTGCTTGGCGCTTTTGTGAAGTCTGGTGGATTTACCAGACATATTTAATCCTTCATGTCCCGCCCCACCCGCCCCGCCAATAAAGTGAACATTTCTTGACCCGACCCAACCCGACCCAACCCGACCCGCGGGTAACCCGCGAGACCCACTAGTACCTGAGACATCTTTGAGCAACTCAGTAGTTTGTAATAAAACTTAAGGCCTAAGATACTAAGAAACTAAGATATGGCTGAACAGGTTGTGATTCAACTCACGATCAGCGGTTTTAAGATTTTCTAAGTCATTTTAATTGATCGACAGTTACACATTGTTCGGTTTGATTTTTGTGTTGGACTTTGCACTCATGACTCTTCCACTGACAACACCCTCTGACCAATCCGTGGCCAGCAGTCTGTTGACATCACATTTTAATATCGGCTCAGCTCACTTGGAACCTCTGCTTCTTCTACCATAACATACGTTTAGGTCATGTTTGTAAATGACAACTGGTTCTCAAACATTTTACCTGGTAAAATAAAAGTAAAATAAAAATGTTCTAATGTACAGCCATGCTTTTCTTTCCCAAACCAGTCAAAAAGTCAGTTAATTGTTCTTAGTTCTAGCAAAAGAGTTAGTTAGTAACAGTTAGTTAATTGTATGTCATTTATCAGTTGAAGTGTCATCTGAATACCTGTTGACATGAAACCTGTTGATTACTAATACAGTCAACATTTCTGTCCTGTGCACAGGCTGGTGCTACGAATCACCGCTGATGACTCAAAGGCAGAGGTTAGTCTCAGTATGAAGTTTGGGGCCCATCTCAAATCCTGTCGAGGTCTTCTGGAGCGAGCTAAAGAGCTGAAGCTGGATGTGATTGGTGTCAGCTTCCATGCTGGCAGTGGCTGCAGGGATGCTATGGCATACGTAAAGGCAATCACAGATGCTCACTTTGTTTTTCTTATGGGGGTAAGACATATATATCTGTGAAAAATAAATGTAATAATGTTCCCTTATTTGTCACATTAAAATGTTTCAGATCATGCAAACAATTTTAAACGTAGGCAAAAATAACGCATGTAAACACAAAGTTTGCCTTTTAAATTGTTGTTCTCCTCATCTTTGCCACCATCTTCCACTTATCGGGGTCTGGGTCATGAGAACCTGATACTATTTATTTATTTATTACATAAACCACTATATGAACTATAAATTGCAGTATTACTCCTACATTCCCACTCTCTCGTGTGGATGATGCTTCATTCATTCACTCAGACACTGACACACACACACAGATGAACGCTGAATGCTGCATGTGCAGAGTGACGAAGTCTCAGGTGTAGTGAAAAGAAATGCATAAACTGTAAATGCTTGTCAAATCTTAAGATGAACACACACATCAGCCCCCAATGAGAACCTTTTAATTCCACCTCTGTTTTACATACAGCACCTGACAGTTTTATATTTTGTTTGACTGGATCCAGGCGACTTTCTACATCTGTGTAGAACTTTAATCTTCTATTACGATGTTGTTGCTATGAGCAAATCTGAAATTGTTAAATGGGACTGAACCATGTTATATTTAAATTGCTGAAAATTATTCTGATGGTCGTGTCTGATCCTACATACATGTGTTCAAATATGATGTGTTTTGACAGAGACATGATTTTTTTTAACTGTTTCGTCCTTTATAAGTCATGAGTGGGTAGATTCCTATCAGAATGTAATGAAACATACTGCACATGGGTGATTAATTACCCATCACAAAATATTCACATTGATCCGTTAAACATTGATTGGTTCTGTTGCCATTGCTTTTTTCTGTTAAACATTGCCATTCCTGAATCCAAAATATCCACATATTCCGAAGTTCTTTTCCACCACTTATACTCACGCTCATTCTGAAAAGAGTCCTCTGCTCTGCTGCTTAAAATGAAATCATCCTTTTGAAACTTTATTATTATGACCTGAGACATGATATTGTAGCAAATATACAAAAAATGTATCAGGAAGGAAGCAAATACTTTTCCCCTCAGAATTTCACAGTCTTTTTATGCAGCAAAGTAAACAAAGACTTCATCTTTTGATATCTAGGCTGATCTTGGGTTCAAAATGGATCTCTTGGACATTGGTGGTGGATTCCCTGGTACAGATGATGTCAAACTCAAATTTGAAGAGGTAAAATTACCTTTAAAAATATTTTGCATTCTGAATATATACATTTTTGGATCTATACATTGAGACTTTGCTGCCTTATGTTACTAGCTAATTTATAAATTGTCACTTTTTATTCTCTCTAGCTCACAGCTGCTATCAACCCTGCTCTGGACAAGTATTTCCCTGCTGACAATGGTGTTAAGATCATTGCTGAGCCAGGACACTTTTATGTAACTTCTGCTTTCACACTGGTTGTCAACATCATTGCCAAGAAGGTCATCATGGACGAGGAGTCAGACTCTGATGGTAAAATAATCGTTTTATTTGTTACTAACATTTTTTCCTGTTCAAAATTGACATTTTGGTGATGTGACAAAGACATTTGTAAAATGTGACAAAAAAGGTCACACAAATACAGACCAATGGCTTCAGTGACTTGGAGGCATTTATAACGTTTACGAGAACAAAAAGTGTAAAGTTACATAAATAAATAATAGTCAACAAGTGCAGGCTATTTAAAAGAAAAATCATCCCGATTAATCTTTCTTTGTTGACTCTTGTTGTCATTTCAGTAAAGTCAACTTCTCAGGAGTACCATGTAAATTTGCCAGCTGAAAGGCAGCAGTGAATTAAATTAAATTACGCTTTCTTCACAGATAAAGACAAAGTGATCAACAACAAGACTCGGATGTACTACATCAATGATGGAGTGTATACATCTTTCTCATTCATACCCATGCACAATATCAAGGTTCTGCCAACACTGCATAAGGTAATCAAAAAGGAAGGAATAAAATGGTGACAAGTCAAATCATCACACATTTTGATCAATGAAAGGTGAAACAAATAACAATCAATCGCTTTCTCTCTCTTTCCCTCTCCTCAGAAGCCAAAGCCAGATGAAACCATGTACCCATGTAGTATCTGGGGCCAAACCTGTGATGGTGCGGATCGCGTTGTTGAGCAGTGTTTCCTGCCTGATCTGCAGGTGGGCGACTGGCTGGTCTTTAAAAACATGGGTCACTACACCATAGCTGCCTCCTGCTTATTTAATGGATTCCAAAGACCTGGCATTCACTACATGATGTCTTGTCCTGCCTGGTGAGTGATTTGGTCACTTTTCAAGCGCCTCAAGAGTAACCTCAAGAGTAACTTAGGCTAGATTTTACTTCTGTTTTGGGGAATCTAACTTTGATCTGCTTTGTCTTCTCCAGGCCTCTCGTGCCTGCCAACTCCTGTGGAGGAGTCTCACCTGTGTGAAAAGTCAGAGTTTGAACAGGTTATATATATATATATATATATATATATATATATATATATATATGTATGTATATGTGTATATATATATATACACACACATATATATATATATATACACATATATACACACATACATATACACATATATACGTGTGTATATATATATATATATATATATATATATATATATATATACTGTACATAAAGAAGAAGATAGGAATCACATTGTGACGGAGTGACACGAAACTAATGGCACACGCACACTCGCTGGTAGAGCACAAAGACGCACACACTCCAACACACACACTCCCTGGTAGAGCGCAAAGACCCACACACTCCAACACCACCCGCTGAGAGAGCGGCTGCGCGCACACACACACGCGCGCACACACACACACGCCACCACACACTCGCTGATAGAGCGCACAGACAGACGCATACACGTACATATTTGTAGACCGTCAAGGGTGCACACTTGCCGCTCCTACATAATCATTCTATTAACAATTAACTTGGTTCAAACTTACTTACCCCTCATCCTCAGTTTGCGTCTGCAGCATTCCAAACATTGTTCACATCAGTGGCGCACTTAAATGATGACGATGGCGGGACGATTAGAGTGACGTCACTATTGTTTGTAGTTCTATTAATTTTGTTTATTAAAGGTGGGGGCAATGTTTATTGTGGCACAGTTAATTTGGGGAAATATTTTGGCTTTATTTTCATCTGGGTTGTTTATTATAATAATCATGCTTGTGTTCATTTATTGTGTTTTTGGGATAATTGATGTTTGGATGGGAGGGGCAGAAGACCTATATAAAGAGTGGTCTACCTCCCACTCAGGCAGAGTATATTGTGTTACGAAAGGAGGTAACACCTATTTTTGCTCACCAGTAAATTCAATTATTTTGAATTACTTTTGGCAATAGCACTTTGGGACATTTCATGTTTTTCGCGATTTTCACCTGTAAATATTTTTGCACTATGCATCTTGGTTTGGACAAATAAACAGAGATACAATATCAGTCGACTATTGAATTGAATTGAAGGAGCAGCAAGGAGAAGTAGCCATGCAGGTAGCACTGAATGCGCCTCTTCTAACCCAGAAGGCGGCACAGGTTCTGGTTCAGGCTCTTGTCATCTCACTCCCTCCTGGCTGGTCTCCCTGCCTGTGCCATACGACCTCTGCAACTCATCCAGAATGCAGCAGCTCGACTGGTCTTCAACTTACCAAAATTCTCCCACACTACACCGCTCCTCCGCTCCCTTTACTGGCTTCCTGTAGCTGCTCGCATCCGCTTCAAGACTCTAGTGCTTGCGTTCCATGCTACAAATGGATCTGGTCCAGCCTACATCCAGGACATGATCAAAACCTACACCCCAGCCCGCCCACTCCGCTCTGCATCGGCAAACCGGCTTGCTCCCCCCTCACTGAGAGGATCGCAGAGGCATTCGCAAAACTCGAGACTGTTCACTGTCCTATCTCCCCATCAACATCCGGACAGCGGAAAGCCTCCACATCTTCCGCCGCCGACTAAAAACAAATTTCTTTCGACTCTACCTTGACTAAGACGACGGCGACAAAAAAAACAACGTATACATCGCACTTATGAATAGCACTTCATAGTAAGCTCTTACTTACTTCTAGCTCTTATTTGTACCCAAATGTTTGAATGCACTTATTGTAAGTCGCTTTGGATAAAAGTGTCTGCTAAATGACATGTAATGTAATGTAATGAATGTTTGGATTTAAAAATCTGTTGAATAATACAAACAAAGATCAAAGATCACGCATCGCCTGCTTCTTAAAAGCAAGACAACACATGGTGTCAGAAGTGACCCTGAGCAGCTACAGATGAAAGATTTACCACGGGGGAGCCACGGAAAAAAAAAGAAAAGAGAAGAATTCTGTAGTCGCAAGAGTGAAACGTGCTGGCAAAGCAATATGCTACCACATTTTGCTACAGTGTGTGATGGCTACGGATGGCAGTGGAAGTGAGTGGGGGACGAGGGACAGATCGAACAAGAGGATCTTGTGCCTGAATTCGAGGACAACGAGCAACAGGACAGTGGACGTCCTGGTATCCCAACGAGCAGTCATGGATAAGTCTGCCCACCAATGCAATTGACAGGTAATCTTGCTTATTACTGGAAGCGTTTTAAGCAAAGATTTAATATATATCTAGCAGCAAGTGGGGCAGGGGCTGATAATGAAAAACTGAAAGCTTACATCCTTTTGCATTATTGTTATCGGAGAAGATGCTTTGGACATATATAATAGCTTTCGGCTGGATGAAGCTAATCTGACTTTGGCCGAGCTATTGACAAAGATTGAAGAGTACTTTGTGCCTAGTCAGAACGTGACCCTTGAGCAGTACAAGTTTTTCACCCATGACCAAAAGCAAGGAGTACCTTTTGATCAGTACTTAGCAGAGCTTCACACACTAAGCAAACATGTGAATTTGGCATTAGTGAGAGACAGGATCGTTTGTGGCACAGTGGATATTGCACTCAGAGAAAGACTGCTCAGAGAGACTGGACTAAGCCAAAATCATGTCCTGCATTTGGAAAATCCTGTAACAACTGTGGAAAGAGCAATCACTATGCTAAATGTTGCAAAGCAGCTTCAAAACAGAAAGTTCACACAGTTGATGAGGAAGATGAGGATGATGAGGAGTTCACTGTGGACATGGTGCAGGCTTGAACTGAAAAAGAGGAATGGAATGTGCCGATCGCGATGAATGAGACAATAATACCATTCAAGTTAGATACAGGTGCCCACGTAAACCTGCTGTCTTTGGAAGACTAAAAAACAATCAAAATCATCCTGTAAAAACGAAAGTGACAGGATACACTGGAGAACACGTTCCTGTTAAAGGCGGATGCATCGTAACCTTCAAACACAAAGGTCGGCAGATAAGAGCACAGCTACTGATCGTGAATATGAGCGTACAAACAATCCTGGGACTCAGTGCATGTATTAAGCTCAATCTGGTCAAAAGAGTGTTTGTAATGACGTCACCAGATACTGCAAATGATCATGACTCACTCATGGAAGAGCATAAGGACTGTTTCGAAGGACTTAGATGTCTATCTGGAAAACACAAAATATGTGTGGATAAAAGTGTATCTCCTGTTGTGCATCGCTGCAGGAAGATCCCGTTTGCACTGTGGGAAAAAAACTGAAAGATGAACAAGCGCATGGAAAGATTAGAGGTCATCAAGGAAATAGATGAGGCCACTGAATGGGTCAGCTCACTGGTTATCAGGCAAAAGAAAACAGGTGCTCTGAGAATGTGCTTGGACCCAAGGGACAAGTAAAACAATCAAAAGAGAACATTTTAAGTTACCAACCAGAGAAGAAATCAGAGCACAGTTTTGCTGGAGCTAAATGGTTCAGTAAACTAGACACTTCATCCGGTATCTGGCAGCTGAGGCTAGATGAGAAAAGTTTGAGGCTATGCACATTCAACATGCCGGAGGCAGGTACGGGTTTTTTCGTCTGCCATATGGTATCTTGTCAGCGCCTGAAGTCTACCATAAGACTATTGCCCTGATTTTCGAGCACATACCAGGAGTAGAGACAATGATGAATGACATCATAGTCTGGGGGTCTACTCGAGAAGAACACGATGAAAGACTGAGAAAAGTGCTAGACAAGACAGGGGAAGTGAATCTGAAACTTAACAGAGATAAATGTGAGTTCGGAAGGAAAACACTTACCTTTGTGGGAGATGTTGTCAGTGAAGAGGGGGTGAAGCCAGACCTGAGAAAAACGTAAAAATGGAAAGACCAAACAACATAGATGAGATCAGACGGTTCCTAGGGATGGTCACCTATCTCGCCAAGTTTGTCCACAACTATCAACACAGTCAGCACCTCTCAGCAGTCTTCTTGAACAAAAGAATGAATTGATCTGGTCCCATGAGCAGGAACAATGTTTTCTGAAATTGAAAGAGACTCTTACACAGGAGCCCGTGTTAAAGTTCTACGACCCAGAGAAGAGTACCAGGATCTCAGCAGATCGCCTGTTCATCAAGAACATTCAAGAGGCTCTCCATGTCTTGTCCTAAGGCCCCTTTCCTGGCACGATACAGTTTGAGTAGTCGAGGACAATAGGTGTCTAGGGCTGCTCTAAATGTCCCCAACAGGTCCTTGGTAGTTACATGGTAGAACTGGCTGCAAATCTGTAGAGCATGAAAGAAACAAACAAAAACAAAAAACGCACACAAAAAAACAGCACACACATAAATGCAACCAAACCAATTTACCTAGATTTTCTCTTAAATGTTAAGTAGTCAGTTTCTGAGTGCCTTTATTGGCAAGGATGCTCCTGGCAAGGAGACAATAATCTCCACAATCACTTTGAGGTCCATTAATATTTGCCATGAGGGCTCCTTTTCTGTGTGTATTCAGTTGGTGCAATCACTGGGAAGTGCTCGTTAAAATAGATATTCCTCCTGTAATTAGTGGAGAGAGCACCCTTTGCTTCAGTGCTTACAATAAGTGGATTTTTTTTTACAATTGCATCATTAATTTCATTAACAACACTACTATCATCTACTTGAATGTCATGTCTAGTTAGCACCTCTTTGATTATTTGTAGAGACTGACATTTAGTGAAATGGAGGTTGTCGTTCAATTCCTCAACAATTATCTGTAAAGCACTTTTTGAAACATGTAATACAGTTTGCATATGCAGAAAAAGTGATGCAATTTTATGTTCTATAGTGTCAGTGTCTATATACTCTTCCATAGCCCTGTCATTTGAATCCTCATCACTTTGTGATGTCTCACTTTCAACACAGATATCTGACGTCTGGTTCACATTTTCAGGTTCAATGGCCCATTCTACATTTTCTCTATCACAAGTTCTAATGTCCTGTTTATGTCTGTGTTTTCTGCTTCTGTGAGAAGCAGATGGCGGATGTGTGACCATCCACCATCTTGGTCACACATTTGACCAAGATGGTGGATGCTGGCGCACCCTGGCTGCCGCTGCCGCTCCGTCTTGGACAACAGTCTACGTTAAAAAAATTTGTTGTCTCCTGATCTAGGAGATTGCCTGGTTCGGCAGTCCTCTGAAGTTGGAGAGCAAACAAATTTACTGCTATCTATCTGATTCGTACCTGTGAATTCCCCGACCGTCCTGCCAGCTCTTGCTAGCTCTATGACTCCCGGGACTTCGGCGTAGCCTCGTTGCCCTGCCACCGGGGGGGGCTTTCCTGTGGTCTTTCCCTCCCATCTCCTCTGCCAGCTCGAGCCCACCTGCCCATCCTGCCAGGATCTTTCCGACCCGGTGAGATCGGCTTTACTGGGCTCCGCTGGCCACCACCGTATCAGGCTGACAACCACTGTATCAGGCTGACAACCTCCTCTCCCTACCTTGACTGCCTGGCTACCTGGCTGGCAGCCCCTCTCCTCCTCTTCAGAATATTGGCTTTCTGCTGTGGTTTTGCTGTGGATTATTCCGTGGATACTCCTGGGGTACACGTCATCTCTTCATCTCTTCATCCACAGACACCCGGCTTCTGGGTACAAGCGAGCACAAAGCTAGCGCTCCACACCTGGATCATACCACCTCTCTACTCCACCGTCGACCTCCCCTCACTCAACAACCACATCCGTCCGTCTGCATTGACATCCTCCGAGAAACTGGACTACTTCACCGTCCTCCACACAGAGGCTCTGGTCGTACGTTCAATTACAACTTTTCAACCCCAAACTCTATTCCATCCATCTGGTCCTATTTGCGCACCGCAACTTCCTCAATACGTCATCACAACAAACGACACATGCTACACCTATCTAATCTCCGCCCCCTTCCTCAGTCCTCTCAACCCATCACAAAGTAACGTCACCTGAAACTGGCTTTGCACAACACCTGCTCACTCAACAATAAAAGCCTAATTTTAAATGAATTCATAACTGATCATCATCGGCCCCAAATCCATCACCAAATCCATTAATTTCTCCCTCACTGTCGACACCTCCACCCTGTCTCCATCCCTTCACAGTCACAACCTTGGAATCATCTTTGACAATAACCTCTCCTTTGAACACCACATAAAACAAATCACCAAAACTGCCTTTTTTCACCTCAAAAACATCGCCCGACTCCGCCCATCACTCTCTTTTCCACTGCTGAAACCCTCATCCACACCTTCATCACCTCTAGAATCGACTACTGCAACAACGTCCTGTACAGCTCACCATCCAAAACCTTAAATAAACTCCAGTACATCCAGAACTCTGCTGCCCTTCTGCTCACCCACACCCGCACCCGTGACCACATCACCCCCGTCCTCCAGAACCTCCACTGGCACCCGGTCCCACAACGCATTCAATTCAAAATCCTTCTCCTCACTCACAAAGCACTCCATAACCAGGCCCCTTCCTACCTCAATGACCTGCTCCACCGCCACAACCCATCCCGCAGCCTCTGTTCATCTGATGAAATTGCTTTTAATGTTGAGTCCATTGTGTTTTTTTGTTTTTTCTTTGTGATGTTTACCATTTGGTGTTGTTTTAGCTGCTTTTATGTTCTGTTAGGTGTCTTTGAGTATTTAGAAAAGCGCTTGAAAATAAAATGTATTATTATTATTAGAAGTGAATGTTTTTTAATTGTTAGACTTAAACTCACACTGCAAAAAAGGGCAATGCACAGTCTGTCTATTTCTTGAAAAATGAAGCGTTCAGTGCAATTTTCTCTGAATTCACAAAACTCAAAAAAAAGTGCACGTCTCCTCCCTTCTCCTTGTCCTGCAATGTGATCCTATAAGATGTGTTTTCAGTGCCCCCGTGGGACCAGATGGTGCAGCAGTCCTTGTTAGTATAGTGGACAGTATCTCCACCTGTCACGCGGAAGACCGGGGTTCGATTCCCCGACGGGGAGCTTTTTCCTCTTCTATGCCCATGGGACCTTTATATCAAAACTCGACCTTGACCAGATGCCTCTCCTGCCAAATCACACGTCCACTGCTATAAGACTCATTACATTTTGGGAAAAATCTCCAATCCTGGCGTACTTCACAGGGTTTCCGTAGTGTAGTGGTCATCACGTTCGCTTCACACGCGAAAGGTCCTCGGTTCGAAACCGAGCGGAAACTAGTTTGCTTCCGCAGCGATTCACTAAAGCCTGACAAGTATTTGATCAATACAGTCATGTTGTTGGAGAGGAGATTGACTCCCTGACAGCAGTGTCAGAGAGAAGGATGTTGTCAAGGATTAGGTCCATACTGGACAACTCTCTTCATCCTCTCCATGATGTGCTGACCAGCCACAGAAGCACATTCAGCAAGAGACTCATCCTACCACGCTGCACCACAGAGCGCCACAGGAAATCATTCCTGCCTGTGGCCATTAAGTTGTACAACTCTTCTGTTTGATAAATAAGCTTATATTTCATCTGTATATATTGTAATATGGGGGGAGGGGGAGGTACAAGCTTTAAAGGTATATTCTGGAAATTTTCACTGTGTAAATTTATTCTTATTTTATTTTATTTTTATTCGTATTCTTGTAACTTTGTACTTTTATTCTTTGTTTTATTCTTACTTATTCTTATAGTTTTTGACTTTGTAATTTTCTAAATTGCTGCTATAAGATCCGTTTCTGCTATTACATTCGTTACCTTTGTACACTGGAGCGCTGTGACGAAGGAATTTCCCGCAAGGGATTAATAAAGTATATTCAATTCAATTCAATTCAAAAGGCCATGACTTTGCGGGGGCAACCTGTCCTCATCTGAAGGTTCCTGTTGGAGATGGCCGGATGGAGCCTTTCCGAATGTAACTTTCATCTTTCCTGGGAAGAGATGTATGGTCTTCTTCATTATCTGAGTGAAGACCCCCTGGGGTAGGTATTCACCTCGACATGGGGTTCACTCTGAATGAGTGCATCTCTTGCAATGTCAGACTGTTGGCTGGCAGCAAAAGTAGACAGACCGGGCCCCGCAATTTGTCACCATGGCCACGAAAAGGGTGGCCGCAGTCCTCGTTAGTATAGTGGACAGTATCTCCACCTGTCACGCGGAAGACCGGGGTTCGATTCCCCGACGGGGAGCTTTTTCCTCTTCTATGCCCATGGGACCTTTATATCAAAACTCGACCTTGACCAGATGCCTCTCCTGCCAAATCACACGTCCACTGCTATAAGACTCATTACATTTTGGGAAAAATCTCCAATCCTGGCGTACTTCACAGGGTTTCCGTAGTGTAGTGGTCATCACGTTCGCTTCACACGCGAAAGGTCCTCGGTTCGAAACCGAGCGGAAACTAGTTTGCTTCCGCAGCGATTCACTAAAGCCTGACTAGTATTTGATCAATACAGCTGCTGCTGCTGCTGCTGAGAAACATAGCTCAAGACCCTCGTCTCATTGAGATGGGCAATACGACCAAGAAGAGAGCCTTCCGAAGCTTTCCTGTCAGCCGGAGTAGTTGGGGTCAACGCAAATCAGACACCAACAGTCTGGAGACAGATTAACACAGTTGTGCTCCAGCTGACAATTGAATAGAACTATCACACTCAGTAGATACTCATAAAGTCTGCACCCCAAGTGGACCGTTTGTCAAGGTAGTGTTCAAAAGCAAACTTTCAAAGTCTCCTTTTTGCTCCCTCCTGTCAACGCACACATCTGTTGCTGTCAGGCTCATTGTATTTTGGGAAACTCTCCAATCTCAGTTGGCTCGTAAGGGTTTCCGTAGTGTAGTGGTCATCACGTTCGCCTAACACGCGAAAGGTCCTCGGCTCGAAACCGAGCGGAAACAGCATGGCTTTTAACGTCTCCATGGGGTGGGGGAAAAACATTTGCTGACCCTTGCCTTGATCAACAACAAAAAAGGACTGAGAAACATTGTACTTAAGTGTCAAACCATTGTGGTACGAGTCAGTAAATTACCTTCTCAGGTCCTCTGGCTGTTGCACTTTACAAACTGGAGACCACAGTCTGTCATGGTCCGTTGACCTGACTCATCCCGTCCTTGCTGAAAGACCAGAGTAAGGGCATCTGTCTTCCCAAGGCCATGACTTTGCGGGGGCAACCTGTCCTCATCTGAAGGTTCCTGTTGGAGATGGCCGGATGGAGCCTTTCCGAATGTAACTTTCATCTTTCCTGGGAAGAGATGTATGGTCTTCTTCATTATCTGAGTGAAGACCCCCTGGGGTAGGTATTCACCTCGACATGGGGTTCACTCTGAATGAGTGCATCTCTTGCAATGTCAGACTGTTGGCTGGCAGCAAAAGTAGACAGACCGGGCCCCGCAATTTGACACCATGGCCACGAAAGGGGTGGCCGCAGTCCTCGTTAGTATAGTGGACAGTATCTCCGCCTGTCACGCGGAAGACCGGGGTTCGATTCCCCGACGGGGAGCTTTTTCCTCTTCTATGCCCATGGGACCTTTATATCAAAACTCGACCTTGACCAGATGCCTCTCCTGCCAAATCACACGTCCACTGCTATAAGACTCATTACATTTCGGGAAAAATCTCCAATCCTGGCGTACTTCACAGGGTTTCCGTAGTGTAGTGGTCATCACGTTCGCTTCACACGCGAAAGGTCCTCGGTTCGAAACCGAGCGGAAACTAGTTTGCTTCCGCAGCGATTCACTAAAGCCTGACTAGTATTTGATCAATACAGCTGCTGCTGCTGAGAAACATAGCTCAAGACCCTCGTCTCATTGAGATGGGCAATACGACCAAGAAGAGAGCCTTCCGAAGCTTTCCTGTCAGCCGGAGTAGTTGGGGTCAACGCAAATCAGACACCAACAGTCTGGAGACAGATTAACACAGTTGTGCTCCAGCTGACAATTGAATAGAATTATCACACTCAGTAGATACTCATAAAGTCTGCACCCCAAGTGGACCGTTTGTCAAGGTAGTGTTCAAAAGCAAACTTTCAAAGTCTCCTTTTTGCTCCCTCCTGTCAACGCACACATCTGTTGCTGTCAGGCTCATTGTATTTTGGGAAACTCTCCAATCTCAGTTGGCTCGTAAGGGTTTCCGTAGTGTAGTGGTCATCACGTTCGCCTAACACGCGAAAGGTCCTCGGCTCGAAACCGAGCGGAAACAGCATGGCTTTTAACGTCTCCATGGGGTGGGGGAAAAACATTTGCTGACCCTTGCCTTGATCAACAACAAAAAAGGACTGAGAAACATTGTACTTAAGTGTCAAACCATTGTGGTACGAGTCAGTAAATTACCTTCTCAGGTCCTCTGGCTGTTGCACTTTACAAACTGGAGACCACAGTCTGTCATGGTCCGTTGACCTGACTCATCCCGTCCTTGCTGAAAGACCAGAGTAAGGGCATCTGTCTTCCCAAGGCCATGACTTTGCGGGGGCAACCTGTCCTCATCTGAAGGTTCCTGTTGGAGATGGCCGGATGGAGCCTTTCCGAATGTAACTTTCATCTTTCCTGGGAAGAGATGTATGGTCTTCTTCATTATCTGAGTGAAGACCCCCTGGGGTAGGTATTCACCTCGACATGGGGTTCACTCTGAATGAGTGCATCTCTTGCAATGTCAGACTGTTGGCTGGCAGCAAAAGTAGACAGACCGGGCCCCGCAATTTGTCACCATGGCCACGAAAAGGGTGGCCGCAGTCCTCGTTAGTATAGTGGACAGTATCTCCGCCTGTCACGCGGAAGACCGGGGTTCGATTCCCCGACGGGGAGCTTTTTCCTCTTCTATGCCCATGGGACCTTTATATCAAAACTCGACCTTGACCAGATGCCTCTCCTGCCAAATCACACGTCCACTGCTATAAGACTCATTACATTTTGGGAAAAATCTCCAATCCTGGCGTACTTCACAGGGTTTCCGTAGTGTAGTGGTCATCACGTTCGCTTCACACGCGAAAGGTCCTCGGTTCGAAACCGAGCGGAAACTAGTTTGCTTCCGCAGCGATTCACTAAAGCCTGACTAGTATTTGATCAATACAGCTGCTGCTGCTGCTGCTGAGAAACATAGCTCAAGACCCTCGTCTCATTGAGATGGGCAATACGACCAAGAAGAGAGCCTTCCGAAGCTTTCCTGTCAGCCGGAGTAGTTGGGGTCAACGCAAATCAGACACCAACAGTCTGGAGACAGATTAACACAGTTGTGCTCCAGCTGACAATTGAATAGAACTATCACACTCAGTAGATACTCATAAAGTCTGCACCCCAAGTGGACCGTTTGTCAAGGTAGTGTTCAAAAGCAAACTTTCAAAGTCTCCTTTTTGCTCCCTCCTGTCAACGCACACATCTGTTGCTGTCAGGCTCATTGTATTTTGGGAAACTCTCCAATCTCAGTTGGCTCGTAAGGGTTTCCGTAGTGTAGTGGTCATCACGTTCGCCTAACACGCGAAAGGTCCTCGGCTCGAAACCGAGCGGAAACAGCATGGCTTTTAACGTCTCCATGGGGTGGGGGAAAAACATTTGCTGACCCTTGCCTTGATCAACAACAAAAAAGGACTGAGAAACATTGTACTTAAGTGTCAAACCATTGTGGTACGAGTCAGTAAATTACCTTCTCAGGTCCTCTGGCTGTTGCACTTTACAAACTGGAGACCACAGTCTGTCATGGTCCGTTGACCTGACTCATCC
Source organism: Solea solea (assembly GCF_958295425.1). Lineage (NCBI taxonomy): Eukaryota > Metazoa > Chordata > Actinopteri > Pleuronectiformes > Soleidae > Solea > Solea solea. Next base: position 12,608,204 of record NC_081151.1, read on the forward strand.
CGTCCTTGCTGAAAGACCAGAGTAAGGGCATCTGTCTTCCCAAGGCCATGACTTTGCGGGGGCAACCTGTCCTCATCTGAAGGTTCCTGTTGGAGATGGCCGGATGGAGCCTTTCCGAATGTAACTTTCATCTTTCCTGGGAAGAGATGTATGGTCTTCTTCATTATCTGAGTGAAGACCCCCTGGGGTAGGTATTCACCTCGACATGGGGTTCACTCTGAATGAGTGCATCTCTTGCAATGTCAGACTGTTGGCTGGCAGCAAAAGTAGACAGACCGGGCCCCGCAATTTGTCACCATGGCCACGAAAAGGGTGGCCGCAGTCCTCGTTAGTATAGTGGACAGTATCTCCGCCTGTCACGCGGAAGACCGGGGTTCGATTCCCCGACGGGGAGCTTTTTCCTCTTCTATGCCCATGGGACCTTTATATCAAAACTCGACCTTGACCAGATGCCTCTCCTGCCAAATCACACGTCCACTGCTATAAGACTCATTACATTTCGGGAAAAATCTCCAATCCTGGCGTACTTCACAGGGTTTCCGTAGTGTAGTGGTCATCACGTTCGCTTCACACGCGAAAGGTCCTCGGTTCGAAACCGAGCGGAAACTAGTTTGCTTCCGCAGCGATTCACTAAAGCCTGACTAGTATTTGATCAATACAGCTGCTGCTGCTGAGAAACATAGCTCAAGACCCTCGTCTCATTGAGATGGGCAATACGACCAAGAAGAGAGCCTTCCGAAGCTTTCCTGTCAGCCGGAGTAGTTGGGGTCAACGCAAATCAGACACCAACAGTCTGGAGACAGATTAACACAGTTGTGCTCCAGCTGACAATTGAATAGAATTATCACACTCAGTAGATACTCATAAAGTCTGCACCCCAAGTGGACCGTTTGTCAAGGTAGTGTTCAAAAGCAAACTTTCAAAGTCTCCTTTTTGCTCCCTCCTGTCAACGCACACATCTGTTGCTGTCAGGCTCATTGTATTTTGGGAAACTCTCCAATCTCAGTTGGCTCGTAAGGGTTTCCGTAGTGTAGTGGTCATCACGTTCGCCTAACACGCGAAAGGTCCTCGGCTCGAAACCGAGCGGAAACAGCATGGCTTTTAACGTCTCCATGGGGTGGGGGAAAAACATTTGCTGACCCTTGCCTTGATCAACAACAAAAAAGGACTGAGAAACATTGTACTTAAGTGTCAAACCATTGTGGTACGAGTCAGTAAATTACCTTCTCAGGTCCTCTGGCTGTTGCACTTTACAAACTGGAGACCACAGTCTGTCATGGTCCGTTGACCTGACTCATCCCGTCCTTGCTGAAAGACCAGAGTAAGGGCATCTGTCTTCCCAAGGCCATGACTTTGCGGGGGCAACCTGTCCTCATCTGAAGGTTCCTGTTGGAGATGGCCGGATGGAGCCTTTCCGAATGTAACTTTCATCTTTCCTGGGAAGAGATGTATGGTCTTCTTCATTATCTGAGTGAAGACCCCCTGGGGTAGGTATTCACCTCGACATGGGGTTCACTCTGAATGAGTGCATCTCTTGCAATGTCAGACTGTTGGCTGGCAGCAAAAGTAGACAGACCGGGCCCCGCAATTTGTCACCATGGCCACGAAAAGGGTGGCCGCAGTCCTCGTTAGTATAGTGGACAGTATCTCCGCCTGTCACGCGGAAGACCGGGGTTCGATTCCCCGACGGGGAGCTTTTTCCTCTTCTATGCCCATGGGACCTTTATATCAAAACTCGACCTTGACCAGATGCCTCTCCTGCCAAATCACACGTCCACTGCTATAAGACTCATTACATTTTGGGAAAAATCTCCAATCCTGGCGTACTTCACAGGGTTTCCGTAGTGTAGTGGTCATCACGTTCGCTTCACACGCGAAAGGTCCTCGGTTCGAAACCGAGCGGAAACAAGTTTGCTTCCGCAGCGATTCACTAAAGCCTGACTAGTATTTGATCAATACAGCTGCTGCTGCTGAGAAACATAGCTCAAGACCCTCGTCTCATTGAGATGGGCAATACGACCAAGAAGAGAGCCTTCCGAAGCTTTCCTGTCAGCCAGAGTAGTTGGGGTCAACGCAAATCAGACACCAACAGTCTGGAGACAGATCAACACAGTTGTGCTCCAGCTGACAATTGAATAGAACTATCACACTCAGTAGATACTCATAAAGTCTGCACCCCAAGTGGACCGTTTGTCAAGGTAGTGTTCAAAAGCAAACTTTCAAAGTCTCCATTTTGCTCCCTCCTGTCAACGCACACATCTGTTGCTGTCAGGCTCGTTGTATTTTGGGAAACTCTCCAATCTCAGTTGGCTCGTAAGGGTTTCCGTAGTGTAGTGGTCATCACGTTCGCCTAACACGCGAAAGGTCCTCGGCTCGAAACCGAGCGGAAACAGCATGGCTTTTAACGTCTCCATGGGGTGGGGGAAAAACATTTGCTGACCCTTGCCTTGATCAACAACAAAAAAGGACTGAGAAACATTGTACTTAAGTGTCAAACCATTGTGGTACGAGTCAGTAAATTACCTTCTCAGGTCCTCTGGCTGTTGCACTTTACAAACTGGAGACCACAGTCTGTCATGGTCCGTTGACCTGACTCATCCCGTCCTTGCTGAAAGACCAGAGTAAGGGCATCTGTCTTCCCAAGGCCATGACTTTGCGGGGGCAACCTGTCCTCATCTGAAGGTTCCTGTTGGAGATGGCCGGATGGAGCCTTTCCGAATGTAACTTTCATCTTTCCTGGGAAGAGATGTATGGTCTTCTTCATTATCTGAGTGAAGACCCCCTGGGGTAGGTATTCACCTCGACATGGGGTTCACTCTGAATGAGTGCATCTCTTGCAATGTCAGACTGTTGGCTGGCAGCAAAAGTAGACAGACCGGGCCCCGCAATTTGTCACCATGGCCACGAAAAGGGTGGCCGCAGTCCTCGTTAGTATAGTGGACAGTATCTCCGCCTGTCACGCGGAAGACCGGGGTTCGATTCCCCGACGGGGAGCTTTTTCCTCTTCTATGCCCATGGGACCTTTATATCAAAACTCGACCTTGACCAGATGCCTCTCCTGCCAAATCACACGTCCACTGCTATAAGACTCATTACATTTTGGGAAAAATCTCCAATCCTGGCGTACTTCACAGGGTTTCCGTAGTGTAGTGGTCATCACGTTCGCTTCACACGCGATAGGTCCTCGGTTCGAAACCGAGCGGAAACAAGTTTGCTTCCGCAGCGATTCACTAAAGCCTAACTAGTATTTGATCAATACAAAGAAACATAGCTGAGAAACATAGCTCAAGACCCTCGTCTCATTGAGATGGGCAATACGACCAAGAAGAGAGCCTTCCGAAGCTTTCCTGTCAGCCAGAGTAGTTGGGGTCAACGCAAATCAGACACCAACAGTCTGGAGACAGATCAACACAACACAGTTGTGCTCCAGCTGACAATTGAATAGAACTATCACACTCAGTAGATACTCATAAAGTCTGCACCCCAAGTGGACCGTTTGTCAAGGTAGTGTTCAAAAGCAAACTTTCAAAGTCTCCATTTTGCTCCCTCCTGTCAACGCACACATCTATTGCTGTCAGGCTCGTTGTATTTTGGGAAACTCTCCAATCTCAGTTGGCTCGTAAGGGTTTCCGTAGTGTAGTGGTCATCACGTTCGCCTAACACGCGAAAGCTCCTCGGCTCGAAACCGAGCGGAAACAGCATGGCTTTTAACGTCTCCATGGGGTGGGGGAAAAACATTTGCTGACCCTTGCCTTGATCAACAACAAAAAAGGACTGAGAAACATTGTACTTAAGTGTCAAACCATTGTGGTACGAGTCAGTAAATTACCTTCTCAGGTCCTCTGGCTGTTGCACTTTACAAACTGGAGACCACAGTCTGTCATGGTCCGTTGACCTGACTCATCCCATCCTTGCTGAAAGACCATTTGTCAAGGTAGTGTTCAAAAGCAAACTTTCAAAGTCTCCATTAAACAATTTTTGCTGATCTTGACCATCAAAAACCAAATGGATGGACTTTGGCAACCACAACTGGATTTAATGTTCTTTTTCTGGATTTGTTAAGTAGATAACTTAAAGACTGAGAAACATAGTACTTAAGTGGCAAACCAATGTGGTACGGGTCAGTAAATTAGCTTCTGACCTTCTCGGCTGTGTTGCGCTGTTCAAACTGGAGACCATATTCTGTCATAGTCAGTTTATCTGACACACCCCAGACAGATAGATAGATAGATAGATAGATATCTCTTTAACACCTATTAATGATAACTGTTTACCTTGACACATCATGATAAGATCAATGTGAATGTTAGCTAAATTAGCCGCAATATAATCAAACGTTGATGTTACTGGACACTGTCAACAAACTCACATAAATTAAGCCAGTTGTTATGAAACAATTTTCATATATATGACTAAGGAGCATTAATTCACTTTCTGATCAAAGGTGCCCCCACTTACTTTGAGAAAGCCTACAAGTTCTCCTTACTGCTGTTTCAAGCGGGAAACAGCACCTTTTCCTTGTCTATCTTGCTTGTCTTGGCCATAGAAGACCCTAGATTGATAAAAACAGGCTCTTTCTTTTTGAGAAATGTGTAGTCACATTTACACTATAATATTATTACATTTAGAATGCAATTCAGGGCAGCAAATTCTTCTATTGCAATAATAACACAAGTAGCTAGATTGTTTTGTCCTCAATAACAGCTGCTATGCTCCTCCCTGCCCTGCTTGAGACAAAGTAAAGCATAGTAAGCAGCTGGTTTGTCCAGGAGAGATGTCATCAAGATGTCCTTTACAACATTTCTTTTGTAATCTACATAGAACTCATTTGCATAACACCATCTAATGGAAAACACCCTGCAAACACTGAGGTACTGTCTTCTGACTCAAGAGGGAGCTTGAGATGTGAAGCATATCAGCACACAAGACATTAGTTTATTGCTGATGGATTGAGTTTCAATACAGTTACATTCAAAAACACTACCTTTTCAAATAGTTGCCTGTGTGTTTTCAGTGTAGTGCACCGACCCTGTTAGCATGAATCCCCTTTTCTACAGAAAGATTATAATGAAAAATTCACTTATAAAACACAAATGTTTAATCAAAAAAATAAATATTTGGAGGTGGGTTGATGATGCATGTGGCCATATATGCATTCAGAGAAACATAGGTTTTTGTTACTCATAATTTAATTGTGATTAATTTATGAAAAGTACTCATATTCATAAATGAGAAATATTAAAAACGATTTCAAAAATAATGTTTATAGTATGTGGACCAGTTGAAGTTTATGAAGGGATTTGTCAGGGAGACCAGAGAGGAAAGAGTTCCAGTAATAATCCCACTGCATTAAAACCCCAATAATGCAGTGGGACCAGGAGATCCTGGTGGATTCAGCCAGAGCCAGTGGATTGCTTTTTCAGCTTCCCCAGAGTTCCTTGGTGGATCCACTCAGTGTGGCTCCACATTGTCCCAGCTCCCTTAGCAGGCATGCTGTTGATCTGCCCATGAAGCCTCTGGCTCCCACCTCCACTGGGTACAGCCTCACACGCCATCTACTTTCTCTGCTCTCTGCGACCAGGTCTCCATACTTCACCTTCTTTCTCTCGTAGGCAGCTTCCAGTCTGTATTGAAATACTGTACTGCATTTAAAGATTAGAGGCATCATTCAAAGCCCCCTTTTAATAACCAAAAAAATCAGGAATAACATGTAAAAGATATGGATATTCAGGAAATTTAAAGTTCTTCATATAGTCAATTTCATGGTTAATTGAACCTGTAATCATCTGAAACTGATGCATTCAATAATTATTGTACAGTGAAGAGCTACTCAAAATGTATTATTTTATCCCTCGTTTTTTTTATTTTTGTTTTATTTTATAATTTGAGGTACATTCAATCTTTTGAAACCCAATCCTCTTTGAGGGCTGGTAAAACTTAACTGGTGGGTCCAGTACGTTTATTTACCAAAGCCTTGTTTGAAGTTTTTGCCAGGAAATCAGGAAATCACCCAGGTATCCTTATACAAGTATTTAGGAGTTCATATTGATAATCTTCTCTGCTGGAAGACACATATTGTTAACCTGTGCAATAGATTGCAACAGAGGCTATATTTTTTGTGGAGATTAAGATTGTACGGCGTGAGCAGCCACATCATGATGATTTTCTCCCGTGCCATTGTGGAGAGCATCATTAGATATGGGATCACCTCATAGTTTGGCAACCTAACCATTAAGCTCAAAAGCAAACTGGCTGGCATGCACAAAACAGCAATGAAAATCATAGGGAGGGAAGAATATGAGCCCATACAGATGCTATTTATGAGCATGCAGTAATTTCCGACTCCCAACACCCACTCTTCGCTGAAGACAAAACCTTGCCATCAGGGAGAAGACTCCGTGAGCCGTTATGCAAATCTAACCACCTTAAATTATCATTTGTCCCTGCTTTCATTGAGCTGACAATGACAATGTGCAATAGAATAATGTGCAGAAAACGGGTTAGCAATTTAGCAAATAGCACTTTATTCACAAGTTCTAGTGCAATAGGGCAATATGCAATATGATATTATCACTTGCATTTTATGCCTATACTGTAGATTTCTATGCAATACAGCAAAGTGCAATTTAACTTACAGTCTATCAAACTCCATGTCATCGATGTTTAAATGTTGGTTTGTTTGTTTCTTTGTTTGTTGTACGTTATTACAGCAATGATGCACTTTCCCCAAGACATTTTTCCCCATGGGGACAATAAAGTCAAACCTTGAACTTGAGAAGGTGATTTATTTGTTCTGTTACTTTCCATGCAAATATTTGTGCTAAAGGAGTTTTCATGATATCAGTCAATATTGTTAGAAGGAGGTTTTGTCCTTTTAAAAAGAAACACGTCAGTCATTGTCCGATTAATTGTGTTAATATATTGAAACACCAGATGAATGCTTTTTACTAAACTTTGTTATTAATCTAATCTTATTATATTCTTAAGCACTAAAATTAAAATAACATTATTTTTGGTGTTCAAATCCTGTAACTGTTCCTTTACATGGTTTGTTAGCTGAGGCCTTTATAAATGTACCGATTTTAAATGAATGTGTAATAGGATGACCTCACATGCTGCTATGAAGAGGATGGGGGAAATGGAACATCTGATCCCTACTTCTATTTGTTGCCAGCCAGTGATGAAATTCTTCAGTGCAAAGCACATGTGCATGTCCTGGAAGTAGTTCATGATCATGGTAAGTAAGTAAGTAAGTAAATTTAATTTATAAAGCACATTTACACACAGCATAAGCTGACCAAAGTGCTGTACAGTGAAAGACTAAAAAAAAAAAAAAAATGTAGAAGAATTCCAAAGCGTAGGCTATGAGCAAATGTGGTACTGACCCATAGACATTACCTAGGTCTAGCGGTATGACGTGTAGATCTTTCTTCTCCCTCTTAGTGGTATGGATCTCTTCCCAAATCATGGAAGTATGCTCTACACAGCCAGGGAAACCTGTGATCCTGGCTTTCTGGCAGCTGGTATTGAGGTAGTTGTTCTCCGTGAGGTAGGTGGTCATTCTTCTTACCATCACGGAGAAGAAGATTTTCCCCTCCACATTTAGTAGGCCTATGCTCCTAACTGGTAAATCCTAACTGGTGGGTCCAGTTCATTCATTGTTTACTGTCCAAACAAGTTTACCGTTTACCAAAGCCTTGTTTGAAGTGTCTGTGTGAATGAGTCCTGTCACTGGTACCATTTGTCAAGCATCTCAGTAATCAAAAAATGTCCACCTTTTTTGTTGTTTGCATTTTCTCGTATTTCCGAAAACCATCTTTACCCAGTCTTTCTCTTACATATTTCTGAAAATGATGAAACATTGTGATTATCACAGACTTGTTTTTACTTCATAGTGTCACGCAATTTTTTTTTTTTTTAGCTTGAGTTCAAATATTTCATCTGCAGCATGTGAAACAAATTTCACATATTTGCATTGTATTTATTCTCATGGTTTGTGCAACATGCTTTACAAAAATAATATTTAGCTGAGACATGAAGCCTCATGTATACATTTCCTTTCCTGTGACTATTTCAAAATAAAAGTCGGACTGTGTGACACAAGATACATGTACAGTAGATAGTTAGTAGATAGTTTATCACTTCTACTAATTGAATATTCTGTTTAATTGTTCATGATACTACAATCATTATACAATGTATACAGTATGTACCAGGGGATCTTGCACAAAATGATGTTTACAATTTTAGAAAACGATCATTAACCCTAAGAAAACAGAGCATTTAGGCTGCTTTTTTTCCATTTCTATGTTTAAACATACAGAGGCCATAGGAATGTGCAATATAGAGTACGTCGTATATCCTTTATTCAGAACATAGACAATCTGATAAAAAAAAATACATACGTATATTTTCACCAACTATATAAACACAACAGAGCAAAAAGTACTCAAAATGTTTAAAATTGGGTTGAATTTTGTATCACAGTTCAAAGTTGACTTGAACTATTACTGCTACTTTGTATCACTACTAAAAATGTTATATAAAATGAACATTAGAAGATGGAAAGAAACAACAAATTTGTTTAAAGCCTGAAAATGTGACCTATGAACACCCCCGGGATGTCCATATAAGGAGATGTGTATTATTACCAGCAATTTACCAAGGGTGTGCCTGTGCACTATAAGTGTTAACAGTTCCTTACCGCCCATCTTTACCAACTCACACAGTAAGGACAGAGATCTTTCAGAGAGAACCCAAGGAGAGAAACTTCAACATTGAAAGGTTGGATATAATTTTATAATTGCCTGCATAACCTGCTGCTGACACAGACAGAACAAGACATTTGAAAACATCATTTCCAGTTTTGAGAAACACTGATCAATATTTTTCAACATTTTATGGACCAATCAATATCTCGATTAGTTGCAGCCCTATAGTGTATAAAATCTGATATCTAGCAGTTAGCCTGCACATGCACGCTAGTACATTTATTTACTTGCTTTGGGAAGAACTGTCGGTGGATTTTTGGTGTCAGACCTATCTGTTAAGAAGTCAACAGTCAAATCATCCTGCATTGACATATTTAAAGATTAGCGCAATCAATCAAATCCCACCTTTTTCATAATCATACAGTCCTGATTAGAGATAAATATCAGGAATAACATGTGAAAGTTATGGATGTTCAGAGACATGTCTTAATAGTGACATTTAATGTGAGGCTGGTAAAACCTGTCCAGTATGTTCATCGTTTACTATCCTAACAAGCGTTACATTAACTAAAGCCTTGTTTAAACTGTTTGTGTATCCCAAATCAAGCAAAAGACATTTTTTTTAATGTTCAAAATTACCACTATGGTATTTCTAGTAGGTGCATTATTTCCGCTAGTTCAAGAATTAATGATAAATTGATTAAAAATTTTAGTGGTGGGGTCAAAATTGTTGATCATAAATAGTGCTGGGGACAAGTATCTGACGCCTATCGTCCCACTAGTGATGATGTGGGCATTTAATAATTGTAAATTATTGTCATAACATTTATACCATGGATATTATTTTGAACAGAGGTTTGTAAGTCGTAAGTTTTGTAAGTGGGCATTTGCGTGTTGTTGTTCAGCACCGTTTTCTGTATGCATTCCCTCTCGTCATTGCATTCTGGCACCTTATGATTTACAAATGATGCGCTGGTTGTAGGCTATACCTGGTCATATTGCTGTTGGTTATGTTTAACGTGATGATTATATGCTGTGTGGATAGAGTATAGGATGATAAAAAATATATGTACTGTAGGTTAATAATTGTGCCCCCCCATGCATTTCATATGCCCACCTTAAGACTGAGGTCTGGCGAGGGGTCTGTTATCTTGACATGCCATGACTTGCCATGACAGTGGGTTTAAAAAAAAAAAAAAAACAGGCTGATGCATATGGACTAGTTGAATGAAGACTGGATTAGTTATTGAATCAGATGTGTTTGTATGTGACAAACAACCTGAATACACACAAACCACCCAATGACTCTGATGCCCATGGAGCACACACAAACAACACAAATATACATAAATAAACACTTCATTTAATAAACAACAGCAGTGCTATTATAAAATGTTACTATTAATAATTGTAAACACATTTTACCTTGGCTTAAAGTGCACCAAACATGTCCTTGTGCAGAATGTCCAGAATGTACCCACAGACATGCATTAAAGGCAGGTACTGCTGCTAACAGTAGACTTGTTGATGTCACTTGTTTTTCTGTGGTCAAATCAGCCACTCCTACACGTGAAGTGTGCCAATATTCTCTCCTTTACGTCAATTCTACTCAAACATTCCAGACCAGACCAAGTAGTCATATTTCTGTTTTTCAAAATAAAGTCTTATCAAAAGCAAACACAAAGTACTGTATATATATATATATATATATCAAACAAATTATGTCAAATAAAACATTAGTAAAAATGTATTGCATATATTGTACATAGTGGAGCTACAGTCGTTCATCTTGTTATTGAATTGTCTGTCTTGCACATTTTTTTGCACATAGTTAATATGTCCGCACCTTATTTCAAATGTTCTTCTATTTGTACCTTGTTATGATTTTTGGCTGCTGTAACACTGCAGATTTACCCACGTAGAATGAATAAAGCAATATCTTATCTTGTCTCATTTACTTTTTTTGAGAATAATTAAATAAAATATTTTAAATTTATGAATAATTTATTGTTTCAGTTTTGTAGGACTTAGTACTTCTTGTACTGTGTTTAGATTATTCGTCTATATTTAAAAAACGAACAAACAAGTATCACTTTAATTCATAAATGTGATCTAACAAAGGTAAAGGGCAAATATACGCATTTATTTTGCTTGTATTTGAGATGAATTAAACCTCTGTTGGGTATTTTAACGTAAAATTGTTTGATTGTGGTGAATTAAAAACCCAAAAATACAGCGGGTCCACCAGACCCACGAACACTGGCTAAGTAACAAAAATATGTACCTCATACAAGTAGTATGAGGTACTTTTACTGTACTTTGAAGTAATCCAGGGTAAAATTTCACTTTTGACAACACCAACCTCTTCAATGTAGTTACTTCACAGTAAATTAGTTAGCAATATCCATCTTTTATATCTAAGTTAGTGCATCACTGTCCTGATTATTTATTGCATTGACATCATATAGTTATCTTTGAGTCAGCAATCTTGTTTACTATTTCTAGCCATTTTACAGGGTCTTTGTGCTCACACGCATACAAACACTTACACCTGTATATACTGTATATATAAGATATATATATACAGTATATAGAACTGTTTTTTTTTTTGTTGTCTGTCAAATAAATGGTTTTAATGATTGTAATCACAGTTTGCCTCAATCTCTTTCTTCCAGAGTAACCAACAGGATGAACACTGCCACTCCCACTGAAAATGAATTCACTCTCCTGGAGGAAGGATTCTCTGCCCAGGATATGGTTGACAAGATTATCAATGAATCATCTACGACGGTAATGTCACTTTTCCATGATACAGTTATAGACCTACTTGGCTCAGATCGGTCTAATATTCTGCATAAAATGTCTCAGAAATTATGAAAAAGAAAACCTTTTTTCCCCCAAATAAATGTAGTACAGAACAGGAGATAAATGAAATATAGCGTTTCACCATTCATTCACCGAAAGTGCATTCACTTTCATTGCTTTACTTAGCCGATGTGTCCCACTCTCTTGCCACTGTCTCCATTGACACAGCAATCTCCACCTCTTTCAATCTCCACCACTTGTATGTGTGTCCGTGTTCAGCAAACACTCTCTTGCTGGTTTTGGCTATAAGAATCGGTTTTGGGAAACCGGTGGAACAGTGGTCATACCTATTCTCTCAAAGAGACTATTGTTGACTGCTTTTGTCTCTTTCATTTTCTACATTGCAGGATGACAGGGATGCCTTCTATGTCTGTGACTTGGGAGATTTGCTGAAGCAACACCTGCAATGGGTGAGGGCCCTGCCTCGTGTCACTCCTTACTACGCTGTCAAATGTAACGACACTCGGGAAGTGGTTAAGACACTGGCGTCTCTGGGAACTGGCTTTGACTGTGCAAGCAAGGTGCATTTTTGTGAGATATTCAAAGTTGACATGGTATTGGAAACTTGTGCTTCTTGTATTTCGAACTATTTTGTTCCCTCTCTGTAGTCAGAGATTCAGCTGGTTCAGTCTCTGGGAGTAGAACCAAGCAGAATCATCTACGCCAACCCCTGCAAGCAAGTTTCTCACATCAAGTATGCTTCAGCAAATGGGGTCCAGGTGATGACCTTTGATAGTGAGGAGGAACTTATCAAAGTGGCCCGTTGTTATGACAATGCCAAGTAAGACACTTCATCACCCATGATACTATAAAAAGATTACTGTGAAATCTACAGTACCTTGCTGGCAGCAACTGACAAGTAGGCATTTCACAGTATGCTTACTGTAAGTACTGTATTTGCTCTCACAGTCATAGGGTGCTGTATTTTCCATCACAGTACTGTTACAAGAATTACTAGATAGATTTTAATACTATTAATTGTAAAATGATTAAACCATTTAAAAAAAACAACAACTATCGAACAGCAAGTTTGAACAGTGTCAGTTTGAAAACACACAACACAGAAAATAATAAACAACATCATTTTATGCATATACATTTGTTAATGTAGTACCTGATAGTGATGCGCGGGTCTGGATTATTTCCAACCTGCGGGTCCCGCATTTATTTAATCATTTGACCCACTCCATCCCGCACGCACAACCGCATCTTTTTTCACAACCCTATTAAATACACTATTAAATACACTATTAAATACACATTAAATATGTCATTGAATAAGGCTTTTATTCTGTCTGACAAATGTGCTTGAAAACAGCCAGAAATTGTCCCAAACATGAGATTTAGCAGCTTGGCCTTCTTTTGATTTTGGTTTGTTGTGGCCACTGCTTGGCGCTTTTGTGAAGTCTGGTGGATTTACCAGACATATTTAATCCTTCATGTCCCGCCCCACCCGCCCCGCCAATAAAGTGAACATTTCTTGACCCGACCCAACCCGACCCAACCCGACCCGCGGGTAACCCGCGAGACCCACTAGTACCTGAGACATCTTTGAGCAACTCAGTAGTTTGTAATAAAACTTAAGGCCTAAGATACTAAGAAACTAAGATATGGCTGAACAGGTTGTGATTCAACTCACGATCAGCGGTTTTAAGATTTTCTAAGTCATTTTAATTGATCGACAGTTACACATTGTTCGGTTTGATTTTTGTGTTGGACTTTGCACTCACGACTCTTCCACTGACAACACCCTCTGACCAATCCGTGGCCAGCAGTCTGTTGACATCACATTTTAATATCGGCTCAGCTCACTTGGAACCTCTGCTTCTTCTACCATAACATACGTTTAGGTCATGTTTGTAAATGACAACTGGTTCTCAAACATTTTACCTGGTAAAATAAAAGTAAAATAAAAATGTTCTAATGTACAGCCATGCTTTTCTTTCCCAAACCAGTCAAAAAGTCAGTTAATTGTTCTTAGTTCTAGCAAAAGAGTTAGTTAGTAACAGTTAGTTAATTGTATGTCATTTATCAGTTGAAGTGTCATCTGAATACCTGTTGACATGAAACCTGTTGATTACTAATACAGTCAACATTTCTGTCCTGTGCACAGGCTGGTGCTACGAATCACCGCTGATGACTCAAAGGCAGAGGTTAGTCTCAGTATGAAGTTTGGGGCCCATCTCAAATCCTGTCGAGGTCTTCTGGAGCGAGCTAAAGAGCTGAAGCTGGATGTGATTGGTGTCAGCTTCCATGCTGGCAGTGGCTGCAGGGATGCTATGGCATACGTAAAGGCAATCACAGATGCTCACTTTGTTTTTCTTATGGGGGTAAGACATATATATCTGTGAAAAATAAATGTAATAATGTTCCCTTATTTGTCACATTAAAATGTTTCAGATCATGCAAACAATTTTAAACGTAGGCAAAAATAACGCATGTAAACACAAAGTTTGCCTTTTAAATTGTTGTTCTCCTCATCTTTGCCACCATCTTCCACTTATCGGGGTCTGGGTCATGAGAACCTGATACTATTTATTTATTTATTACATAAACCACTATATGAACTATAAATTGCAGTATTACTCCTACATTCCCACTCTCTCGTGTGGATGATGCTTCATTCATTCACTCAGACACTGACACACACACACAGATGAACGCTGAATGCTGCATGTGCAGAGTGACGAAGTCTCAGGTGTAGTGAAAAGAAATGCATAAACTGTAAATGCTTGTCAAATCTTAAGATGAACACACACATCAGCCCCCAATGAGAACCTTTTAATTCCACCTCTGTTTTACATACAGCACCTGACAGTTTTATATTTTGTTTGACTGGATCCAGGCGACTTTCTACATCTGTGTAGAACTTTAATCTTCTATTACGATGTTGTTGCTATGAGCAAATCTGAAATTGTTAAATGGGACTGAACCATGTTATATTTAAATTGCTGAAAATTATTCTGATGGTCGTGTCTGATCCTACATACATGTGTTCAAATATGATGTGTTTTGACAGAGACATGATTTTTTTTAACTGTTTCGTCCTTTATAAGTCATGAGTGGGTAGATTCCTATCAGAATGTAATGAAACATACTGCACATGGGTGATTAATTACCCATCACAAAATATTCACATTGATCCGTTAAACATTGATTGGTTCTGTTGCCATTGCTTTTTTCTGTTAAACATTGCCATTCCTGAATCCAAAATATCCACATATTCCGAAGTTCTTTTCCACCACTTATACTCACGCTCATTATGAAAAGAGTCCTCTGCTCTGCTGCTTAAAATGAAATCATCCTTTTGAAACTTTATTATGACCTGAGACATGATATTGTAGCAAATATACAAAAAATGTATCAGGAAGGAAGCAAATACTTTTCCCCTCAGAATTTCACAGTCTTTTTATGCAGCAAAGTAAACAAAGACTTCATCTTTTGATATCTAGGCTGATCTTGGGTTCAAAATGGATCTCTTGGACATTGGTGGTGGATTCCCTGGTACAGATGATGTCAAACTCAAATTTGAAGAGGTAAAATTACCTTTAAAATTTGCATACTGAATATATATATAATATATATATATATAACATTTTTGTATCTACACATTGAGAATGTACTGCCTTACTTTACTAGCTGAAGCATTATTAGATTTATTTTAGTCTAATTTATAAATTGACACTTTTTATTTTCTCTAGCTCACAGCTGCTATCAACCCTGCTCTGGACAAGTATTTTCCTGCTGACACTGGTGTTAAGATCATTGCTGAGCCAGGACGCTTTTATGTAACTTCTGCTTTCACACTGGTTGTCAACATCATTGCCAAGAAGGTCATCATGGACGAGGAGTCAGACTCTGATGGTAAAATAATCGTTTTATTTGTTACTAACATTTTTGCCTGTTCAAAATTGACATTTTGGTGATGTGACAAAGACATTTGTAAAATGTGACAAAAAAAGGACACACAAATACAGACCAATGGCTTCAGTGACTTGGAGGCATTTATAAAGTTTACGAGAACAAAAAGTGTAAAGTTACATAAATAAATATTTGTTGTCATTTCAGTCAACTTCTCAGGAGTACCATGTAAATTTGCCAGCTGAAAGGCAGCAGTGAATTAAATCAAATTATGCTTTCTTCACAGATAAAGACAAAGTGATCAACAACAAGACTCGGATGTACTACATCAATGATGGAGTGTATGGATCTTTCTCATTCATACCCTTGCACAACTTTAAGGTTCTGCCAACACTGCATAAGGTAATCAAAAATGAATAAAATAGTGACAATCATCACACATTTTGATCAATGAAGGGTGAACTAATTTTTCATAACAATCAATTGCGTTCTCTCTTTCACTCTCCTCAGAAGCCAAAGCCAGATGAAACCATGTACCCATGTAGCATCTGGGGCCAAACCTGTGATGGTGCGGATCGCATCGTTGAGCAGTGTTTCCTGCCTGATCTGCAGGTGGGCGACTGGCTGGTCTTTAAAAACATGGGTCACTACACCATAGCTGCCTCCTGCTTATTTAATGGATTCCAAAGACCTGACATTCACTACATGATGTCTCGTCCTGCCTGGTGAGTGATTTGGTCACTTTTCAAGCGCCTCAAGAGTAACTTAGGCTAGATTTGACTTTTGTTTTGGGGAATCTAACTTTGATCTACTCTGTCTTCTCCAGGCCTCTCGTGCCTGCCAACTCCTGTGGGAAAAGTCAGCCTGTGGCCAAGATGGAGAGAAACATGCCCAGAAGTCACATTAATTGCTAATAACTCACAAAGAGTTTGAACAAGTTATGTATGTTTATATACATATACATATATACAGTACATATATATATACCTAAATATACATATATATTTATATAAACAAGAAGAAGATAGGAATCACATCAAATCATTTTACAAAAACATGAAAATAAATGAGCAATACTTTATACAGACCATATCTACTGTGTGTAATTTGCATTTAAATGTTTTTAACATAGACTTTTGTTGTAAGTGGTGCATGCACGCTAGTATGGCAAGCCGTTTTAACATTTAATCGAACCACACTCCTATCCATAATCACATTTTAGACAATTGTAATTTCAGATATCCACGACTGCATTCATTCTAGGACAAATGACATAATGTACCCCAGAATGCAATTCACCGGTACATAGCAGCAGAGAAAACAAATATAAACCAGGTCTCGTGGTCTTCGTCTGCCTGGACATTAGCTGTAACTTACATTCTCAGTTCAGCCAAACTGTTCCTCAGTTCATCATTCATGTCTGGAGACAGTAAATGTTTGATTCTCTCAAGATTTCTACCACAGTTGTCGATAGTACGATGATCTCTCTCTCTTGTCCGAGAGCGTCCACAGAGGCGAGCTGATCACCTCTGACAACGTCGCTGCCAGACTATAAATACGTCATATCTTAAGACACAAACCACATTTTTCTTAAAACTGCATTCTGTGTAATATTTATTTCAGGTTTATATTTGTTTGCTCTGCTGCTATGTTTTTATATTTTCTTGTATTCTATACATCACAAAACAACTTTCATTAAGCTCACTTATTTACATATTTATTTTATTTTCATTGACGATTCTATAAAACATACTAGAAGTGATAAACTATTTATTGTGAAATATTTGCAGGAAAATCTGCTCTGTGGATTCACACCAAAGAGTACAGAAAATGATTGAGAGCATTTAGACGTTTGTTTATGTAAAACGTTGCAGCAGCTCTGCAAAGAGGATGGCGTCATGAAAAGGCAACACATAAAATGGTCAATTACCATAAATAAAAACACAGATGTTTATTGAGTGTTGGACCTTTGTATCTTTTTTTCCAGTTGAAAAATTATTAAATATACAACATAAAAAAGAAAGAGTGTTGGAAACATTTTTGGCATGTAGGTATACTACTCAATCAATTCATGACAGTTTTGTCATTTTCAGACATTTTGCAGAGATTTTTCAAAATTACTATAAATGATTTGATTTGAAATAAAATGAGAAGAGGGACAAAGTCTACATCTTGGAATGGTCTATTTGGGAATAATCATGTTTGAGTCCTGATCAGTGCTTTAGTGCTTTATATGTGAGGATGCATTAGAATAGAATAGAATAGAATAGAATAGAATAGAATAGAATAGAATAGAATAGAACTTTATTTGTCTGACACCAAGGGGTGACAGATTTTTTTTTTGACAGGGCTCAACATCACCTTTACACACACACACACACACGCACACACACACAAGAAATTAAAAAAGACCTAAACACAAATACACAAGGGAAAAGTACACCAAATAAAGCCTGAGTAAACAACACACATTGATACTTAAAAGAAAGAAAAGGACCAGCGGCAGATCATTATGAGGTTACTGAAATTGAAATTCCTCTGCTGTTGGCAGTTGGAATGAATGATTTTTGGAATTTTTGGAATTCTGAACCAAGTGAAGACTCTTCAGAGACTTTTTGTTGTAATAAAGGCATGAAGAAGCTTTTCAGCATCCTTTAATGACAGGATGTGTCCGATTTTTGTTATGTTGCAGAACAAAAATCTAACCAAACGGGTGGAAGAAGGCTGACTTGCAGGCTTGTTGTATGTATGTTGTATAGAGCTGGAGGCCATGGTAATGCCATCCAGAGTGTGTGTACTTTGTAAAATTACAATACTGCTAAACAACTTCCACAGGTTCTTCTTCAAATACAGTATGTGCCTCTCTCCTCAGGACTGTATGGAAAAGAGGGCTTTGAATGAGATAAATGTTGACTTCTTGGCAGAGATGTCTGACATGAAAAACACTAGTGTGGGGTGTGCAAGCTTCCCTAATAAATATTTGATTTTACAGATTTTACAGATTACAATCAAACTTATTTAGTCCAGCCAGAACGGAAATTCAGGAATTTTAAAATGGTATGTGATGTATGAAGGCCAGTTGAAAACATATAGCAAAGAGTTCCTTATTGTACATGCAATGTTGCTAATTATGATTGTACACAGACTAATACAGTCAAGTGTCAACATTAGAGTTTCACTATCTATGATGAAGCAAAAGGCAAGATCTCTTCTTATATTATTGTTGATAATACAAGTTATAGAGTCTCCATAGTAATTACAAAGTTACCATAAAGGTAGGACCACAAATCAGTTTTGCAGTAGCCCTTTACAGGTATTTCAACAATTAAAATGGGCTAAGATGGCTATAATGTTTAAAATATATTCCATCCAATGAAATTTAGTGATTTTGAGGCCAAACAAATATCCTCTCAGCCACAAGGGAGGAGATCAATTCACTTCGTGGCATGGCAACACTCCATGTTATTGTTTGGACTAGCCCTTATGAGGATAATTTCTTTATGTAAAGACATCTGTAAATAATTTTAATTAGAGTAGCTTCCAAGCACAAGCATAAGCAATATATATCAGTGTTGGCGTGTCAGTGTTTTACACTTGTCGAGAATGTGTGGGTTGTAAGGGCTGAGCGGGAGAAGAAGGGTGAGAGGCCTCCATCCAAGAAATAGAGAAGGAAAGCTGACACAATCCTGCACAGGATAGCAGCATTCTAAAGCTAGACTTATATTCACTTTAATTATGTTTAAAGGACTAGTACGCTCTCTGGGTGGTCAGTCTGACCATTACAGAATACAGTCTTGATATTATCATGTGATGATTGTTTAGAATAATGTGTCATCATTTTATCCAGGATTAAAAGGAGGAGTAGTATACCTTTTTAGGTAATAGAAGATTTGATATAACTTCTTCATGTATAGATTAAGAGTTATTTTGCAGCAGAACATGAGTGTAAAACAGTAACAGTAGTAGTAGTCAATAGAAGCCTAATTCTATGGAAATCTACTGAGGAAGCAAGGTTTCCAACAGAGAACAATTGCTATTCTCCTAACCCTAACAGGGTAGCCATTCTGGGGTAGGCGAGTCTCCTCCTTGCCATTTTTAATTTTACCTGTGTTATACCAGTAAAATTCTGTGGCCCTTTAAATGGAGAGCTGAGCCAGTGCCACCTCTACAGGGGTATTTCACTGACGCTTGGGGATCTTATACACTAGATGGCAGTGTGGTGTTATGGTGTTGTGGACCTGCACTCAGTGGTGTGAAGAATGAAAAGAAGAGGTGAGAGAACACAACCCTGTAGGGAGCAAACTGGGGTGTATCAGGGTAGATGTTGTTGACCTCTCTGTGACCTACTGGTTTAAATGTTCAGTATCCAAAGAATTGCTCAGTCATCTACAGGAGCAGAGTTTTCCAGCCATAAAATAAATAATAAAGGCATAAAGATAATGATAAGGGTTTTACAGTGTTTCTGTTTATTATTTACACAGGACAGGACAGTGGATGCATCACAGCCTATTAATTGTAGTTAATGGAGAGTTACAGTATATTCATGTGCTAGTGCCTAGGTGTGTGACATGTGTGTATCTGTATGTGCATGGGTGTTCATATACAAAACACAGTTTAAACATGGTATTTAACATGTCTCTCAGTAATATGTGCTGACCACTAGATGGTGCTCTTGAATCCTAAAGTGATTCAGAAGGCCTTATGATTTTATGTGGTCCCATTTGGACAAAACACACAATTATTTTGGCTTTGAACCTAATGTTTTATTTATTTTTAAAAAAGAATACAAAACTTCTAAAACGTTTCCACAGGAAAGCTCAATGAAATCACCATCCCATCTCATGCGTCTACTTCAAATGTATGGTTAAACATAAATTATTATCACAAATAGATTCCTTGCCTCATGCAAGTTACAAAAAGTAAGAATATAATAAAATAAGGAGGAGGAGAGAAAGGTATGCAGTCTGCTTCTTGAGTCCCTGTGTTTTCAGTGTTAATCTTGAAGACTTTGGTTTTTGGTTGCCATTGACCAAGACATGAATGAAGACGATATGACGGGTAGCAGAAAACTTTAATATACAGATTACATTGCTGTCTCAGAAGTTATTACATTTGCTGCAGCCACAGCAGCCAGAGTCATCAGCAAGATTCAAGCACATTATATTATCTTGGGAGTATATCACATTTTACTTGTGAAGTAAATTTGGCCAGAAAGGGCAGAGAAGCATTTAGAGAATAGACACTTAACAGGGTGACAAAAACAATAAAACGGTGTTTGCTGTTTGAACATCTTAAGGACTAACACTTTGGAGTTCTGTACAGAAGTGGAGATCAAGATAAATATTAATATAGCAGCCACATAAGGAGTTAAATGACCCCTCCAATCACCTCGGAGTTGCTAGCCTGGACTGTGACTAGAGCTGTTGAGTAATATGCCAATATAAATAGCATCTCTTCACCTCTGACCATTTATACATTCATAAAAAGTATGTCTGAAAATGATGAGACCTGAGGTGAAAAGCAAACTTCAGTAAAGTGGTTTTCTGGTTTATTCAGCAAAGTAACACTTTACTTTTGCTTTTCCAATTCAGCAAATACAGGTTCAGTCTAGTACAGTTGTTACATTAAACTCAAGTAGAAGTGCCCTGCACACTCTGCCTAGAACCCACAGAGACACTTGGGGTGGGATTTAGCTTCAATTAATTTAAAGCATCCATCTCCAGCTTCCATACAGAACACAGACATTTTGAGCAGCAACATGCCCCCCCCCCACTCCTCCTGTCAAGTAACTGGCCTTAAATGTTCATACATTGGGATCAAAAGGAAGGAAAAAAATCTCCCCAAAGAGAACATTCTCCAAATTGAAAATTAGTGACGCGACATTACTCGGCATTTAAAGCACACGGGCCTGACAAGGCTTGGTGCGCATCTCCAAGCTGCTCTCTTGGCCACAGCATGCTGTCACTTCCAACAGGCGAGACTCTTCCACAGGAGCTGGCATTCCCTGGAGATTAATCTGCTGCACATGTTGCCTGAAAAAGACAATGCCGACCAATGTTAGATTCTCTATGGACCATGACATGCACAAAAAACGATTAGACTACTTTTGGCTTCTGTGACATAACTCACCAGGAAGGACGGGACATGACGTAGTGAATGTCAGGTCTTTGGAATCCATTGAAGGTGGAGGAGGCAGCTACGGTGTAGGCACCCATGTTTTCAAAGACCAGCCAGTCGCCCACCTGCAGATCAGGCAGGAAACACTGCTCAACAATGCGATCCAGTCCATCGCAGGTAGGGCCCCAGATACTGCAAGGGTACATGACTTCATCTGGCTTTTGAAACTGGCCTCCCTCCTGTCAAAGCACACATCTATTGCTGTCAGGCTCGTTGTATTTTGGGAAACTCTCCAATCCCAGTTGGCTCGTAAGGGTTTCCGTAGTGTAGTGGTCATCACGTTCGCCTAACACGCGAAAGGTCCTTGGCTCGAAACCGAGTGGAAACAGCGTCGCTTTTAACGTCTCCATGGGGTGGGGGAAAAACATTTGCTGACCCTTGCCTTGATCAACAAAAAAAAAGGACTGAGAAACATTGTACTTAAGTGTCAAACCATTGTGGTACGAGTCAGTAAATTAGCTTCTCAGGTCCTCTGGCTGTTGCACTTTACAAACTGGAGACCACAGTCTGTCATGGTCAGTTGACCTGACTCATCCCATCCTTGCTGAAAGACCAGAGTAAGGGCATTTGTCTTCCCAAGGCCATGACTTTGCGGGGGCAACCTGTCCTCATCTGAAGGTTCCTGTTGGAGATGGCCTGATGGAGCCTTTCCGAATGTAACGTTCATCTTTCCTGGGAAGAGATGTATGGTCTTCTTCATTATCTGAGTGAAGACCCCCTGGGGTAGGTATTCACCTCGACACGGGGTTCACTCTGAATGAGTGCATCTCTTGCAATGTCAGACTGTTGGCTGGCAGCAAAAGTAGACAGACCGGGCCCCGCTATTTGTCACCATGGCCACGAAAGGGGTGGCCGCAGTCCTCGTTAGTATAGTGGACAGTATCTCCGCCTGTCACGCGAAAGACCGGGGTCCGATTCCCCGACGGGGAGCTTTTTCCTCTTCTATGCCCATGGGACCTTTATATCAAAACTCGACCTTGACCAGATGCCTCTCTTGCCAAATCACACAGCCACTGCTATAAGACTCATTACATTTTGGGAAAAATCTCCAATCCTGGCGTCCTTCACAGGGTTTCCGTAGTGTAGTGGTCATCACGTTCGCTTCACACGTGAAAGGTCCTCGGTTCGAAACCGAGCCGAAACAAGTTTGCTTCCACAGCGATTCACTAAAGCCTGATTAGTATTTGATCAATACAGCTGCTGCTGAGAAACATAGCTCAAGACCCTCGTCTCATTGAGATTGGCAATACGACCAAGAAGAGAGCCTTCCGAAGCTTTCCTGTCAGCCAGAATAGTTGGGGTTAACGCAAGTCAGACACCAACAGTCTGCAGACAGATCAACACAACACAGTTGTGCTCCAGCTGGCAATTCAATAGAACTATCACACTCAGTAGATACTCATAAAGTCTGCACCCCAAGTGGACCATTTGTCAAGGTAGTGTTCAAAAGCAAACTTTCAAAGTCTCCATTTTGCTCCCTCCTGTCAAAGCACACATCTATTGCTGTCAGGCTCGTTGTATTTTGGGAAACTCTCCAATCCCAGCTGGCTCGTAAGGGTTTCCGTAGTGTAGTGGTCATCACGTTCGCCTAACACGCGAAAGGTCCTCGGCTCGAAACCGAGCGGAAACTGCGTCGCTTTTAACGTCTCCATGGGGTGGGGGAAAAACATTTGCTGACCCTTGCCTTGATCAACCAAAAAAAAGGACTGAGAAACATTGTACTTAAGTGTCAAACCATTGTGGTACGAGTCAGTAAATTAGCTTCTCAGGTCCTCTGGCTGTTGCACTTTACAAACTGGAGACCACAGTCTGTCATGGTCAGTTGACCTGACTCATCCCATCCTTGCTGAAAGACCAGAGTAAGGGCATTTGTCTTCCCAAGGCCATGACTTTGCGGGGGCAACCTGTCCTCATCTGAAGGTTCCTGTTGGAGATGGCCTGATGGAGCCTTTCCGAATGTAACTTTCATCTTTCCTGGGAAGAGATGTATGGTCTTCTTCATTATCTGAGTGAAGACCCCCTGGGGTAGGTATTCACCTCGACACAGGGTTCACTCTGAATGAGTGCATCTCTTGCAATGTCAGACTGTTGGCTGGCAGCAAAAGTAGACAGACCGGGCCCCGCAATTTGTCACCATGGCCACGAAAGGGGTGGCCGCAGTCCTCGTTAGTATAGTGGACAGTATCTCCGCCTGTCACGCGGAAGACCGGGGTTCGATTCCCCGATGGGGAGCTTTTTCCTCTTCTATGCCCATGGGACCTTTATATCAAAACTCGACCTTGACCAGATGCCTCTCCTGCCAAATCACACATCCACTGCTATAAGACTCATTACATTTTGGGAAAAATCTCCAATCCTGGCGTCCTTCACAGGGTTTCCGTAGTTTAGTGGTCATCACGTTCGCTTCACACGCGAAAGGTCCTCGATTCAAAAACCGAGCGGAAACAAGTTTGCTTCCACAGCGATTCACTAAAGCCTGATTAATATTTGATCAATACAGCTGCTGCTGAGAAACATAGCTCAAGACCCTCGTCTCATTGAGATGGGCAATACGACCAAGAAGAGAGCCTTCCGAAGCTTTCCTGTCAGCCAGAATAGTTGGGGTCAACGCAAGTCAGACACCAACAGTCTGGAGACAGATCAACGCAACACAGTTGTGCTCCAGCTGACAATTCAATAGAACTATCACACTCAGTAGATACTCATAAAGTCTGCACCCCAAGTGGACCATTTGTCAAGGTAGTGTTCAAAAGCAAACTTTCAAAGTCTCCGTTTTGCTCCCTCCTGTCAAAGCACACATCTATTGCTGTCAGGCTCGTTGTATTTTGGGAAACTCTCCAATCCCAGTTGACTCGTAAGGGTTTCCGTAGTGTAGTGGTCATCACGTTCGCCTAACACGCGAAAGGTCCTCGGCTCGAAACCGAGCGGAAACAGCGTCGCTTTTAACGTCTCCATGGGGTGGGGCAAAAACATCTGCTCACCCTTGCCTTGATCAACCAAAAAAAAGGACTGAGAAACATTGTACTTAAGTGTCAAACCATTGTGGTACGAGTCAGTAAATTAGCTTCTCAGGTCCTCTGGCTGTTGCACTTTACAAACTGGAGACCACAGTCTGTCATGGTCAGTTGACGTGACTCATCCCATCCTTGCTGAAAGACCAGAGTAAGGGCATTTGTCTTCCCAAGGCCATGACTTTGCGGGGGCAACCTGTCCTCATCTGAAGGTTCCTGTTGGAGATGGCCTGATGGAGCCTTTCCGAATGTAACGTTCATCTTTCCTGGGAAGAGATGTATGGTCTTCTTCATTATCTGAGTGAAGACCCCCTGGGGTAGGTATTCACCTCGACACGGGGTTCACTCTGAATGAGTGCATCTCGTGCAATGTCAGACTGTTGGCTGGCAGCAAAAGTAGACAGACCGGGCCCCGCAATTTGTGACCATGGCCACGAAAGGGCTGGCCGCAGTCCTCGTTAGTATAGTGGACAGTATCTCTGCCTGTCACGCGGAAGACCGGGGTTCGATTCCCCGACGGGGAGCTTTTTCCTCTTCTATGCCCATGGGACCTTTATATCAAAACTCGACCTTGACCAGATGCCTCTCCTGCCAAATCACACATCCACTGCTATAAGACTCATTACATTTTGGGAAAAATCTCCAATCCTGGCGTCCTTCACAGGGTTTCCGTAGTTTAGTGGTCATCACGTTCGCTTCACACGCGAAAGGTCCTCGATTCAAAAACCGAGCGGAAACAAGTTTGCTTCCACAGCGATTCACTAAAGCCTGATTAATATTTGATCAATACAGCTGCTGCTGAGAAACATAGCTCAAGACCCTCGTCTCATTGAGATGGGCAATACGACCAAGAAGAGAGCCTTCCGAAGCTTTCCTGTCAGCCAGAATAGTTGGGGTCAACGCAAGTCAGACACCAACAGTCTGGAGACAGATCAACGCAACACAGTTGTGCTCCAGCTGACAATTCAATAGAACTATCACACTCAGTAGATACTCATAAAGTCTGCACCCCAAGTGGACCGTTTGTCAAGGTAGTGTTCAAAAGCAAACTTTCAAAGTATCCATTTTGCTCCCTCCTGTCAACGCACACATCTATTGCTGTCAGGCTTGTTGTATTTTGGGAAACTCTCCAATCTCAGTTGGCTCGTAAGGGTTTCCGCAGTGTAGTGGTCATCACGCTCGCCTAACACGCGAAAGGTCCTCGCCTCGAAACCGAGCGGAAACAGCGTCGCTTTTAACGTCTCCATGGGGTGGGGGAAAAACATTTGCTCACCCTTGCCTTGATCAACAAAAAAAAAGGACTGAGAAACATTGTACTTAAGTGTCAAACCATTGTGGTACGAGTCAGTAAATTAGCTTCTCAGGTCCTCTGGCTGTTGCACTATACAAACTGGAGACCACAGTCTGTCATGGTCAGTTGACCTGACTCATCCCATCCTTGCTGAAAGACCAGAGTAAGGGCATTTGTCTTCCCAAGGCCATGACTTTGCGGGGGCAACCTGTCCTCATCTGAAGGTTCCTGTTGGAGATGGCCTGATGGAGCCTTTCCGAATGTAACTTTCATCTTTCCTGGGAAGAGATGTATGGTCTTCTTCATTATCTGAGTGAAGACCCCCTGGGGTAGGTATTCACCTCGACACGGGGTTCACTCTGAATGAGTGCATCTCTTGCAATGTCAGACTGTTGGCTGGCAGCAAAAGTAGACAGACCGGGCCCCACAATTTGACACCATGGCCACGAAAGGGGTGGCCGCAGTCCTCGTTAGTATAGTGGACAGTATCTCCGCCTGTCACGCGGAAGACCGGGGTTCGATTCCCCGACGGGGAGCTTTTCCTCTTCTATGCCCATGGGACCTTTATATCAAAACTCGACCATGACCAGATGCCTCTCCTGCCAAATCACACATCCACTGCTATAAGACTCATTACATTTTGGGAAAAATCTCCAATCCTGGCGTCTTTCACAGGGTTTCCGTAGTGTAGTGGTCATCACGTTCGCTTCACACGCGAAAGGTCCTCAGTTCGAAACCGAGCCGAAACAACTTTGCTTCCACAGCGATTCACTAAAGCCTGATTAGTATTTGATCAGTACAGCTGCTGCTGAGAAACATAGCTCAAGACCCTCGTCTCATTGAGATGGGCAATAGGACCAAGAAGAGAGCCTTCCGAAGCTTTCCTGTCAGCCAGAATAGTTGGGGTCAACGGAAATCAGACACCAACAGTCTGGAGACAGATCAACACAACACAGTTGTGCTCCAGCTGACAATTGAATAGAACTATCACACTCAGTAGATACTCATAAAGTCTGCACCCCAAGTGGACCATTTGTCAAGGTAGTGTTCAAAAGCAAACTTTCAAAGTCTCCATTTTGCTCCCTCCTGTCAAAGCACACATCTATTGCTGTCAGGCTCGTTGTATTTTGGGAAACTCTCCAATCTCAGTTCTTTCGTAAGGGTTTCCGTAGTGTAGTGGTTATCACGATCGCCACTTCAATCTGAATCTAAGTCATTGGTTTTGTCATGTCAAAGTGATTTTGTTTGTGACGCAGAAGAAACTTTGAAGTCCTATCTGAGCGACAATACATTCAGATTGAAACAGATCTAAATCCTATCAGAAACACATCCGAAATCAGACTGGAAAAATGTGATCATGTGTTTTCTTGGCTGTGCAAAAATCTAGCTAAATACAATCTGGATATGCTTAAAAATCCGAGTTGAAGGCCCTTGAAGGTGTTGTCCCAGACTTGGATGCACTTTTCCTTGTCTATCTTGCTTGTCTTGGCCATAGAAGACCCTAGATTGATAAAAACAGGCTCTTTCTTTTTGAGAAATGTATAGTCACATTTAGACTATAATATTATTACATTTAGAATGCAATTCAGGGCAGCATAATCTTCTGTTGTGTAAGACAGTGAGACCACACCCTGGAGACAATAGACGAAACGTCATCACTCTGTATATTCTGCTCTTTGATTATCTGTAAATGAATTAATCAACTTGGTTCAAACTTCCTCAGTTGGGGACAGTCCCACCACTCTGAAGTGTAAACACTGTCTCATTTGAAGTGTGTAAGTCTGATGTTCTCAGTGCAGGAAGTAGACAAGTCAAGGTGGCTCAACTGTCATGTGAAAAGACCCCATGGTGATTAAAAGGTCCTCAGACGGAAATAGCATTCCTGAGTAAATCACAATGGAAATGTAAATGTAAAGTGTCTGTATTCTGGTGGGATATCTTGGATATAAGGGACAGAGCTCCCATTCACCGTGGAGTTTGGTCTGCTTAACAGAAGCTACCACACATCAACTGTGTGTCACACAACTTACTGGATGTATTTTCTACCACTGGACATTTCAATAAACTGGTATGTTAACCCTTCATTTCTAATATTGCCTTGTTGAGACCTTTGTTCTAAATAGTTAAGAATCTGTTATTGAAGATTTATTTAGTCTAGTTATATGGTGAGATTTAACACTCATACCCTCCACCTCTGAGTTGAATAGAAAAGATTGAGTATCATGTCCTGTAAACTGTTGAGTTACATTTCTGACCTCTGAATACTTCAACCCAGGTGTCTCGGCTATTCTTCCATATTCAACAAGGGCTATACCCTTCACCTCTGAGTTGAATAGAAAAGATTGAGTATCATGTCCTGTAAACTGTTGAGTTACATTTCTGACCTCTGAATATTTCAACCTAGGCATTAAGGCTAATCTTCTATGTGGAAAAGGTCACTGAGTGGTTTTTATAATATAAACCCTCCCTGAACTAGACCAGTGTCAGATTTCTTGACAATAGGATTGAATTCTTAAAGGGTTTACATTTTAAATGATTGGTAAACTTTAATTCCCACAATATTTAAAAGTAAAGTTAATTGTTGTTTAAATGGAGTCAGATTAAAGAAATATTTACTATACTTTACTTTACTTTGGAAAACCTCTTGCTAACGTCGGAAAGACAGAATACTTCTTGGGGAGAGATTGTTACTTGGTGGTAGATATTTCCTCCCCTACAGTTGCAATAATAACACAAGTAGCTAGATTGTTTTGTCCTCAATAACAGCTGCTATGCTCCTCCCTGCCCTGCTTGAGACAAAGTAAAGCATAGTAAGCAGCTGGTTTGTTCAGGAGAGATGTCATCAAGATGTCCTTTACAACATTTCTTTTGTAATCTACATAGAACTCATTTGCATAACACCATCTAATGGAAAACACCCTGCTAACACGGAGGTACTGTCTTCTGACTCAAGAGGGAGCTTGAGATGTGAAGCATATCAGCACACAAGACATTAGTTTATTGCTGATGGATTGAGTTTCAATACAGTTACATTCAAAAACACTACCTTTTCAAATAGTTGCCTGTGTGTTTTCAGTGTATTGCACCGACCCTGTTAGCATGAATCCCCTTTTCTACAGAAAGATTATAATGAAAAATTCACTTATAAAACACAAATGTTTAATCAAAAAAATAAATATTTGGAGGTGGGTTGATGATGCATGTGGCCATATATGCATTCAGAGAAACATAGGTTTTTGTTACTCATAATTTAATTGTGATTAATTTATGAAAAGTACTCATATTCATAAATGAGAAATATTAAAAACGATTTCAAAAATAATGTTTATAGTATGTGGATCTGAGATAAAGTAAATATATACATTGTATTTATTATTATTAGTAGTAGTAGTAGTAATAGCAGTAGTACTAGTTGTATTAGTATTATCATTGGTGTGAATTCCAGAGATGGGGAGCAGAGCGGCTGAAAGCTCTGCTGAGGTGGGCGGAGGGCACAGTGAGGTGGATGGAGGAGGATCTGAGGGAGCGGGAGGAGGTGGCGATATGGAGAAGGTCGGAGAGATACAGAGGTGGTGATATTGGCTATTGATATTAGCTGAATTCTGGACCAGTTGAAGTTTATGAAGGGATTTGTCAGGGAGACCAGAGAGGAAAGAGTTCCAGTAATAATCCCACTGCATTAAAACCCCAATAATGCAGTGGGACCAGGAGATCCTGGTGGATTCAGCCAGAGCCAGTGGATTGCTTTTTCAGCTTCCCCAGAGTTCCTTGGTGGATCCACTCAGTGTGGCTCCACATTGTCCCAGCTCCTTTAGCAGGCATGCTGTTGATGTGCCCACGAAGCCTCTGGCTCCCACCTCCACTGGGTACAGCCTCACACGCCATCTACTTTCTCTGCTCTCTGCGACCAGGTCTCCATACTTCACCTTCTTTCTCTCGTAGGCAGCTTCCAGTCTGTATTGAAATACTGTACTGCATTTAAAGATTAGAGGCATCATTCAAAGCCCCCTTTTAATAACCAAAAAATCAGGAATTACATGTAAAAGATATGGATATTCAGGAAATTTTAAGTTCTTCATATTGTCAATTTCATGGTTAATTGAACCTGTAAACATCTGAAACTGATGCATTCAATAATTATTGTACAGTGAAGAGCTACTCAAAATGTATTATTTTATCCCTCGGTTTTTTTATTTTTGTTTTATTTTATAATTTGAGGTACATTCAATCTTTTGAAAGCCAATCCTCTTTGAGGGCTGGTAAAACTTAACTGGTGGGTCCAGAACGTTTATTTACCAAAGCCTTGTTTGAAATTTTTGCCAGGAAATCAGGAAATCACCCAGGTATCCTTATACAAGTATTTAGGAGTTCATATTGATAATCTTCTCTGCTGGAAGACACATATTGTTAACCTGTGCAATAGATTGCAACAGAGGCTATATTTTTTGTGGAGATTAAGATTGTACGGCGTGAGCAGCCACATCATGATGATTTTCTCCCGTGCCATTGTAGAGAGCATCATTAGATATGGGATCACCTCATAGTTTGGCAACCTAACCATTAAGCTCAAAAGCAAACTGGCTGGCATGCACAAAACAGCAATGAAAATCATAGGGAGGGAAGAATATGAGCCCATACAGAGTATTTATGAGCATGCAGTAATTTCCGACTCCCAACACCCACTCTTCGCTGGAGACAAAACCTTGCCATCAGGGAGAAGACTCCGTGAGCCGTTATGCAAATCTAACCACCTTATATTATCATTTGTCCCTGCTTTCATTGAGCTGACAATGACAATGTGCAATAGAATAATGTGCAAAAAACGGCTTAGCAATTTAGCACATAGCACTTTATGTTTTTATGTCCTGATGTTGTCTGGGATGTAGAAGAATTCCAAAGCGTAGGCTATGAGCAGATGTGGTACTGACCCATAGGCATTACCTAGGTCTAGCGATATGACGTGTAGATCTTTCTTCTCCCTCTTAGTGGTATGGATCTCTTCCCAAATCATGGAAGTATGCTCTACACAGCCAGGGAAACCTGTGATCCTGGCTTTCTGGCAGCTGGTATCGAGGTAGTTGTTCTCCGTGAGGTAGGTGGTCATTCTTCTTACCATCACGGAGAAGAAGATTTTCCCCTCCACATTTAGTAGGCCTATGCTCCTAACTGGTAAATCCTAACTGGTGGGTCCAGTACATTCATTGTTTACTGTCCAAACAAGTTTACCGTTTACCAAAGCCTTGTTTGAAGTGTTTGTGTGAATGAGTCCTGTCACTGGTACCATTTGTCAAGCATTTCAGTAAACAAAAAATGTCCACCTTTTTTGTTGTTTGCATTTTCTCGTATTTTCGCAAACCCTCTTTACCCAGTCTTTCTCTTACATATTTCTGAAAATGATGAAACATTGGGATTATCACAGACTTGTTTTTACTTCATAGTGTCACGCAATTTTTTTTTTTTAGCTTGAGTTCAAATATTTCATCTGCAGCATGTGAAACAAATTTCACATATTTGCATTGTATTTATTCTCATGGTTTGTGCAACATGCTTTACAAAAATAATATTTAGCTGAGACATGAAGCCTCATGTATACATTTCCTTTCCTGTGACTATTTCAAAATAAAAGTCTGATTCAGGTTAATAACCATTTTTAAAATCTTTTGGCACAGTTTGTTTCATTGTCTATTAGGGCTGAAACATTAGCTTGATTAAGTGATTACATTATTAAATTAATCGGCAAATATTTTGATAATCAATTAATCGGTTTGATGGTTTGTGAATATGTTCTGGTTTCTTTGCTCCATATAACAAATACATCATTAAAACTGAATCATTTTGTTGGTTTAGAGACAGAACAAGACATTTGAAAACATAATTTCCTTCAAATGTTCTTCTATTACCTTGTTATGATTTTTAGCTGCTGTAACACTGCAGATTTATCCACGTAGAATGAATAAAGCAATATCTTATCTTGTCTCATTTAATTTTTTTGAGAATAATTAAATAAAATATTTTAAATTTATGAATAATTTATTGTTTCAGTTTTGTAGGACTTAGTACTTCTTGTACTGTGTACTTTTGGAGTAATCCAAAACTGAGATTATTCATCTATATTTAAAAAACAAACAAACAAGTATCACTTTAATTCATAAATGTGATCTAACAAAGGTAAAGGGCAAATATATGCATTTATTTTGCTTGTATTTGAGATGAATTAAATCTCTGTTGGGTATTTTAACGTAAAATTGTTTGATTGTGGTGAATTAAAAACCCAAAAATACAGCGGGTCCACCAGACACACGAACACTGGCTATGTAACAAAAATATGTACCTCATACAAGTAGTATGAGGTACTTTTACTGTACTTTGAAGTAATCCAGGGTAAAATTTCACTTTTGACAACACCAACCTCTTCAATGTAGTTACTTCACAGTAAATTAGTTAGCAATATCCATCTTTTATATCTAAGTTAGTGCATCACTGTCCTGATTATTTATTGCATTGACATCATATAGTTATCTTTGAGTCAGCAATCTTGTTTACTATTTCTAGCCATTTTACAGGGTCTTTGTGCTCACACGCATACAAACACTTACACCTGTATATACTGTATATATAAGATATATATATATATAGAAAGAATCGTTAGATAACTGTTTTTTTTTTGTTGTCTGTCAAATAAATGGTTTTAATGATTGTAATCACAGTTTGCCTCAATCTCTTTCTTCCAGTTTTCCAGTGAGTAACCAACAGGATGAACACTGCCACTCCCACTGAAAATGAATTCACTCTCCTGGAGGAAGGATTCTCTGCCCAGGATATGGTTGACAAGATTATCAATGAATCATCTACGACGGTAATGTCACTTTTCCATGATACAGTTATAGACCTACTTGGCTCAGATCGGTCTAATATTCTGCATAAAATGTCTCAGAAATTATGAAAAAGAAAACCTTTTTTCCCCCAAATAAATGTATTACAGAACAGGAGATAAATGAAATATAGCGTTTCACCATTCATTCACCGAAGGTGCATTCACTTTCATTGCTTTACTTAGCCGATGTGTCCCTCTCTCTTGCCACTGTCTCCATTGACACAGCAATCTCCACCTCTTTCAATCTCCACCACTTGTATGTGTGTCCGTGTTCAGCAAACACTCTCTTGCTGGTTTTGTTTATGTGACCAAAATATTTTGGATATAAGAATCGGTTTTGGGAAACCGGTGGAACAGTGGTCATACCTATTCTCTCAAAGAGACTATTGTTGACTGCTTTTGTCTCTTTCATTTTCTACATTGCAGGATGACAGGGATGCCTTCTATGTCTGTGACTTGGGAGATTTGCTGAAGCAACACCTGCAATGGGTGAGGGCCCTGCCTCGTGTCACTCCTTACTACGCTGTCAAATGTAACGACACTCGGGAAGTGGTTAAGACACTGGCGTCTCTGGGAATTGGCTTTGACTGTGCAAGCAAGGTGCATTTTTGTGAGATATTCAAAGTTGACATCGTATTGGAAACTTGTGCTTGTTGTATTTCTAACTATTTTGTTCCCTCTCTGTAGTCAGAGATTCAGCTGGTTCAGTCTCTGGGAGTAGAACCAAGCAGAATCATCTACGCCAACCCCTGCAAGCAAGTTTCTCACATCAAGTATGCTTCAGCAAATGGGGTCCAGGTGATGACCTTTGATAGTGAGGAGGAACTTATCAAAGTGGCCCGTTGTTATGACAATGCCAAGTAAGACACTTCATCACCCATGATACTATAAAAAGATTACTGTGAAATCTACAGTACCTTGCTGGCAGTAACTGACAAGAAGGTTGTTGTAATGCATTTCACAGTATGCTTACTGTAAGTACTGTATTTGCTCTCACAGTCATAGGGTGCTGTATTTTCCATCACAGTACTGTTACAAGAATTACTAGATAGATTTTAATACTATTAATTGTAAAATGATTAAACCATTTAAAAAAAACAACAACTATCGAACAGCAAGTTTGAACAGTGTCAGTTTGAAAACACACAACACAGAAAATAATAAACAACATCATTTTATGCATATACATTTGTTAATGTAGTACCTGATAGTGATGCGCGGGTCTGGATTATTTCCAACCTGCGGGTCCCGCATTTATTTAATCATTTGACCCACTCCATCCCGCACGCACAACCGCATCTTTTTTCACAACCCTATTAAATACACTATTAAATACACTATTAAATACACATTAAATATGTCATTGAATAAGGCTTTTATTCTGTCTGACAAATGTGCTTGAAAACAGCCAGAAATTGTCCCAAACATGAGATTTAGCAGCTTGGCCTTCTTTTGATTTTGGTTTGTTGTGGCCACTGCTTGGCGCTTTTGTGAAGTCTGGTGGATTTACCAGACATATTTAATCCTTCATGTCCCGCCCCACCCGCCCCGCCAATAAAGTGAACATTTCTTGACCCGACCCAACCCGACCCAACCCGACCTGCGGGTAACCCGCGAGACCCACTAGTACCTGAGACATCTTTGAGCAACTCAGTAGTTTGTAATAAAACTTAAGGCCTAAGATACTAAGAAACTAAGATATGGCTGAACAGGTTGTGATTCAACTCACGATCAGCGGTTTTAAGATTTTCTAAGTCATTTTAATTGATCGACAGTTACACATTGTTCGGTTTGATTTTTGTGTTGGACTTTGCACTCACGACTCTTCCACTGACAACACCCTCTGACCAATCCGTGGCCAGCAGTCTGTTGACATCACATTTTAATATCGGCTCAGCTCACTTGGAACCTCTGCTTCTTCTACCATAACATACGTTTAGGTCATGTTTGTAAATGACAACTGGTTCTCAAACATTTTACCTGGTAAAATAAAAGTAAAATAAAAATGTTCTAACGTACAGCCATGCTTTTCTTTCCCAAACCAGTCAAAAAGTCAGTTAATTGTTCTTAGTTCTAGCAAAAGAGTTAGTTAGTAACAGTTAGTTAATTGTATGTCATTTATCAGTTGAAGTGTCATCTGAATACCTGTTGACATGAAACCTGTTGATTACTAATACAGTCAACATTTCTGTCTTGTGCACAGGCTGGTGCTACGAATCACCGCTGATGACTCAAAGGCAGAGGTTAGTCTCAGTATGAAGTTGGGGGCCCATCTCAAATCCTGTCGAGGTCTTCTGGAGCGAGCTAAAGAGCTGAAGCTGGATGTGATTGGTGTCAGCTTCCATGCTGGCAGTGGCTGCAGGGATGCTATGGCATACGTAAAGGCAATCACAGATGCTCACTTTGTTTTTCTTATGGGGGTAAGACATATATATCTGTGAAAAATAAATGTAATAATGTTCCCTTATTTGTCACATTAAAATGTTTCAGATCATGCAAACAATTTTAAACGTAGGCAAAAATAACGCATGTAAACACAAAGTTTGCCTTTTAAATTGTTGTCCTCCTCATCTTTGCCACCATCTTCCACTTATCGGGGTCTGGGTCATGAGAACCTGATACTATTTATTTATTTATTACATAAACCACTATATGAACTATAAATTGCAGTATTACTCCTACATTCCCACTCTCTCGTGTGGATGATGCTTCATTCATTCACTCAGACACTGACACACACACACAGATGAACACTGAATGCTGCATGTGCAGAGTGACGAAGTCTTAGGTGTAGTGAAAAGAAATGCATAATCTGTAAATGCTTGTCAAATCTTAAGATGAACACACACATCAGCCCCCAATGAGAACCTTTTAATTCCACCTCTGTTTTACATACAGCACCTGACAGTTTTATATTTTGTTTGACTGGATCCAGGCGACTTTCTACATCTGTGTAGAACTTTAATCTTCTATTACGATGTTGTTGCTATGAGCAAATCTGAAATTGTTAAATGGGACTGAACCATGTTATATTTAAATTGCTGAAAATTATTCTGATGGTCGTGTCTGATCCTACATACATGTGTTCAAATATGATGTGTTTTGACAGAGACATGATTTTTTTTAACTGTTTCGTCCTTTATAAGTCATGAGTGGGTAGATTCCTATCAGAATGTAATGAAACATACTGCACATGGGTGATTAATTACCCATCACAAAATATTCACATTGATCCGTTAAACATTGATTGGTTCTGTTGCCATTGCTTTTTTCTGTTAAACATTGCCATTCCTGAATCCAAAATATCCACATATTCCGAAGTTCTTTTCCACCACTTATACTCGTGCTCATTCTGAAAAGAGTCCTCTGCTCTGCTGCTTAAAATGAAATCATCCTTTTGAAACTTTATTATTATGATCTGAGACATGAAATTGTAGCAAATATACAAAAAAGGTATCAGGAAGGAAGCAAATACTTTTCCCCTCAGAATTTCACAGTCTTTTTATGCAGCAAAGTAAACAAAGACTTCATCTTTTGATATCTAGGCTGAACTTGGGTTCAAAATGGATCTCTTGGACATTGGTGGTGGATTCCCTGGTACAGATGATGTCAAACTCAAATTTGAAGAGGTAAAATTACCTTTAAAAATATTTTGCATTCTGAATATATACATTTTTGTATCTATACATTGAGACTTTGCTGCCTTATGTTACTAGCTAATTTATAAATTGACACTTTTTATTCTCTCTAGCTCACAGCTGCTATCAACCCTGCTCTGGACAAGTATTTCCCTGCTGACACTGGTGTTAAGATCATTGCTGAGCCAGGACACTTTTATGTAACTTCTGCTTTCACACTGGTTGTCAACATCATTGCCAAGAAGGTCATCATGGACGAGGAGTCAGACTCTGATGGTAAAATAATCGTTTTATTTGTTACTAACATTTTTTCCTGTTCAAAATTGACATTTTGGTGATGTGACAAAGACATTTGTAAAATGTGACAAAAAAGGTGACACAAATACAGACCAATGGCTTCAGTGACTTGGAGGCATTTATAAAGTTTACGAGAACAAAAAGTGTAAAGTTACATAAATAAATAATAGTCAACAAGTGCAGGCTATTTAAAAGAAAAATCATCCCGATTAATCTTTCTTTGTTGACTCTTGTTGTCATTTCAGTAAAGTCAACTTCTCAGGAGTACCATGTAAATTTGCCAGCTGAAAGGCAGCAGTGAATTAAATTAAATTACGCTTTCTTCACAGATAAAGACAAAGTGATCAACAACAAGACTCGGATGTACTACATCAATGATGGAGTGTATACATCTTTCTCATTCATACCCATGCACAATATCAAGGTTCTGCCAACACTGCATAAGGTAATCAAAAAGGAAGGAATAAAATGGTGACAAGTCAAATCATCACACATTTTGATCAATGAAAGGTGAAACAAATAACAATCAATCGCTTTCTCTCTCTTTCCCTCTCCTCAGAAGCCAAAGCCAGATGAAACCATGTACCCATGTAGTATCTGGGGCCAAACCTGTGATGGTGCGGATCGCGTTGTTGAGCAGTGTTTCCTGCCTGATCTGCAGGTGGGCGACTGGCTGGTCTTTAAAAACATGGGTCACTACACCATAGCTGCCTCCTGCTTATTTAATGGATTCCAAAGACCTGGCATTCACTACATGATGTCTTGTCCTGCCTGGTGAGTGATTTGGTCACTTTTCAAGCGCCTCAAGAGTAACTAGATTTTACTTATGTTTTGGGGAATCTAACTTTGATCTACTTTGTCTTCTCCAGGCCTCTCGTGCCTGCCAACTCCTGTGGAGGAGTCTCACCTGTGTGAAAAGTCAGCCTGTGGCCAAGATGGAGAGAAACATGCCCAGAAGTCACATTAATGGCTAATAACTCACAAAGAGTTTGAACGGGTTATGTATGTATATATACATATACATATATACATATATACATATATATATACCTAAATATACATATATATATATATATTTATTTATATATATTTAGGAATCACATCAAATCATTTTACAAAAACATGAAAATAAATGAGCGATACTTTATACAGACCATAACTACTGTGTGTAATTTGCATTTAAATGTCTTTAACATAGACTCTTGTTGTAAGTGGTGCATGCACGCTAGTATGGCAAGCCGTTTTAACATTTAATCGAACCACACTCCTATCCATAATCACATTTTAGACAATTGTAATTTCAGATATCCACGACTGCATTCATTCTAGGACAAATGACATAATGTACCCCAGAATGCAATTCGCCGGAACATAGCAGCAGAGAAAACAAATATAAACCAGGTCTCGTGGTCTTCGTCTGCCTGGACATTAGCTGTAACTTACATTCTCAGTTCAGCCAAACTGTTCCTAAGTTCATCATTCATGTCTGGAGACAGTAAATGTTTGATTCTCTCAAGATTTCTACCACAGTTGTCGATAGTACGATGATCTCTCTCTCTTGTCCGAGAGCGTCCACAGAGGCGAGCTGATCACCTCTGACAACGTCGCTGCCAGACTATAAATACGTCATATCTTAAGACAAAAACCACATTTTTCTTAAAACTGCATTCTGTGTAATATTTATTTCAGGTTTATATTTGTTTGCTCTGCTGCTATGTTTTTATATTTTCTTGTATTCTATACATCACAAAACAACTTTCATTAAGCTCACTTATTTACATATTTATTTTATTTTCATTGACGATTCTATAAAACATACTAGAAGTGATAAACTATTTATTGTGAAATATTTGCAGGAAAATCTGCTCTGTGGATTCACACCAAAGAGTACAGAAAATGATTGAGAGCATTTAGACGTTTATTTATGTAAAACGTTGCAGCAGCTCTGCAAAGAGGATGGCGTCATGAAAAGGCAACACATAAAATGGTCAATTGCCATAAATAAAAACACAGATGTTTATTGAGTGTTGGATCTTTGTATCTTTTTTTCCAGTTGAAAAATTATTAAATATACAACATAAAAAAGAAAGAGTGTTGGAAACATTTTTGGCATGTAGGTATACTACTCAATAAATTCATGACAGTTTTGTCATTTTCAGACATTTTGCAGAGATTTTTCAAAATGACTATAAATGATTTGATTTGAAATAAAATGAGAAGAGGGACAAAGTCTACATCTTGGAATGGTCTATTTGGGAATAATCATGTTTGAGTCCTGATCAGTGCTTTAGTGCTTTATATGTGAGGATGCATTAGAATAGAATAGAATAGAATAGAATAGAATAGAATAGAATAGAACTTTATTTGTCTGACACCAAGGGGTGACAGATTTTTTTTTTGACAGGGCTCAACATCACCTTTACACACACACACACACACACGCACACACACACAAGAAATTAAAAAAGACCTAAACACAAATACACAAGGGAAAAGTACACCAAATAAAGTCTGAGTAAACAACACACATTGATACTTAAAAGAAAGAAAAGGACCAGCGGCAGATCATTATGAGGTTACTGAAATTGAAATTCCTCTGCTGTTGGCAGTTGGAATGAATGATTTTTGGAATTTTTGGAATTCTGAACCAAGTGAAGACTCTTCAGAGACTTTTTGTTGTAATAAAGGCATGAAGAAGCTTTTCAGCATCCTTTAATGACAGGATGTGTCCGATTTTTGTTATGTTGCAGAACAAAAATCTAACCAAACGGGTGGAAGAAGGCTGACTTGCAGGCTTGTTGTATGTATGTTGTATAGAGCTGGAGGCCATGGTAATGCCATCCAGAGTGTGTGTACTTTGTAAAATTACAATACTGCTAAACAACTTCCACAGGTTCTTCTTCAAATACAGTATGTGCCTCTCTCCTCAGGACTGTATGGAAAAGAGGGCTTTGAATGAGATAAATGTTGACTTCTTGGCAGAGATGTCTGACATGAAAAACACTAGTGTGGGGTGTGCAAGCTTCCCTAATAAATATTTGATTTTACAGATTTTACAGATTACAATCAAACTTATTTAGTCCAGCCAGAACTGAAATTCAGGAATTTTAAAATGGTATGTGATGTATGAAGGCCAGTTGAAAACATATAGCAAAGAGTTCCTTATTGTACATGCAATGTTGCTAATTATGATTGTACACAGACTAATACAGTCAAGTGTCAACATTAGAGTTTCACTATCTATGATGAAGCAAAAGGCAAGATCTCTTCTTATATTATTGTGGATAATACAAGTTATAGAGTCTCCATAGTAATTACAAAGTTACCATAAAGGTAGGACCACAAATCAGTTTTGCAGTAGCCCTTTACAGGTATTTCAACAATTAAAATGGGCTAAGATGGCTATAATGTTTAAAATATATTCCATCCAATGAAATTTAGTGATTTTGAGGCCAAACAAATATCCTCTCAGCCACAAGGGAGGAGATCAATTCACTTCGTGGCATGGCAACACTCCATGTTATTGTTTAGACTAGCCCTTATGAGGATAATTTCTTTATGTAAAGACATCTGTAAATAATTTTAATTAGAGTAGCTTCCAAGCACAAGCATAAGCAATATATATCAGTGTTGGCGTGTCAGTGTTTTACACTTGACGAGAATGTGTGGGTTGTAAGGGCTGAGTGGGAGAAGAAGGGTGAGAGGCCTCCATCCATGAAATAGAGAAGGAAAGCTGACACAATCCTGCACAGGATAGCAGCATGCTAAAGCTAGACTTATATTCACTTTAATTATGTTTCAAGGACTAGTACGCTCTCTGGGTGGTCAGTCTGACCATTACAGAATACAGTCTTGATATTATCATGTGATGATTGTTGTGAATAATGTGTCATCATTTTATCCAGGATTAAAAGGAGGAGTAGTATACCTTTTTAGGTAATAGAAGATTTGATATAACTTCTTCATGTATAGATTAAGAGTTATTTTGCAGCAGAACATGAGTGTAAAACAGTAACAGTAGTAGTAGTCAATAGAAGCCTAATTCTATGGAAATCTACTGAGGAAGCAAGGTTTCCAACAGAGAACAATTGCTATTCTCCTAACCCTAACAGGGTAGCCATTCTGGGGTAGGCGAGTCTCCTCCTTGCCATTTTTAATTTTACCTGTGTTATACCAGTAAAATTCTGTGGCCCTTTAAATGGAGAGCTGAGCCAGTGCCACCTCTACAGGCGTATTTCACTGACCCTTGGGGATCTTATACACTAGATGGCAGTGTGGTGTTATGGTGTTGTGGACCTGCACTCAGTGGTGTGAAGAATGAAAAGAAGAGGTGAGAGAACACAACCCTGTAGGGAGCAAACTGGGGTGTATCAGGGTAGATGTTGTTGACCTCTCTGTGACCTACTGGTTTAAATGTTCAGTATCCAAAGAATTGCTCGGTCATCTACAGGAGCAGAGTTTTCCAGCCATAAAATAAATAATAAAGGCATAAAGATAATGATAAGGGTTTTACAGTGTTTCTGTTTATTATTTACACAGGACAGGACAGTGGATGCATCACAGCCTATTAATTGTAGTTAATGGAGAGTTACAGTATATTCATGTGCTAGTGCCTAGGTGTGTGACATGTGTGTATCTGTATGTGCATGGGTGTTCATATACAAAACACAGTTTAAACATGGTATTTAACATGTCTCTCAGTAATATGTGCTGACCACTAGATGGTGCTCTTGAATCCTAAAGTGATTCAGAAGGCCTTATGATTTTATGTGGTCCCATTTGGACAAAACACACAATCATTTTGGCTTTGAACCTAATGTTTTATTTATTTTAAAAAAAGAATACAAAACTTCTAAAACGTTTCCACAGGAAAGCTCAATGAAATCACCATCCCATCTCATGCGTCTACTTCAAATGTATGGTTAAACATAAATTATTATCACAAATAGATTCCTTGCCTCATGCAAGTTACAAAAAGTAAGAATATAATAAAATAAGGAGGAGGAGAGAAAGGTATGCAGTCTGCTTCTTGAGTCCCTGTGTTTTCAGTGTTAATCTTGAAGACTTTGGTTTTTGGTTGCCATTGACCAAGACATGAATGAAGACGATATGACGGGTAGCAGAAAACTTAAATATACAGATTACATTGCTGTCTCAGAAGTTATTACATTTGCTGCAGCCACAGCAGCCAGAGTCATCAGCAAGATTCAAGCACATTATATTGTCTTGGGAGTATATCACATTTTACTTGTGAAGTAAATTTGGCCAGAAAGGGCAGAGAAGCATTTAGAGAATAGACACTTAACAGGGTGACAAAAACAATAAAACGGTGTTTGCTGTTTGAACATCTTAAGGACTAACACTTTGGAGTTCTGTACAGAAGTGGAGATCAAGATAAATATTAATATAGCAGCCACATAAGGAGTTAAATGACCCCTCCAATCACCTCAGAGTTGCTAGCCTGGACTGTGACTAGAGCTGTTGAGTAATATGCCAATATAAATAGCATCTCTTCACCTCTGACCATTTATACATTCATAAAAAGTATGTCTGAAAATGATGAGACCTGAGGTGGAAAGCAAACTTCAGTAAAGTGGTTTTCTGGTTTATTCAGCAAAGTAACACTTTACTTTTGCTTTTCCAATTCAGCAAATACAGGTTCAGTCTAGTACAGTTGTTACATTAAACTCAAGTAGAAGTGCCCTGCACACTCTGCCTAGAACCCACAGAGACACTTGGGGTGTGATTTAGCTTCAATTAATTTAAAGCATCCATCTCCAGCTTCCATACAGAACACAGACATTTTGAGCAGCAACATGCCCCCCCCCCCCCCCCCCCCCCACTCCCCACTCCTCCTGTCAAGTAACTGGCCTTAAATGTTCATACATTGGGATCAAAAGGAAGGAAAAAAATCTCCCCAAAGAGAACATTCTCCAAATTGAAAATTAGTGACGCGACATTACTCGGCATTTAAAGCACACGGGCCTGACAAGGCTTGGTGCGCATCTCCAAACTGCTCTCTTGGCCACAGCAGGCTGTCACTTCCAACAGGCGAGACTCTTCCACAGGAGCTGGCATTCCCTGGAGATTAATCTGCTGCACATGTTGCCTGAAAAAGACAATGCCGACCAAAGTTAGATTCTCTATGGACCATGACATGCACAGAAAACGATTAGACTACTTTTGGCTTCTGTGACATAACTCACCAGGAAGGACGGGACATGACGTAGTGAATGTCAGGTCTTTGGAATCCATTGAAGGTGGAGGAGGCAGCTACGGTGTAGGCACCCATGTTTTCAAAGACCAGCCAATCGCCCACCTGCAGATCAGGCAGGAAACACTGCTCAACAATGCGATCCAGTCCATCGCAGGTAGGGCCCCAGATACTGCAAGGGTACATGACTTCATCTGGCTTTGGCTTCTGGGGAGGGCAAAAGAGAGAAGGTTTCTATCGTGACAATTTCTTTGATTGATTATATGCATGTTCCAAGTCTTGCTTTTCCAATTACCTTATGCAGTACTGGGAAACACTGAGCATGGTCATAGAGTATACAGTTGAAAGATCCGTATACTCCGTCATTGACATAGTACATCAGAGTCCTGTCAGTGGTCCCTTCATCTTCATCTGAAGCAAGCAAAAATAATTTTAAGACCGAGAAATGTGATTTTGGTCGGAATAAAGTCATATAAGGAAATCATGACAATTATTTTAAATCCAGTCTGTTACCATCAGAGACTGACTCATCATCCATGATGACCTTCTTGGCAATGATGTTGACAACCAGTGTGTATGCAGAAGCTACATAAAAGCGCCCTGGCTCAGCAATGATCTTGACACCAGTGTCGGGGAAATACTTGTCCAGGGCAGGGTTGATAACAGCTGTGATCTAGAGAGAATAACAAGTTTTCACATTATTCTGTCAGGAAAAATGTAATCTTTTGCTAACGTTAGTTAGCAAAACCTCCTAGTTTTACTTTATTGAGAGAGAGAAAATATATTTTGTTCAGCCCTTGACGAACCAGCTCATGTAATTAGTTAAAACATTAAGTATTTAATCTTACCTCTTCAAATTTGAGTTCAGCATCATCTGTGCCCGGGAATCCACCACCAATGTCCAAGAGATCCATTTTGAAGCCAAGCTCATCCTAAATGTCATAAGATTAAATCTTAGT
This sequence comes from Solea solea, assembly GCF_958295425.1. Taxonomy (NCBI): domain Eukaryota; kingdom Metazoa; phylum Chordata; class Actinopteri; order Pleuronectiformes; family Soleidae; genus Solea; species Solea solea. Next base: position 12,652,102 of record NC_081151.1, read on the forward strand.
TTACTTTGATGCAAAAACTCAGAAATTAGCTGCATATGTATTTTAATCACAACTCACCCCCATATGAAAAACACAGCGAGCATCAGCAATGGCCTGCTTGTAGGTCTTCGCATCAGTACAACCACTGCCAACATGGAAGCTGACACCAACCACATCCAGCCCCAGCTCCTTAGCTCGCTCCAAAAGACCTCGACAGGATTTGAGTTGGGCCCCAAACTTCACACTCAGGCGACAGATGGACTTTGAGTCATCAGTGGCAATTCGTAGCACCAGCCTGTGTACAAGGCCCAAGTAGAGTTATTACTTAAAAGGACAACAATTCAGATAAGGTAGCAGAGGAATTAAAATAAAATGTCAAGTTTTTATAACACAGATCTAAAATCTTACTTGGCATTTTCATGACAACGGGCAACTTTCATGAGTTCCACTTCACTATCAAAGGTCATCATCTGGACCCCATGAGCAGAAGCATATTTGATCTGAGAAACTTGCTTGCAGGGGTTGGCGTAGATGATTCGGCTTGGATCCACTCCCAGAGACTGAACCAGCTGAATCTCTGTCTACAGGGGGAAAATACCAACAGTCAGAAAAGAAAATATAAGTTTGACAAGTTGTCAACCAAAGCAAACCGTCAAGTTTGTTTTTTATTTTATGCTGTGGACATAATTTCAAAACACACCTTGCTCGCACAGTCAAAGCCAGTTCCCAGGGACGCCAGTGTCCCAAGGACTACCCGGCTGTCGTTACATTTGACAGCGTAGTAAGGAGTGATACGAGGCAGGGCCCTCACCCAGCGCAGGTGTTTCTTCAACACATCTCCCAAGTCACAGACGTAGAAGGCATCCCTTTCATCCTGTGAAAGTGAAGCAAAGAATAAAATCTCACTTATTATAGACATTTTTCCTATGGAATAAAATGTACATTGTGATATTTGTGATACAATTTGCAACAACCAAGGACACAGGAGATAATGAGGGGGCGAAAACAGATAATCTGTGTGTCCCTTTATCAATGGAACCTTACCGTAAGAGATGACTCATTAATCTTCTGCTCCACAATATCCCGGGCGGTGAAACCCTCCTCCAGGAATGGGAATTCAAACTCGGTGGGAGTGGCAGTGTTCATGGTCACAACAGGTCCTTTTGATTACTCACCAGTAAACTGTTAGAGGGAGGCACACTGAGATTACATTCAGCTTTGAGAACAGTGTCTTTTGTGTCCTTGATTTCTGAAGCCTATTTTGTTCTCACATAGCGCAACACAACTAATGCTCAAACACTTTTTTGTTTGTTTAATCTGTACACCACAACATAATACAGCAACAAGCACACAATCTGCGATGATACACTTACTTGAATATGAAAGAACTGGGATTTAGTACTGCTGTTCCTCAGGTGCAGAGAAGCCAAGGTGGTTCACCAGTGAATTGAAACCCCTTCAAATAAGACTCAAGGCCAGGGCCTGCTGAGAAGCCAGTGTGTGATTTCCAAGAGTTAAGATTCTGCAGACAAGAAATAACAGTTAGTCATATAATAGCTTTCAATTAAAATGTATCACATTTCTTTGATGAAATGTTCCTAAATATGGTAAAAGAGAATGCACATTTATGTTTGTTTCCATCCACTGCTCTTATTGTAAAATATTGAGAATTAGTTCACTGAGATAAGCAGTCAGTATACCACCACAATAGTATGAGATGGTGCAACTGGATGATGCAAATAAAGCGCATCAAGCAAGAATACAAATTGAGACATGAAAATGGTGTTCTCATATTTTGTCAAAATAATATTTTCTACTTGCATCAAGTCAAGGATTGTGGCCTTTTATCTTCTGTCCACCATTTCCTTTTTTCTTTACTGTGCATTAAAATGTAGAAACTGGATTTCTACTTAGCCATACTTGCCTTTTATCAATACACCAATTTTTCCAACTCCCATCATGCATAAAAGCTTGTTCAGATATGCTTCGCCTGTATTTAGGTTTCGTTATGTGAAACTCAATGTGCGGGTTGATAAGACAACTACTTAGCAGCTCTTTGGTTGGTCTCACACTATGAACAAATGTACTGATCACTTGACTTAACTGTTTAACAGTGTAGTCATGAGCACATTTGCATGTTCTTCAAACCACCATTGTTACACTGTAACACCAGGGTATTCTGGAACACTTTTTTTTCAGCCCCATCTCACATCATTGCAATTATACATCCCACCAGTATTTCTATACATCTGTGCAATGATACTGTGCCATTGCACTTCCTCGTGTCGTTTCCATAGTGAGAGGTGTATAGTGTAAATGTGACAAATACTATTTAGAATATTTTTATTTTTCACAAAAACGTAACTACATCACGTAATCTCGTGTAATCGAATTTAAAAAGCATACATCAGCCATCAAAGTGTTTTAAAACGCTCCATTTTCCTGTCATCACATACGCAGCAAAGGGGGGAAAAAGGAAATCAATGAAATGACGATGCGCTCAAATCCCGCCCACTCAGGATTTAATCCAATCACTAAAGTATACGCCTATATCTTAAAAACATCGTCACGTAAACGAACCAATCAGCGACCACGACATGATGCCTACGTCATTATGCCGGTTCCTGCTCGAGCCCGGTCTGCCATGAGGCTAACGGGCTATTTCATTTCGATGTGGTTTGTTCAAAATACCCTCAAACAGACCTTAAACGAACAAAATCTTGCGTTGATACGTTTAAGTCTGAGGTTTCACAATGTCATTCGCGGTAATACGTCAATTCATGTTCCTACACACACAATTTAACTATTAACTGATAAATCAGTCTGCCATGCCCAGCCACGTTGTACTGTTGGATAACACTTACACACGGTTCTGAAGTTAAGTTACATGACAATAAAAACGTAACAGCCCTCAATTACCGTCCTTCCCATTGTTCTTTTCATAAGACGCCATTACTGAGCCGGCTTTTAAGGTAACGGTTGCTAATATCACACAGCAAATATTAAAGTATAATACAACTATTTGTATGACACCGAAGGAAAACAATTTTCGCTCACCTTAAAAAGCATTTACAAAGAGTTTGCCCATTAGACAAAAAAAGCCCGAAAGAAAGAAGTCGGCCACTGACGCTGAAGCCCCGCTGATGCGTTTGAAAATGGAGTAAGAGCTGGCGCAGTGTCGTCAGTATTTATAGCTAGCTCGTAACCAAGGCAACGCAGCCAGCTGGAACCGGCCGCCCATCCACGAATGAACCGGTTTAGTCTTGTCATTTCATCCACATGGTGGGAAGAACGATTAACCCACACTGGATCACTTAATCACAATTTATTTATGTAAAAGATAATGTATGTATATACACATACTTCAACGACTAACTGATAACTAAATTAATCAACTCATTTTGTAATCCATCAATGGGTTTGAATGTTTATTTTAAAATTAAAACAAGTTCTTAGATTATTTGTTTTTCACTTTCTTAGAAGTGAATATTGTTTGGATTGTTTGCTTCACATAAAAAAAGAAATAATTCAGACTGAATCATTTTGCTCTGTAGACAAAAAACATTTATGGTCCAAAGGATTATTTATTAATGCATCAATGTAATGCATAATGAGGTTTTGGTCCAAGTAATAGAGATAATTTAGACTGGCCAATAAAGTTAAGTCGCGACAGAGTAGTACACACAAGATGAGACAATGTTGACCATAAAGTTTATAAAGGTCTCTTTCCCGCTGCCTCAAAGTGACATAAATGATGAACGTATCTCCAACTTAAACCGGATCAGTGTGGGATGTTTCAGGGGACTTCATGGTCCCTAGGCAAAAGAGACCTGGGGGCCTACACTAAACCGAACAGAATCTACATTTTTCCCTGTCAGTGACTCCCCAAATAAGAAAAAAAAACTAAGGATAATTCTGATTCTGCAGCCCTAACAAGTGTCCTATGCTTCAATCTTACTTTGTGATGATGATGGTCAGAGGTTGTGTGTATTTGACATGGCCAGCTGTGATAAAAGAGGCCTGCGCTGCATTTGCGTTAATCCCAGAGGTGCTCAGCATTGCTGGCAGACAGTGACAGTCGGCTGGTCTCTGTGTAGCCTGGTTTCAACAGCAGCTTGTTCAGTCTCCTGATGAGATTAAAAGGAGATTGTAAGACGACTTCAAAGAGAACAGGAACATATGTCACAACATATGTCAAGTCAGACACGATGCAAATGCACCTGTTGTGTAAATACATACATAAACACATGAAGTAAATACTGTAATGGTTTGAAAATATGACCAGTATAATATGTGCACACATTACAATATTAAAGGTAAGTTGAGAACTCATTATAAATCAAGACAAGAATATCTCCTAAAGATTTAAAGATGTAAATCAGAAGTTAAAGAGGCAGAAGTAGGGAGTCTGTTGATAATACATGGCTAGATCAGTCAAGACAGTTTTCTCATAAAATTGGTCAAAAAGTGAAAAAGAATAAATAAAAAAAAATCCACAAGCAACTTTAGCTGAAATACTTTTTTGAAAGATAATCTCAATACTTTTTTTTTTGTTTATTGTTGGGGCTCAGTGTCAGAGCAAGTCATCTTTCAACCTGAAGGATGTGTGTTTGATTCCCGGCTCCGCTAGTTTACAAGTCAATGTGTCCTTGGGCAAGACACTTAACCCCATGTTGCTCCTGATGGTGTAAAGCAGCTTTGAGTGGTCATCAAGACTAGAAAGGAGCTACAGTATATAAATACAGACCATTTATTGCAATGTTTTACTGAGGTTGTTATATGAGGTTATACTGTATGAGGTTGCCATTCTGAGGTGTTGTATAATTTGATTTTAATACCATTAAAAGTAAAACAAATATTTTTCCAAAGAAATATTTGTTTCTCCAAAGCAGAAGGTGAATTGGACTTGTAACTGGAGGGTTGCTGGTTCGAATCAAGGGCTGGAGTACCCCTGAGCAACGTACCCATTCCCCATCATTACTTGGACACTAAATTGATCCCCGCTATGGGGGGGCTATATCCAGTGTGCTCCTAGTGCTGGTCCCAAGCCTAGATAAATGGGAGGGTTGTGTCAGGAAGGACATCTTGTGTAAAAATCAAATGCCAAATATGTGGATCATCCGCTGTGGCGACCCCTAGAGAGGGAGAAAAAAAACAGTGTATACTCAGTACATGTACACTACCAGTCAAAGATTTGGAAACACCTTTCCATTTACTTGAATGAGGAAGTGTGTCCAAACCTTTGACTGGTAGTGTATATATATTATATGTATAAACCCCCACAAATGACCTTTTAAGAATAAGATAAGACTATACTTATTATCATATTAATCCCCATAGTTAAGTACAGTGGTCCAGCTGTTCACAAAATAGACAAGACAGTATATAAAATAAATCAGGAAAAACATAAAAAGGCAGTGCAAACAGTAAATAAAGACATAAATAGTAATGCAGTCATCAAGTCAGGTGATGATAAATAGATAAAGTAAAAGGAAAAAAGACTGATGCTACATACTTGGTACACATCTGAGAAATATATATATAAAAAAAAAAACTTGAGCAGAACTGTATTTATGGAGCAAGTGACACTGTCCAAGCTCACAAAAAGAATAGTCTTCAATGGGAAAAAAAATGACATATGCCACTTACAACAGTGTTTAAAAAAAGCCTCTCATGACAGTTGTACTTCAGAGCAGTATAACGATTTTTCAGAGCCATCAAACTCCTGACGCCTAAACCTTCCACCCTCACTGCACAGACTAATCGGTCCAAATCTTGCTCTCAGAATCATTTGGTTTGCAAGCAGACATTACCGAATGGAGAAGAATGAAGAATTTGGTCACTATAGCCCAGCATTACATGTGGAAATGTTGCACAGGCATCAGTTCCAGGACACTAATAGGAAACTTCAGAGCTTCATGAGGATCACATATCTGTGGGCTTAATTTCTTTTCCAGGTCTTAAAGCCACCAGCAATATGGCATTCTCCTTTTTTGCACGGTTTCCAGTCCAAACTTCTGCGGGGTTAGTGAATGAAATCACTTTTTATTTGAAATGGTTTCTGCATTTAAAAAGCATAGAGGAAAACTTGTAAGATGACGAACTCTGTTTTACTTTCTTACATTCCAGCTTTTGCTGAGCCCTGCTCTGAATCTGAACTTGTTCTCGCAGGCCTCCTGTGCCTCTGAGGCAGGAAGTGGGCTCACACTTGGGGGCTAACTCGTTTACAAAGTTCTAAATCACAAGATTGCAAAAAGCTTAAAATACACAACACAGCAAACCAAATAAATTATTTCTCCTCACCCCACACCGCAAAAACAGCCCTACTCGAAATAACCCAAATATTCTTACATTGATTTTCTCGTTTAAAGAAAAAGAATCTGTCAGTGGGGTCAGCAAACTTTCAATCCGTGAGTTTTACTTCTGTATATAACACAGACTTAACGCACAAGGATTTCATAAAAACCATTGTTTTAGCTTGTTACTGGTAATTAAAGCTGAAAGTATGCTGTAATATATTATTAAGAGATTCTTTTTCTAGTGCAGAACTTGCTTGACAAGAGTATATTTCTTTTTAGACAAAAAAAAATGGGAACAATCTTGGAAATAAGCTTATTTTACTTTCTTGGGTATCATTTTATGCAGAGCAGTCAGCACTTTGATTTCTGTTTCTTCATTTCTTCTCCCTCTACATGTCTGCTACCTTCACTTTCACCTTCACCCCTCTTCTTGTAATGTCTATCTCTTGCACTGTGTGGACTTTCTGTTATCTTTACAGTGGGCACATTCACAAGGTCTCATAAAAGACAAAGATGATGCTTGTTGGTAGCAAACCACAAGCCTGTGACCCTCAGTGTGTATCTCTGCATCTGGCTTTGGAACAGTTTTATCATCTTTTGTTCCTCTACTACCCAGTGTGCATACGGAAAGAAACCAAAACTTTCCTTGACATTTTCGGTGAAGGAAATAATAAACGCGGCTTTACTTCATTTGTATCAAGGCTGATGTTTGGCACAAACAAGATAACTCACAAAGGAGATGCTTCTAAACTCATTGGTTTTGCGTCACGCACTGTGTTTGTGAGACATCATGTTATCAACGGATTATTGTTTTTGAGCTGACTAGCATTTCATAAGCACATTAACTATCATATGACAGTATATAATGCTTGTAAACAGTCTGTAGTAGTAACATAACAGTAACACGGTTGGACACAAAGTTGAGCTGAATAAACATGCTGCTAATGTGACAAATGTAACAAAGTAAATGTCAATTACTGTAACAAACCCCCTAAACCAGGTGTATCTGGTATTTTATTTGTTGATCCAGGTGCAAATCTTTACAGTTTAGTGTAAAGTATTGAAATTATATAGCTGCATCTCGGTGTCAGAATCTCCACGTCCCCTCCCTCCTCCCCACTCTGTCTCTCAGGTCTCAGCCCACTTCGTTGGCATTTTTTGTTTTTTTTAACTCAAGCATTCTGCCACTGAGGTTATGTTGCATGTGTCTGTCTGTTTATGAGAAGCATAATTCGTAATGATGAGAATGGCTTCTGATGAAATTTTCTGTTGTTTGTACTGGCCCAAAATCAAATTGATTTTTGTGACGATTTTTTTGATTCTTTTAACAGTTGTCAATGTCAACAAAAATGTTGCTTTTGAGTGTACTGACACTGTGAGAAACTAAGCAGCCTTGGTGCAGGTTTGTGTCTCTTAGTATGACGTGTCTGTGGGGTCAAAAGTGGAGGATTGTCCTGTTTAGTCCTCATTAGAGGTTAAGGCTTAACCTGAATAGGCCTATACCTTGGAATTTTTGACTGACCCAGACAGCTACAGTACTTTGGCGACTGCATATCTTTGCAAACTTTGCATGTTTTAGGCCACTGAAAGCATATGGCACTTTCTTTATTGTCTTCACAATACTTCATTGGCCATTCCAGATTCTAGACCACCACCTCACCAACCCCAAGGAACACATTCACACACACACACACACAGAGAGCTTATAATCATCTTAAAGCTCTGATGACGCCACCCAGATAGTTGGGTGTAGAGTTGAAAGCTCTGTACTACACAGACAATGAGCCATGACCAGCCAGCCACAGAATGTGCAATGTCATACAGTAAATGTCAACAACAGTATTTTTATAAAGTATACTCCCCAGAGATGCCTTGTAATTTAGGTCCTGCTCGAGAGTTTGCCATGTTACCATAATATCTTATGGGGGAAAAAGATGGAAAAGCAACATTTGTTCTTGAAAGAACTCTCTGCTGACTGAGCTCATCCATTGTCAGGTCACTCACAAGGGTAATGCAACACAACTCCTGCTGTCTTGATGTCTGATGTATAAATAATCTAGTTTTAAATAGATTACTTTCTGTACCACATAAAACATTGTAAGCTTTTATAAAGGATTCCCCAGCACAAAGGAAACACTGCAACTGAAGCCCCAAAACAGATAATTGTGGTGTAATGATATGTTATTCATTATTATTTAACACTTGGGCCGCACTTTAAATGTGGATGCTTCAAATAACTCTGTAATTCATGTAATTTGAAGCGTGCTTGTATGGGATACTGACAAAATAGTCCACGTTTTACATAAAGCTGACTGTCTATCTCAAAGTCTATAGAGAAAATAGGAATAGAAAACACAACACACAGGATCCACTGCTGCCTCCATCAGTAAGTTAAAATGCAAGGTTTCAAATCCTTTTGTTCAGATATACAGTAGTAAATATAGTAAAAAGTAACACAATCATTTAGCAGTAGACCAGTGGCTCCCTTGTGCTCATGTAGCCCCCCAAAAGAGGATGATATTCTCTTTGGGCTTTGGTGCGGGAGAATGAGCGTTTTACAAAGCAAACCCGAACATTAGTTTTCACAGGAAAAAGAAGAAGGCTTTTTTTCCCCCCATTTCGGCTTCTCCCTCACATGCGTGGTCTGCATATTTGATTTGGCAGAGCCCTTCTGCTTCCTGATGCAACTTTCCCTTTTATCCCGGCTTGGGACTGGCACTCGGAGTACACTGGATGTGCTCCCCCTGCGTGGCTGGAGTCAATTTAGAGTGTCCCTGTCTCGATTTGAACCGGCAACCCTCCAGTTACAAGCCAAGTTTCCTTTCCATTTGGCCACGGCTGCCCATCCAATGTACCATTAAAACAGCTAATATATTCTAAAGATGGTGAACACATAAGCAGAGGTAGACTTCAATAGTTCTAAGCATAAGAGAGCAGAGCACAGTCAACTGTATGTAAAACACTGATTATGTGTAAGTGCCTCTTACAACAACACCCCCAATGAACTGAACAATTTCTTTAAAGTGCTTGTTTAAGCAGCAGAGAGGATCAGAAGCCAAAATCAAGCATTATCATCAAAACCCCTGAGGGAATATACATAAACGGAGTCAATTATCAAACTGAGAGACAACAAGTTATGGACTCTGCACATCATAAACAATACACACATAATTCATATTCACTAATGTTTCAGACATTAGTGAATATGAATTATATGTGCATGTGCATATATATGTACTAGAAAATAGAATAGAACGTTATTGTCAAGCCACAGCAATTTTTCTTCTTCTTCACAAACATTAAAGTTATTAACTCAATAACTTATCATAGATTAACAAAACTGTCTCCTAAAAAAACAACCTCAGTAAATTATAAAATAAATAATGTAAAAAGGCTTACATTTTATTAAATCTACAAGTCAAACGAATGCTACACTGCATTAAAATAGTTCAAATCAAGCCTAAATACAACCAAAATGGATCAAGAGGTCATTGTAATGATAAGCCTTGACACTGTCACTGGAGTGGAGGGAGGAAAGCTTGTATTCTCTGGCCATGTGCTGACTCATCATCTCTTCATCTTTCAAGGTTGAGCTGCACAGAGTTTGTCCTCTTGGCTTAGGCGCAAAAAAAAAAAAAAAAGAAAAAGAAAAAAAAGGGTGATCATATTTTCACTGGAACATCTTTTGTGCTTTCCTGGATGGGCCTGAAGCAGAGCATGCTGCCTCAGCACATTTCAACTCCTTTGATCATTTTGGAGGGAAAAGGGTTGCAGAGAAGGCTCCAGGTTTTGGTGTCATATGGTTTACCACTGCTATCACGTTTTCTCCATGAAACTCAGGACAGAAGAAGTGGAAGGTTTCAAAACTGAACTCAGTATTCCTATGAACACCTTGCCAAATAGTAGCAGTTCTTTTTTTTTTATAGAAGGAAAAGTGACACAACTGCAAGTGTACTACATGAACTATAGTTAATGCTTTTACGGTATAATAGAAGCAGATAACTATCTGGAGTTCACAGATAACCACCAAAAACTACTAAAAACATGATAATCACACTCTTTGAGACAAAAAAAAAAAAACCTCACATAACATAACAAGCAGGATTGTTTGCAACACACTATTGGTGTGGGAGAACAAGCGTTTTACAAACTAAAGTTTCCAGCATACACTTCAAAAAACCTGAACTACCACTTTCAAATATGCTGATTAACACCAACTGTCAACTGGGTGGAAATCATTTAGTGTATCATTTTCCACGGACAATGAGATGTAATACCCTGGGCAATCCTTACTGTGAACTGTTTCTACGGGAGTCACTCACTTATCTAGAATAGTTCCACTGAGGAGAATTTCCCTCTTTATCTGAGGAAACAGGAAAGATACTAAAATCATCAGATACTGTACGCTTTGATTGATCATCATCGCATTAAAAGATCCTTTCACTTCCCCTTGTTTATATTTCAATCTGAAACACGTGATGATTTGCTGTGAAGGTGCAGTATGTCACATAAGCAAAAAATCAGTTTTTTCTTCTTCTTTGTGATGGCCCTGGCTGACCCACTTCCTGTGGCCTGATTGCCAGTTGTCATGGTGAACTAAAAGCACTGTGAGGGGAAAAAGGGGGGCCAATTGCCAGGAAGTCAGGTTAAATGACTCTACCAGATGACACTTTTTTTGTCGGACAGTTAGTCAGTGTCACTGTTGTGCCAACACAAAGAAATAAACTAGGATACTGCTTTGTCCTCGAGCCATAGCAACACACTTCCTATTGATCTTTCAACAGGAACTTGGAGGGGAAAGCTTCCTGTTTTTTTGTTGTTTTTTTTTAATGTTAACATGACCATGATCTATTTAGCTCTAATCACAGAGACAGTGGTAGAGAACATCATCCTGCCCTACAGCCAAAGAGTAGCTGGTTTGTGCTATTAAACCGCACATTTTCAGAAGTCCGAAGATGGTAAGCTTAGCATTAAATTAAAAAGTGACCCTGTCCATTGATAAGATCGAACAAATAAAGTCTGATTTCAGTCTTGTATAAAGTACCTGAAAGTATTTTTATTAGGAGAAAAAGACTTTGGTAGAAGTTGTAGCCACCTTTTACAAATATTACTTGAACAAGTCTTATGACATTTACTGTACTTAAGTATAGAAAGTAATTTTCTGATATAAAATGTACTTAGGTTTTAGCAGTAAAAGTATTTAAAAAAATGTGGAGAGTCAATGGTAGAGTGCATCGTTCAACTTTCAACTGGAAGGTTGTGGGTTCGATTCCTGGCTCCACTAGTCTACATGTGTCCTTGTGTTGCTCCTGTATTTTGCACATATTAAAATGACACACTTCCGTATTTATGTCGAACACACATCATATTTTGTTGCGCAGTGTGATTGGTCGTCAACATTTGTCGGAAGAAAACCCATGATTCACAGTTGGTCAGCAAGAAAATGCAGCACAAATATAAATTAAAAAAAACAAAAAAGGTTTAAAACCTTTAAAGCTTACTAATTATTAAAATGTGTTTTATACTATAAGTGGAAAAAAGTAGAAAACAACCAATAGCTTTGTCTGAAATATTCAGAACACATCTGCTCTTCCAGATTTTAAATGCTAAGCTAATCAGCTGCTCGCTCTAGTTACACATGTACCATGTGGATATCAAGCCGTCTATTATCCAAGTCTCTACAGATACATTTCCCCACAAATAACAGACATTTATTTTTTAATCTAAGGCCCAGAGGTTGTGTATTTTTTGAAAATTGAGGTTTTCTCCTCCACTTTTAAAAATAATTCTGTCCATTCCGTTGTGCCGTCAAATGCACACCAAGTCAACAGGTGGCGATATAACTGTAGCTGTGGCGCTTTTATGGCCAATCAGAACACAGACGGACAAAACAACACAAGCTGTTACAGAAGGCAAAGGACAAAAATAAACTGTACGTGTAAACATGTTAAAAAGTCCAATTAGCAACACTAATATGAACGCAAATTTCGCTATGACACCATGACTCAACTGGCCTCAAAGAATTTAACATGACATAGTGCGTGTGACGTTACAAGACAAACACTCTTCGCAATTCTCCAAAATGTGCGTTTTCAGAGACCTAAGCCACATTTACCATGTATATGAAAGGCCAAACCACAGCAAAAGTTAGCGTTTTACTAAAATAATCAACTACATCCAGTTTTTTTCTTTTTAAAATGCTGAAATTATATTTCACTATTAATATGTCCACTGTCCAAAAGAGCCTTGGACAAAGTTTTAAAAGCAGCAGGCTGTTTTAGTTCTGTGGCTGAGTTTTAATCTCGACAAGCAGAAACTGAGACTGACAAGTAAAAAAAAGTTGTTACCCGTTATCTTTCTGATAAGTTCTTATCAGTTGAAAACAACTACCACCTCTAAAAACAAAAGTAGTTGTCACTTACTTTTAGTTTCAGTATCACCTTATCTCATCACACCAATTGCTGGTCTTACTTTTCACAACTGTTTCTCTTTAAGGGTATTAACTGAATCCAAGCAATCTGCAGGGGACATGGCATATGTACATGAATGTCACATAATATAATGTTCTCAGATGCAAATATGGAAGCAGATTCCTTTTGACACAGCTGAAATGCTCATCTGTAAGCATATTTCTTTGGTTAAAAAAAAAAAGCAGAGAAAACATAGCTTTAAATGACTCGTAGCATGTTATCAACTTGGAGCAAACTTCTGGGTGAGTTTGTGACTAAAATACTAACGTAATGGATTCTTCTTCAGTAATGTGTTGTTTGTCCCTTCACAAAAACCAACTGATGGGTCACAGTGAAAAATGCGTGGTGACATTAAATTAGTTCAAATGAGCCTGGGGCCTGGTTTGGTATGCTGAGCGCTGAAATGCACCTCCCTCCCCTTTGAAACCAGCCAACGCAAGAGCAGAGAAGCGTTCACACCATCAGCACACTGGGGGATGGGAGGGACACCCGAGAGGGCCCATTTCCAAGAACTACAGCTGTTGGCTTGGTAAAGGAGGGAAAAAAAACTTTCCTCATTCACATTTTATTCCTCCTCCCCCTCCAACTTGTCACACAAGTTGAAGAGTAATTCACTGCAAAAGAAAGCAGGCAGTACTTTGAACACATTTTAAGTCAATAGGATGAGGTATAGTGTGATTTTAAGCAATAAAAACAAAGGAGAAGAGCAAGTGTTGTAACCAATGTTAATCCCGTGTTGGCTTAACAATATACAATAATAGGAAAAGGATTATTTTACATACACACAATTGTTTTCTCCAAATCTTTAAAACAATAAACTCCACTGAGGAGCAATAGTAAGAAACTTGATCATGATCAAGTCCTCCATTTCCTCTCTGTCAGTTTGTGTCCGCTAACCCTTAAAATTTCCAACATCTCAAAAAACATTTATAAGCAATGCCTGTTCATTTTTCCAGGCTGCTCTCTTCAGTACTGGCCTCTTCCTCTTCCTCCTCCTCCTCTTCCTCTTCCTCCTCCTCCTCCTCTTCCTCTTCCTCCTCCTCCTCTGCTGCCACTCCAGCCTCTTCCCCGGGCGCTGCTCAGGTGTCCTGCTGAGCGCCGCAGCTTCTTCCTCTCCTCGTGGTGCTCATGCTCTGCCTGCTGCTGCTTCCTCTGTTGCTCCGACTGCAGAGGAGCAGATAATTATTTATGATTAACATAAACTTTGAAAAAAATCAAAGGAAGAAAAACAAAACAAAAAAACACATCCCTTTGTATTAGTTCTTTGTATTAGAAACTTGAAGTCCATCTTTTTAATAAAATGTTTAAAATATGCATTTGGGTTTTGCTGCTAGATTATGCTATGCAATATCATCGTCACTTAAGCCAAAGAGTTTTGTTACTCCCATAAGAACATGCAATAATTCATACAAAAAATTTACCTCGCACTACTCGGATCAACTGTGTTCGTTTTTTTTGCATTTCCTCTAGCGATAGTACCCGGTTCATGGTATTTTCAGGTCAATTAAAAAGAATCGACAACATCCTATTAAAAAAAGTCACTTCTTTAAACTTTAAAATTAAACACTTCTTTAATTTTAAGCCTAATTAATCGTGTTTGTGTAGAAATTGACGGCATTTATAGTCAATGACGTAGTTTCTAACACACGTAAATATCCTTAATTTAAGGAAATAAAGTCTCTAAGCCCCTTATCTTCAATGAAGCAACATTTTGGACAATGCTATGCTTCCAGATACGTATCAACAGTTTGAGGAGGGCCCTTTTCTATTCCAACATGACTGGGCCCCAGTGCACAAAGCAAGCACTATAAAGACATGGTTTGATGAGTTTGGTGTGGAAGAACTGTACTGACCCACACAGAGCCCTGACCTCAACCCCATTGAGCACCTTTGGGATGAACTGGAACAGAGATTGTGAGCCAGGGCATTCCCAACCATCATCAGTGCCTGGCCTCATAAATGCTCAACAGAATGAATGGACACAAACTCCCATAGAAACAATCTTGAGGAAAGTCTTCCATGAGGTATGGAAGCTGTTATAGCTGCAAAAGGGGGACCGACTCCATATTAAAGTCCCGTTATGTATTTGAATATGTCATTACAATCCCTGTTGGTTTAATGGTCAGGTGTCCCAATACTTTTGTCCATGGGGTATACTGTATCTTGTATATATGGATGTAGACTAAAAATATTATTTATAAGCCATATTGCCCAGCCTTACAGAAATATTGATTGGATTTATATCGTTTTATATATATATATATATATATATATATATATATGTCTCATTATCAAATTATGTAAAATAGTAAATCGTAAAAAGGTTTTTTCCCACATCACCCAGCCCTACGATGCATCAGCAGTTTACCTTTTTGAGAGTGAAAGTTAGCTGTTTGCTGCCCACTGCAGTGTCGGCCACAATATTGGTTTCAGAATTTTCCTCCAGCTTCAGACGGTCCTCCAGAGATGCTCTGGAAGAACACACACACATTTCTCAGAAGCTACCCGTCACACAGTCCTTATTTAGGCTCTGTAAATGCTGACCTTCAGCTTTAAACATGGAGATGTAAAATTAGATTTTCATTAATTTATAGACAAAGACATACTTCTGTAGTTTCTGCTTGCGTGCCATGTCATTAAAACTTCTGAACTCCTCCCCTGCTTTGATTTGATAAAACTGAGGCTGACTCGTCTTCTTGCCCTTGGCCATGTTTGAGGTCTGCTCTCCTCCGTTCTGCTCCTTCTCCAGCAGGATTGTGTTGCGGTCAGCTTGCTTCCTCTCCTGCCGCCGGCGGTCTCGGCCCTCCTCCCGCAGCAACCGCCGCTGCTCCCGGACCTCATCTACCCAGCTCTTGTCGTCGTCTGAGCTCTCCTCCTCGGAGCTGGCTCGACCCTCGGGCTCGTCCTCATCCTCAGCCGCCTGCACAGAGACATCACAAAGATTAAAAAAATAAATATTAATCTTTCTGGCACAGAAAACAGAACATAAACACACTCCCAGAGTGTACCGCCGACCATGACTGTGGGGACAATGTAGCACTGCAAGCTTAGGCCGGATCCACACAGGAATTCAACTTTCTCTATTCCCTAAACCAGTGGAAAACCAGCCTTGCAAATTCAGGGCCGCCGACCCAGCGTCCTCAGAAACAGGAGGTCCCACAAAGTCTCGGGTCTCATGAGAAACACAAATTGCTTCTTGGCACTACACCCACACACACACGGCTATAAGGTCAACACAGCGATAGCATTATTTTAGATGTTCATCGTGGCAGAGCCGGCAAAAAAGAAACCGCAACCATTGTCGGAGGTAGCGAGGAAGAGGAAAAGACTGTCTGACCGAGCGAGAGGACACACATGAGTAAACATGGGACCAGCTTTTTTTGAATGGTGGGAACTGAAAAACACAGAAGCGTGCAAAATGGACACCGACTGGCAAGGACATGGCTCCAAGGCTTGTGTTCACCAGCTCCGGTGAAAACAAACACACGTGGCAAGGAGAGGGGAAGGGAGGGGGGTGTCATTAATAAAAAAAAGCACTCTGAAACTGTAGGGGGACCTCCATAGAGAAATAAGCAATTTTCCATAAAGCTTGTTCACATAGCCGAGAGGCATTATGGGAGTAACACTACTGCGCATGCTCTATGGGCCGCATAACCCGGAAATAAACCTGGAAGTCAGAAACTTTTTTGGCATATGTGCTGGGTGAGCAACTCCATAGGAATGAACAGAGCCAAACAGGTGGTGCTCTATCCAGTTATATCCATCCTCCCTCTCCACTTACCGGTCGCATCGTGCTGACGTTTTTGTTGTTTTTACCCCAGTACAACGACAGTTATTGCCACCAAAGAAGCCATTTTTTTGTAAACATTGTTACAATGTTCAAGTTTACCTGCTTCTTCCCAGGAAGAAGATGTCAGATACTCCACAAATAACAGCACCCGTCCACGCCGTGCCACGGAAAAACCGGCCAATGTAATGCGAGATGTGAGCTAAACACGAGATTTTCATTTCAACATGGCGGCGGTGAAGCAACTGCTCGGAATCAGCAAATTTTGATCACATCACGCCCGGAAGCCCTGCTGGCTAAAAGCTTGTTCCTATGTAACACGCAAGAAGGCAAAAGTAGAATAAGTAGCAGTTCAACTGTGGATTGAATTTTTACACCTGCTGAGAGTGTCAGTGTTACCTGCTGAGATGCTGCAGCCTGCTGAGCCAGCAGACGTAGCTTCTTCTTCCTCTTCTGCCCGACCTTGGAGACGATGGGGTTGAGCAGGCGGAACTCCTCGCTCTGCTCGTCCACCTGGTAATCCGGGTTTTCGAACATCACCTTGAAGCGGTCGTCGCTCAGGATGCTGGGGAGAGCCTTGATTTTCAAAAGTCAATATGGTGGGAATGATTAGAGTGGATGGCTAGACAGAGGATGCAGATTCAGAATATTGTTTCTTTTGTATTAGAACTTTTTTTGGTTCATGTTTTAACTGAACCAAACAACAACAATCATTTTCAAACTGAAATCACAATGTGAAGAATGCAATCAGCAAATAACAGAGACTGCCATTTATTGCAAATTGTGCCATAAAGATCACACATGACGAGAGCAAATCTGTTGAGCAAATGATGTAGCAACTAATTTACAGCCATATTTTCCCTTATGTAATGTTGGTAACTTGATAAAATAATTTCCAAAATTTAGTGAAACATTTTTTCACATTATTTAAAACATATACAAATAAATCTCAATTTAAAGCTTGGGAAAATTCTGCAAATTTGGACGAAGACCCCAGAAAAACCTCCAGTGATCCATCAGTGGGTCCCGACCCAGACTTTCGGAACCACTGTTGTAGGCCAATTCAAAGCAAATCTGTAAGTTCTCAACTTTTTTCAACTAACTATTGATTCAGTGGTTATTGAACAGAAAGTTGACTTTAAAAATTATATCCAAAATCAACTCAAAATTGCAAATACCTGTCACAAAAAGTCACTATTAGGTGTTTGCCCCCAAACATTTAGGCCTTTTTTTCTTACAAATAAGACTCAGGATAAATATAGGGTCAGATGGTAGCACCATGCATACAGTACACCTGGACAACAATGTCGACATTAATAAAACCAGAAAACAAAAATATAAATAATAAAGGTCATGAAACGAGCAGCACCAAGTATCTCTGTAGAACAAATGGAGAATAAAGCACCTTGATGTGATAGTAATCTGTGTTTACTCACCTTGCCCTTCTTTTTCCTGGATGCCAACTCTGCTTCATCATCACCCTCATCCATCAGCTTCAGAGCCAGATCCTTGTTCACCTTGGGCAGTTTCTGTCTCAGGCAGACAGTAGAATGTTTGATTACACAGGGAGCAAAAAAACAGATCCAACCAGCTTGATTAGGGAACCATCACACGCAATGTTTTTTTGCATTAAACATACAACTTGTAACATTTTTGTATTCAAATACCTAAAAGTCTATAGTTCCATATTTTGTTGAGTAGCGTACCTGGTAGGTCTGCAACAACTAGTCGATTAATCAGTTTGAGTGTTACAAATAAAGCAAGTTCTCTGATTTTTCACCTTCGTAAAAGTGATTTTTTTCTCGTTTCTTTGCTCCACATAACAAAGAAACCATTATAACTAAATACATTTGGTTTGTGGACAAAACAAGAGATTTGAGGTTTTGGGAAAAAAATGGATCATCATCAAACTAAATTTGGTGATTTTACATGAATTATCACTAACGTCAGTATTAAGATGAAGTATTGTGATCACAGCTGATTAGTAATTAATTAATGACACACTGCAAAAATGATTTTCAAGAAAGTAAACTAAGCCTTGTTTCTTGGGAAATTGTTCTAATTTTCTTGCCTAAAAGATTTGCACTAAAATAATCCCATTATAAGAGAAAATATCTAAATTAGTCTTAAATCATCATTTTCGGAGCAGTGATGAAATTGACGTCAATAGCAGTCAATGGCAGCCATTGAGTTAATAAGGGCATTACATCTTACTTCGAGCTTTAATTGCTGCTCCTAGTTTGTGTGTTCACTGCTCGTCTGTATTAAATATGTGTGGTGTGTGTGCAAATAGAAAAATTTATAATGCATGAATTCTTAAAGTCAGCTTAAGCAAGAACATAGACTAATGTTAAGTAAATATTTCTTACATAACTGAATTTCTTTGCTTGTGAAAAGTGCAACTTTCTCATAGCTTTCTTAAATATTGGCCAGTTTTGTGTTTTAAGGCACATTACAGTCAACAGTTGTAGATTTACAAGCTAATTTTAAATACTATAAGATTCATTTTCTTCAAAAATAAAAATAACATTTAAATTAGGGTAAGAATATATGAAAAAAATATACACTCAACAAAGTGGCTGAACCTTTAATGACTTAGGTCCTCTCACCTTGATCTGCACTCTCTGAGTCCTTGACTCCTCAATCTTCTGTCGGATCTTATCCTTGCGATACTCGTCGTACGCAAAAGGATTGACCATACTTTTGACCTGCAGCCGAGAACAAAAAACAATCAAACAAACAAACAAACATCATAACGGTCAAAACCAAGCGTTCCATTTTTTCATAATAACAGCACAATAGATATTTCACATAAATGAAAGGTTGAGACTCAGGTAATGACCATCATACCTTGTGATAAAGCCGTATGTCCATAAAAAAGCCATGCATGTAAGCTCTCAGGAGAGATGATCCCACCAGGTGAGACAAACCTGACACAAAGAAGGGAAATAAAGTGATAAATAAAAAAAAGTACAAAGTAAAAATGATTAACCATTCGATTCTAAACTATTTCTGATTCAAAATCATTTTTTGATCCAAAATGGATTCAGTACATATAGTGGCTAATTTGAGGGTCTAGTCTGCTGTCGTCGTGAAATTAGAGGAAAGGGTTTACAAGATTAGAAAGCTTTTATATTTGAAAAAAGGAAAAGTAAACACAAGCAAATGAAAATGTTTGCATTTATTAAGCTGAACAAGTATCCTGGGTATAACCTGAAAAGGTTATGTTGAGGGTATGTTTCACTTAAAACAGAAGCCTTTGTTTTCTACTTAATTAATCAATAATTTATTCTTTTTTCTTAGTTTTTAATTAATTTAGAATCATTCTGGTTTACACCTGAAAAAAAGGGGTTTAGGGGTTTAATTATGCTTTAAGCATGCACATCATGGGTACATAACTATCTTGCATAATTGCCCTGTAGTAAATGGTTGATTACAGGCACATTCGTTCTGAGAAAATATGTCACATGAGCACTACTGAGACAAACCAACCAAAGAGTTCAGTCACTTCCACCCTGTGATTAGTTTCTCCCTGGTGGAAAATGGAACAGCACGCTGCTGTGATTACTTTCGAAAAACTGCAAACATTAAAATGAGAGGGGACACTGAATGTGGGAGTGAGTGCTCTTCCCAGGAACTTTCATCAGTCTGCCTGCTGCTGACTGGAGGTTACATAACAGGGTGACACTACACGGCTCCTGTAAATCAACACCGCTGTTCCCCTGCCTGCCTCCCCCTCCTCTCCATTCATTCCACATCAGCCAACCACCTTTTAGCTTCTTGTCATTTGATCTCCTCACTGCTGAGCCTGCATTCCAATGTTCATTCAACCCTTCCAAGTGTCTACTCCCTGACTCTGGGGTCTGCAACATGTGGCTCTGGAGCATCATGTGGCTCTTTTGCTTCTCTGCAGAGGCGCTCTGAAGCTTTGCCATAAAATTACATTAAAATGAATAATTAATAACTGAATTTAAAAAAAAGAATTTGATTTTGTAAACTGAGATATGAATAGTCTATGGTGCTGGTGCCTTCTCCACTAAAGCAGAGGTCTCAAACTTTGGACCCGCAAGCCACACTCACTAAATAGTCAGTGGCCCCTCCCGGTCTTGAGTTTGAGACCCATGGCCTGCACTAAAGGAGCTTAGTCTTACATTTCTCTACTGTATTCCTCTATATTCGCTATTTTGAATCCAAAAAGAGAAAATGTTCAATTAAGAAGTATAATTTTGCATTAACAGATCTGAGTGCTGTAATCGGCAATGCTGCTTTTCCAGCTTTAACTGAAAAGTACCAAGCTGGAGAGGAATAAGAACTTCTGCAAAAAGTGGATCAAATAATAATATTCACTATGATAGTGACTGAAATCTCAAAACATTGCAAATGGAAGACACTTTCATTGAAATATCATCTAATTCAAAGCTTTTTTTCATAGGTCAAATATATTTTGCGGCTCCAGACAAATTGTATTTAGTGAAAGAAGAGAAATATGGCTCTGGCTCAGAATGTACAGGAAACGGAGCAGGAATCAAACCCACAACCTTTGAATTGAAAGACAACACTGAACTACTGTCGCCAAAAAAGATGACAGAGCATTACAGTTGATTCCTGAAACACAAACTATTTGACTTACAAAGAATAAGTCTTGTGGGGAAATTCTTGAATAAACAGTGTGGATATTTAGGCCAAGATTTCCATACTCCATAAGTTGTTAAGAGTTTGGTATGATGAGCAGCATGAGTATAAGATTATGCATATTCCCATGCAGAATCTGTTAAAGGTGAGAAGGTTTAGTTTAGCTAGCAGGGCTGGGACCACATTTTGATTTACATCTATTGACTACAAAAATAGGACAAAGGTCTCACCAAGATTTTCCAGGTCTTTCCGGGTGACGAATTTATAGTCATCGTATACTGTGCTCTCTGGACTCTCCTCCAGCTCCTCTGTCAGGTTGTCAAGGAAGGAGCACCACCGAGGCGCAGGGCCCAGGGCCTAAACACACACACACACACACACACACACACACACACACACACACACACACACACACACACACACACACACACACACACACACACACACACACACACACACACACACACACACACACACACACACACACACACACACACACACACACACACAGGTGCAGGGTTCAAATTTACACTGCTGAGTAAGTACAAGGTCTGTCATGCATTTGTTGAGTCATAAATAGCCAAAGTGTCCAGGTTAATGTTTCATTTATAGTCAGGAATGACTGAGCTTCTCTCTTTTTATCTTCTTGGGACTGTAGAACTGTGCCAATTTGTAACCCAACATAGGAGGGACAAAAAATGCTGCTATTCTTGTAATCTGATTCGTTGTGGGCTTGTGGTATGAATCAATGATTAATACATCCATTCATTTTCTACCACTTTATCTTCCACGTTAGGGTCACAGTGTTCACTTGAACCACTCCCAGCTGACATAGTGCCAGTCCATCACAGAGATCTACAATCATTCACTCAACCCTATGGTCAATTTAGAGTGTCCACTTAACCTCTGCATGATGTTTGACTGGGAGGAAACTGGAGAACCCAGAAAAAACCCACTTGCACACAGAAGAACATGCAGATTCTAAACAGAAAGGTTCTTGGTTGCAAACCTGAGTCCGTTTGCTGTAAGGCAACAGTGCTAGCCATTCATCCACCATGTCACCTAAATCACTCAAGCCTAAAGAAATATTCAGAACTTCCACTAATGTAACACTGATTATCTCATCAATAATTGCATGAACTGTCAGTCAAAGACCAAAAAAAGTTTAATGGCTCTGAAAAGTGGATCCATGACCTGATCAACAAGATAGTACAAAGCACAAATATTGTTCTTATTTGTTTTTACTGTTTTAATCCCCGAGTACATGCATGTGCAAGGGTGATTTATGTAATTGTGATGTTCAATCTGAAAAGTGACTGCATTTTTGCTCGTTGAGTGGAATCCATTCAGTCAACACTGACGTTGATGTTATAAGGCATCACATTTTGGGGCAAAGGTCAGTGACTACAGCCTACAGCACCTCGTCATTGTTTAGTTTTTATCAATAAATTGATAGCGGCAAGACACTACTGCCCAGATGTTATGTCAGAAGTCGGGGAGGGTTGAGAGAGCAGGTTTTCAACATGACGCACTGTTCTAACGATTTGTTTGTTTTCTGAGATACCAACCTGTCAATATGAAGTAGGTCTAAGAACAGGATGTGCTCAAAGATAACGGATATATATTGCATATATTAATCAAAATCTAAGTATATGACAAAAGTACATCACCCGTATCGCCAGCCCTATGTGTCAGTACAGACCACCTAACTCCCCAGGGGGGTTCCATGTGAGGAGCAGATAAATGATGGGAAAAACTAAAGGCCACCAAACCCTTGTGTTTTTCTTGCTCCCAAATATGTTGATAATGATCACCTGCAACACCAAGGCTTGTAAACACAGCTGCTCTGTAGCACCTTACATCCTTTATAGCACCGTAAAAAAAGGTGTCTGGGATATGTGGGCACAGCATCTGATCAACAGGATGTCTGGTTGTAAAATTACACTTGAAAGGCTGCCAACTCACCGGGATGTAGAATGTGTTCATCTTGGGATCTTCATTGGCAGTGAAGAGCATACCTGTAAATACACAACATGCAGGCAAATTAATGTGGACAGAAAAATAACTAATATCATCTGAGACTTTAATGTACTCATGCACACTTGAAACTCTGGTATGTAAAACACGACATTACATTCAGCTTATGAGTCCTAAGTCTTCAGTTACAGTGTTCACTTATATTAGATTGCTCAATATTCCCTTGTGTTGCATGTGTGTGTTACATTGCATAGAGACATTAAAGCTGCAGTGTGTAACTTTCGGTGATTCGGTGATGATGTTACCATTAGTTGTTTGCTGTGCCCTTGATCTAAAAACAGGTTATGCCAAGCAAAACTATCATCCTCACTCAGGGAGCGTTTGTGTGTAAACAGTAGCATTGCCGGGGCGGGCAGAGCCAAGAGGCATTTATCCTGTCAAACCGCTGAAGGACTGCGTTTTTTGAGCAGTAAAATTCCCTTCCGACTTTTCATGGACACTTCTTTGTGTACATTTAAACTCCAACTCTGACTCCAAGCATGAAGCTCATCACAAACTAAAATAATACTTTCAATACAACGTGAATGCCACCTCCAGTTTTTTTTTTCTTGCGTTAAATGACTGGCACAAAATGACAGACTATGTAAGACAAAGAAGTCTAACATGAATGTGAAATGAACTATGAGACAGTGACACCTGGAGGAGTAGCAGGGCTGCTTCAAGTTATGTCATGAAGTGTCGAGTCTGCTTTGCTTTCAAAATAAAAAAAGCGTTTTATCCAAATACAACAGTTGCTATTTATGTTGGAATATAAAGCCTATAGAAATGTTTTAATAAACTTTTCTATCCCTCTGATCTAATACATTCTTAGATACAATGCAATTGTCTCTTTAAATATCAGGTCACAATGCAGACAAATGAATAGCCTGAATTAAAAAGTGTCAAAGTTAAATATATGTTATGGCCCTGAATCATGATCTAATTGAATTGCCACTGAGACACGAGCACTTCCACAGTAGAAGCATTTAACATGTCGTAATTTTGTCAACGTTATTCTTACCTGAATGAGGGTAGATGCACACGTCATTAATGTTGGCCTCAGGCTGTATGGATGAGAACACCTTGCCCTGTTATAGATACAAATAGAATACAAAAAAGGATTATCTTCTTGCTTTTGTTGGCCAAATGCTTTCAATGTGTGCGTTTCATGCTATGAGATCAGATAAACGAAACTGTGTGAGAATGTGGGGTTTTCTGAAGCATGCACGTTGACATGTGATAAGGACTTTTAGTTGTACTTGAATCGACTACTAAATGAATCCATGACTTTTCTGGTTATCAAATATTTGGTTTGTTAGTTAGAAGACATATTGTGTGGTTTCAGCTACCAATATGAGGATGTATTCTAGTGTAAATAATTGTGAGGTTTGGAAGACAGCAAAACGGATCTGTACCATTGCCTGAACCAAAACAGATTTATCCGTAATAAAAATGAATTTAAGTATGCTTGAGACTACCAACATAATGTAATGAAACAGCGCTTCATGATTCTTGTGCAGCACACAGAAGGTCTTACATTGTTTTTGTTCCACATTTTTATAATCTTGGAGTCAGCAGAAACAACTAGATCCAGTTGATTGTGGAAGTCGAGGGACTTGATTGGCAGGTTGTAGAAATGGTCTTTGACCAGCAGGGGCTGGCTGGAGCGCAGGTCATACAGGAGCACCTTCAACACAAAAGGGTGATTAGATTAAAACAATTAGCCAATTAACCTCTACATGTTTTTGAACTGCAGCAATGCGAACCGGGAAATCATCTTGCTGTGAGGTTTACAAAACCTACGTAAAATAATATTGATGAGCAGATGCATGGATTATAAAAAATATTTAAATTTTTATCACTACTGTTAGTGCAGCTGAAAATGGTGCAGTTTCTTCCTGACTTCCTGGACATGCTGTAAAAAGTGTTCTTAAAACTGCACTCTAGAAAGCTTGCAGTCAAAGTGCAGGGAATAAAGAGAATCATGTTTATGATTAACCGTCATGGGAGATGCATCCAGGATGCATTTTAATGCCAGGTGTAAACAGACATAGTTCATTTTGTGATCGGATAAGTGAGGACAGATGCCAACACCAGGTCCGAAAGTAGGCCTTTGGAAAAGTATGGAACTTTGTCTGGCCTCAGCCAATTCATCGAGAGCTGACCAAAGAAAGGACAAAGAGGAGAAATTTCATGTCATGCTGGCGGCTAGGTATTAACAAAACATATAATGAAGCTACAGCCTATTGATACTGAGGGCCCGTCCCTGTTTTTACAGGGAACTTTTTGAAAACGATAAAGAAAAAGATTGTTTACGTTTCCCGCCATTTCTGTCTGGACGTGGAGTTTCAAACACCAGTGCAGGAGTGACTGCAAACCGTGTCCCACTTCATTAAATGATTAGCACCAAAAGTAAATTAAGTAAATTAAGTAAAAAATAAAAAATAAAAACAATGAACACAGTGCGTTTCCCTCACCTGTCCTGTGCTGGTTCCTACTGCCATTGTGAGGGAGCCATTAAACTTCAGTGCACTGATGTACGGCAGACTTTTAACTCTGTTGACAAAAACACAAAGTACATCAACGACAGAGGAGTCACAACAGCAAAACTAAGTCATGTTGATAGACAGACTGGATGACCAAGTAACAGCAATCAGACGTGAGGTGGATATTTCTGCCAAGATGAAACACAGATTGCTTTGCAGCACAGATAAAGGCAGTGAAGAAAAAAAGCCATGTGGTTTGTGGACGCATGATATTATCAGTACACACTTGTGTGTGTATACATATAGTAGCGCTGCACAATAAATCGTTAATCTATCTTCATCACCATATAAACGTACGTGTTTAAACATATCACAAATGACTGCGATTAATGTTTACCCCACATTTAGTCGGCAGTGGCGTGCTCACTGCGAGTTTGTGGGGACCGTGCACCCCCACAGTGAACAGTGTATAGCACGCATTGCTTCTTAACTTCACAATCATTAACCCTCTTTGACCATCATGATAATCAGGCTACCTGGATTTATTTTGATTTTATGGCTGTAGTATTGTAGTATAAATGTTTAATGAGTTAGTGCTTCTGCCCCTTTGTCCAAGATAACTTTCACTTTTGATATCTGGCAGTTGGTTTTTATGGTACTGAGAAGCTGATGTCACAAATATGTTAAGTGTTGGTGAAAAGCCGCTCAGCGAAAGTCTTGAGGGCTACATGAGGGTCGCTGGGTGCTGTACCAATTTCAGCTGACATAGGGCGAAAGGCGGGACACACCCTGGACAGATTGCCAATCCATAGTTTTTGAATCTTCTAGATATCACAAACGGTCTAGGACAGGGGTGCTCAGTACGTCGATCGCGATCTACCAGTCGATCGCAAAGGTAGCGTGGGTAGATCGCATAACGTTAAAAAAAAATAGACTTCAGCCTATCATCCATCCTGTCACTTGATTGATATACAGGGCAGCCAGTCAGCTGACTTTTTCTGACACTTAGGTCACTGCGCATGTGCAAACAACGGCGCTAAGTGCAGCAGCAAAACTAACAAGATAGCTAGCGAGTTACCTCCAATTTTTCTCTTGAACTTAAGAAAGGGTATAAAAATGAGTGGGGGAGCTGGACCAAGTTAAAAGACAAAAACGTATCACTTTCATACAGAATGGGAGGATGGCTTTTGTTCACGATGACATTTTCGAAGTGCGTTTGAAGATCATTTGTTAGTGTGCTTGAGGCTGGCTGTCAGCAGCTACTGTGCTGATTCCATTCAGTGCAAGTCATCAGAGTAAAGTCAGGTAATGACAAAAAATGTACATAGTTAATTGTGTTGTGTTGTGCAATATGGGCTCATGTGGTTATGCAAGGTACATCAACATACATTGTACATATAAAGAATTCTCAATATATTTATAAATAAATATATGTTTTGCATTTTTGTAGTAGGTAGATCATTTAGACTTGGTCATTTTATAAGTAGCTTGCATGCTGAAAAAGTGTGAGCACCCCTGGTCTAGGAGTTACAGTAATGAGAAGCACGCATGCCAAATCCTGTCGGCGACGAGGCTCAGTGTTTTCTCCATTATTCACTTGGTGAAACTCTTGTTTTGTTTAAATCTAAGGTTAGAGTGTGTATTTTGCCATTCTCTCCTTTCCTCCTGCCCAGTTCTGTATCTCGGACACACAAGGAGTAGAGAGAAAGTCAACTCGGGTAAACAATGAGTTTAAACCAGGCTGAAATATCAGTGCATGTGACTATCACTTGACTAATAATCTAACCGAGCGGTTATGTGCGTCTATACTGGGCAGCTAAGAAAAAAAAGAAAGACATGGGACTTCATGCAAGGAGTTCTGTGACTCTTTATTTTCTTGGTATTGGTTATCGACCCAATCTTTCCCAATATATTGGCATATTGGATATTGGCAAAAAGTCCAATATCAATATTGTGCATCCCTAAAGTGGTTCTGTAAGCATTGTCAGTCTGACATTAGCTGAAATCATTCAGTGTTCAACAGTCTGGTACTCACTCTGTTCCTTCAGTGAGGCTGCTCAGGGCACAGTCCAGTGTACCCACTTTGTTCCGGACACGAGGGTCCCAGCATTCCACCCTTCCCTGGTGATCCAAGAGAAGAATGGTAAATGGTTAAAGGTCTGTATTTATAAAGCAACATAATCATAATAAGAGCCATTCAACCTGTTCACACAGCACATTTTTGTCCAGCATTTTCTTCTATTACACATCATTCATAGCCATTCACACACTGCCAGCATAGCCATCAGGAGCAACAGGGGTTAAATGTCTTGACCAGGGACACATCGGCATGTGGGAATCAAACCCTCAACTCTTTGTTGTTGGAAGACAACTGGCTCGACCTGGCTTGTCTGTTAGTGGTTTTTCTCTGTTGAGTCATGTTCAATGTAACTAATGTGCTGTAAACAACTAACATAGCAGAGCAATGCATCACAAAATGTGTTTCATCCTCAGAGTGTTCATTTATCAATGAACAGTCAGTGTTTTACTTGAGCCTGAGTAATAACTGCCTCATTTCACACACGCACGCACACACACGCACACACACACGCAGCTATGGCACTTACCTCTGAGGAGCCTGTGGCAAACAAATGATGGACGGGGTTAATGTCACACACATTGTTCCCTCTGGAAGAGTTGAGGAAAAAAAGGCATCATGAACATCAGCTGAGCGTCATGACAACAAAAAGCTCATCAGTTAATGCCAGACTGCACTACAGTAGAACAACAACGTAAATATAATAAGCATATTTTAGAGTTTAAGTGATAGTTAAAGTTTTTTTTAATTATTATTTTTTTTTTTTAAATGGGGTTGTACATGTAGTCAGCATCTTACTTAAAAGTGCATCTTCAGAGAATGTTTGCTGCTTAATCTGCCAAGAAGAAACTGGAATATGTGTTACTTTGAAAACCTCTCACTCCCCCACCAAAGTCCATAGAGAAAATCAGCATTTTTACATCACAGCACAAGGAAGTTGTTGATCCAGTGCTGCTTTTATAATTAAGTTCAAATGTGATAAAGTTCAAAGATTTTGTGAATTTAGTATTTGAAACCTCATCTGGATTTGGATGATAAGAAAAAATTAAGGTGTAACCTTGTAAAATGTTCACAAGGTGCTACACATCTAACCTGTGACAGCTCTGATCAGAGAGAACAAACCAAGCCTCTGACAGTGTTATTGCCGCTGATAGTCACTGCTTGTTTTCCCTGATCACAGACAAGAACAGTGCAAATGAGAAATAATACACACACACACGCACGCACACACACACACACAGATATAAAAACAAATGCCCAGCCAACGTGCAAGAACCAAAACCAAAACCGATCATCTCAAAATATGTCCTGCTTTTGTGATGTATGCAAGACTCTGACTATGTGTAAGTACATAACATAATCATATGTTAAAAAGCCTAAACTATAACTTTAATTACAACAATTATCAGAGAAATATCAATAATCACAGAAAACTTACACAGCATCAGTCTGGAGTGAGTTGAGGAAACGTCCTTGTTCCAGGTTCAGTCTGAAAACCTCTGAGCTGAAAAATTAACATGAAAAAACAAAAGCACAATTACTAAACCATCATGGGAGACATGCACAGGATAAATGACAGTATCAGCAGTATCAGTCAATCACACTCTCACCTTGCACCAACAAAAAAGATGTCACAGGAGGGATAGTGGTAAGAGAAGTCCCTTCCAAACTTTGGAATACGTGTCTTGTAGTAGCGTCCGTGCTGTGAGTGGAACTCTACATAACGGTCACAGTGAAGAAACACCAGCTGCACACACCCACGAGAAAACACATGATTAATTAAACTAAGCATTTCAAGGAGGTTGGTGTGACACAAAGACACAACTTTGCATTAACTTTGCAGGAGTAATAAGTAAATTAAAGCCATCACCAGCTAAGATTTTAATGACACCGCCGCCAGTTTTTTTTAAATTATTTTTCAAGGCGCTGACAGTCAGTGCTCACTGAACTGTGCCAAAACCCGGCCTGATACATGGATGGTTGTTCTCACTGAAAACACGGCTGCCAATGGGATTTTTGCCAGTCACTTAAATTGCTGACCTTAGAAAAGTCTACATGTTATGTTAAGAATCTGATAAAAATTAAGAGTCACTTTATCTCACCATTAGGCAGCCTTTTTCCTATGTAAACTGAAGATCACAAACTGCTCACTCAGCAGCACCAAAGTCCAAAACATGTGTTTCTAGCTCACAGAGACACCGGAACTGCTGGTCTACTTAGGTTATTCCAAAAGAAGGACTTCAGACATCAGAGTCACAAAATAAAGCAATTGGACTTAATGATGGAGGCAGCAGTGGAACGAAAATTCCTGTGTCCAGTGATTTAAGATCGCTGGATTTCTCTATGAACTTTGGTGGTGCACATAATAAGTGGTTTACAAGCTCCTACCAAAAGGTTGTGTAACAGCAAGTAAACATGGCAAATAGGTTTTGTGAGCTACCATAGATTTGTTTTTATTAGGCAAGCCTTTTGTTGAAATCGGTGTTTTTTTCTGTTGATTTGCAAGGCTGGTTCTGGAAGATGGCAGCACACTTTGCAAAGTTCAAACGGATAATATGATAATATGCCAATAATTCATACAACAATTTAAAAAACCTGGATTAAGTGATAAAATGGTTCTAATTATAAAAACCACTATTCAAAAAGCTCTGGCATAGTGTCGGGGCAACACAAGCCCAATGTCTTACCTTTGAGTAGTCATCAGACAGGATGTCAAATGCAACGACTTTGGGGGAGACAAAAATCAAACCTGTCAAATTCAGTCCTCACTGACAAGAAAGCCAAGGAACATGTGAATACATCTACTGACTTACCATCTGAATCCAGACAGCGCTCAAACTTCAGGGACAGTTGATATGTGTCATAACAGCGAATCCTGGGCTTGTAAGTTCCTAAAACCATGAACAGAAGATTCAAAAATCAAAGACATGAAACGACAACATAAATGTTCTCTCTAAGCTCACTGTCCAGAGCTCATCCTACCTACTGCCAAGATGAACTGCCCATCTCTGGACACTTTGATTGAGGTGCACACTGTGGGCATCTCAAAGTCCTGGATGAGCTCGATCCTGCGCTGGAGGTCTTAAGGAATCAATCAAAGAAAATATAAGTCAGAAATGATGGCATGTATGATTAAAGTGTATCAACAGTAACACTCAACTCACCAACATCACTCTTTTGTAGCTGTCTTTTCTTCCGATCTGAGAGCCACTGTGTTAAAGGAAGACATATGAGGATGATGTGACATATAGATAAGTATTAAATCAAAGTACATGTCTCATAGGCGTGTGGTTTATTTTAGTGTAGGTACATCACTTACTGAGGTGAGAAATGTGTATGATGATGGATGAAGGCTGGACTAAGTGTTAACTGATGTCCAACTTTATACACGTGTTTGCTTATTCACATGATAGGTTACAATAAATCTGTTTGTTAGTGAATATACTGAAAATAATACTGTTTCTCACAAAACGCACTGTTGGGAATGCTTTTGTGAGCATATTAGTTGTTAGCAAACTAGCTTGGTTAGTGGTGAGCAATAACTTCATATAAACGTCGCTTTAAGATCAAGACAAGCTTCTTACCTCTGGAAGAGACTTCCCATGGCTTAAATTATAAATCTTTACATCATTAACACTCGATATCTGCATTGTAGAAAGTGAGTTAGACACTGGTCGCACATAACACTTAGAACGACACACTAGAGTACTGCCTTAACACGTTTTTGCTCCGATGCAAAAACAGGAAGTAGAGGGAGTGTTGCCGACATGGGTCCGGATAGAAACTACACCGAGTGAGCACAGTTCCCATTCAACCCTTCTTCTCCTTCTTTTTGTTTTACGGCGGTTGGCATCCATCTATAGGTGCATTACCGCCCCCTTCTGCTCCAGAGTGTGAACCAGAAAAAAGGCCACCCTAACAACATACACTCACATACACACACTCTTACCCTATATATTTTCCCCATTTCTGTCCTACTTTATATCCTATAAAGCCCTGTATCAATTAATAACTTCACTACTATGACCTGACTCGTGCTTTCTCACTCATTTCCATTATTCCCTTTAAATTAAATTCTTGATCCCCTAATTTTCTTGGACTATTTCTCATCACCTCTCTATATGACTCATATGCCCTACACCTCAAAAGTACATATTCCACAGATTCCTCCTCTTCCTGACACCTCTCACACCGTCCTGTCGATGCTTCCCTACCAATTTAAGTGACTTATTCATTGCACAGTGCCCTAGCCTTAACCTCATTATCACAACCTCCTCTCTCATGTGTCCCATACCTGCCCTACTGCCCTGATGCTGTTTTGTATTTGATATAAATGCCTCCCTCTACCCTCTCTATCCCACCTCTCTTGCCATATTTGATTGATTCTCCCCAGATGACACTCTTAACCTCAGCATTACTGACACTCACTTCCATTTCTACTCTCCCTTTCCTTAATGCCCTCTTTGTTAATTCATCTGCCCTCTCATTCCCCCTCACCCCAACATGCACTGGTACCCACATAAATCTAACCTGACCCTCTTTTTTCATTATTCTAGTAACTGACTGAAGAATTTCATATAACATGTCTTGCTGGCTATTAGAAGGAAATGATTTCACGCTCGATAGAACTGATGAAGAATCTGAGCAAATCAGTACCTTGTTGTGTCTAGCGTCTTCCACCCATCTTAATGCTACCAACACTGCCAGCATCTCCACCGTGTAGACCCCTAACATATTTGACGTTCTCCTACTTACCCCAATTCTCTTCACTGGTACAGCCACCCCAAAATCCTGTCACTCCTGTTTCAGGTTGCTTAGCTCCAGTATAAAATCATTATACTCTCCCATTATATATACCAATATATACCTGGTACTTGGAGAAAGGGGCCACACGGTAGTGTAGTGGTTAGCACTCACGCCTTGCAGCGAGAAGACCCGGGTTTGAGCCCTGGTTGGAACAAGGCCCTTTCTGCATGGAGTTTGCATGTTCTCCCCGTGTGTGCGTGGGTTCTCTCCGGGTTCTCCGGCTTCCTCCCACAGTCCAAAAACATGCAATGTGGGGATAGGTAAATTGAACACTCTAAATTGACCATAGGAGCGAGTGCGAGAGTGAATGGTTGTTTGTCTCTATCTGTGTGTGGCCCTGCGGTGGACTGGCGAACTGTCCAGGGTGTACCCCGCCTATCGCCCGATGTAGCTGAGATTGGCACAGCGACCCTCTGGCAGAGGATAAAGCGGTAGATGATGACTGACTGACTGACTTGGAGAAAGTTTCTGATCTACCAGAGGTACCTCAGAGGAAGCTCATGTACCACTGGCTGGTGGTACGCAAACCACAGTTTCAGAATATTGACTTAAGAGGATGCTGCCATGCAGGGGCTGTCAGTCTTTTTTCAGTTTGGCTGGGTTGCAGTAGTCCATCAAAGCATTAATTAAAATAGCAGGTAAAACTGCCTCAATTTTAATAAGATACAGAAATACAGTTTTCACTTTAAGAATATGTTATATAATATAAAGCCAATCAATATAGAGATTAACTCAATAATGTCCAATTATTGTCCTTGCAGTGATGTAAGGGCTTGGTGTGATGACAGAGTTCAGTGTCAGTCAGCCTCAGGTGGAGCCGCTGCTCACACTCTGACTCTGGGACAGACGCTGACTGTGGGACCAACACAGGACAGTCACGAGGATGACCTGATGGTAAGAATGCTTTAATACGTTATTTCTCTTTCCTTTTACAAATCTAAATTTAGAGACTGCTGATCTCATCAGAAGATAAAATAAGTGTCTAAAAAACAGATATGATTTTAATGATATAATAACATATGCTTTTGTTATGTCTGTCTGTTCTGGGTCACAGTCTGTTTGGTGCCAAAGCCCGGAGGAATTGGACTGAAGGTCCCTGTCTGAAAACACTTGGAGTCATGACAGACTTGTGGTTGATTTCTGTCCCTCTGGACAAGACCAGTTTGTCCAATGTAGAGCAACTCAAACGCTTCATTGCCAAAACCAACCAGGCCTCCTGCTGCAAGTTCCCTATTCCGGATCTTAAGGTGAGGCTGTTCGTTATCTCAGAAAATGACAGTATGAAAGAGTCGAAGAATGAAGGTGTATATCAGCTCTGTTTTTGTACCGGTACAGTAGAATGTGTCTGCAGAGGATGATGGTGTTTGGTGTCCTTCTCAGGTGAAGGGATAAAGGCTCAGGTTGCTCCTACAGTTTGAGGCAAAAATTCCATCTGACCCATTTCACCTAGTTTGAGCAATGTTGGTGGAATTTTATTTTACTTTTTCAGTTCTACTAGTTCATACATGAAAACCCTGACTGTGACTGGCATGTGTGGTCACCAACAACCTGAGAGCTGCTGCTCGTGATAAATGATTTGAGCTCTCAATGATGTCAGATGGACAATGCTGCATCAGCCTCAGTATCATTAACTGTGTTGTGTATGCTGTGACCTCAGGTGGGGGTACTGGACAGCCTCCTCACTATGTCAGATGACCTCTCTATGCTCGACAAACTGACTGAAAGGTAAGAAGAAAAAACAGTTACAACATGGACATAGCTCACTGAATTATCTACTCATGCTGGGTTGTGGCAAATGGCTCCCATTTGTTCCTCCATTTCTCATATTTTTGTACCTTACTTTGTCATTAATTACAACCAGTAACTCTAAGCGCGTGTGCGGTCTGCGCCATGATTAATTGATGGTCAGGGACAGCTGACGGTTAGTTTTCCCTCCTGATTTTAAATGCATTGTTGGTGTATCTGATCCGACACAGACTAAGATAGGAAGTCTGTTAACAACATCAGAATGTGGAAATGTGCAAAATAAGTCTAAAACTAAGCAAGTAGCTGTAATTAAACACCAAACAAGCTTAGAATCTTATATGTATGTATATATATACTGTATATGTGCAATTTAATGTTGTTATAATAATAATTACATGTCTTGTTATTACTATTACAAAAATACTGCTAGTAAACATATTTAGTATTATATTCTGTATATTCTATCATCTCACTGGCAGCTGTGCCTCATCCAGAGGCCATGTTTTCATTATAACACGATATTAAGTGGTGGACTGCATGTAAAATGTTCTTCCTCTTGTCTTGTCAGTGTGATCAAAAAAACAGGTCAGTGTATGAAGGAGGTGATGGAGCATACTGCTGACAAAGTGCTGGAAAATGCCTTAGCCAATGGAGGTGAGTCTCCCAGTTTGGACCAAATTAATGCCGAAGAGGTCCAGAACCTCTCCTTATTTTGAACTACGAAATAATTAACACAGGTTCACACACTTTTAAAGTCTTCCATTCATTTAGACCATAACAAGTTCATGACTAATCCTAAAGTTAACCTAACCACAATTCAAATCCTGGCCCTTAACTTAACCAGTTCCACAGAAATTTGGTTCTGCCTCATTAGGACCAGGTTTTGGTCTCCATGAGGACTACTGGTCCTGACAAGGTCAGTGTTTATGACAGAAAATGCCCAAGAGAAGAACACAAACATGTTCTCGAGCAGCATGCTTCCTGAGTAACTATATGCCTATGTCCCCTCTCCTTATGGTTTATACGTGAATTGAATTGAATTGAACTTACAAAGATACAAAAGAACACACACACACACACACACACACAGAAAAACTACTGTCAAAACATAGATCAGACTAACCACTGTCTCTGATCACTTTCCCTCATCAGACCACGGCATGAACCAGAGAGTTGTCCTGTCACCACTGAACGCGTACCTCAAGTCTTTTAGGGGTATTTTCTCTGCTTTATTTTCTCTGTGACTCCTTTGTGTGCATATATACAGTGTCATCTGGTTAAGTGTGGTGTGTGTGCATGTTTTTATTTCACGGTGGTTGCTAATTCATGCACTGTGTGTGTTTTTCAGCAGACCTGATGAGCTATGTGACTAAGTTTCAGTGGGACAAAGCCAAGTATCCCACAGCTCTGCCACTCTCTAGCCTGGCAGATATCATCAACAAGGTACAAAGTGAAAGGATTTAATTAGTGATATGTATCTACATAGAGTGTGGTATTAGGCACTCACACATAGTCAGAGTCTTACATTCCGTTAACTATGTCCTGTATGAGCTGAAAAGGGAAGCCAGGAAAACAGATTTAAGCCTTTAACAAAAGGCTCAACTGAAATAATAGACACTGAATTAAGGTGTTAAGCCTGCACTACCTTGAGAATGTGTTTGCTGCTCTGTCTTGCCATTGGTCAGCCATTCCCAACAAAACATGAAGTCTGTGATGTCACGTTGTCACTTTTTATTTCTGACTTTGAAATTCTTGATTAACAAATTCGGCAGCAGTAGACTAGCAGCTTTAGTGTCATGAGAGCTAAAATCATTGTTCTTTTAAATGGACTTTGGTTAAGGAAAAAAAGCCCAAAACAAATAAACACAAAAACATGAACTATCCCTTTAAAAAAGGTTCTCCACTAATTTATTACTGCATTTTTAACAGTTGAAAAACACAAAAGAAACATTGAAAGTCTTGGGTGAAATTGAGAAAACAACAGCTGTAGTCATATAAAGGACTCATGCTATAGGTGATAAAAACACAGTTTTTACTTATAAAAACTAAATTAACACATTGATGAAAACTATCAGATTCTATTGATAGATCACCATTAAATGTTACACTGGACATTTGAATAAAGACATGATGTGACTGGACCTCACATAAGTGGGCATATATTAGCATACAGAGAGAAACACAGTGGTAGGAGTGTTCACTTCCATCCACACAAACTCATGTAATACTTGTATGTCTTTCAGGACGTTTCCCTGGTGGAGACAGAACTGAAATTTCAGTCCACAGCGTATAACAACGTGAAAGCAAGCTTGCAAAGTCTCGAGTACGAACTTGAGTGAGTAGTGTCAGTTCAAGTGATAGTTTTTTCGAGTGGGGTTGCATGAGGTACTAACATGTTGATAGAATTGAAAACATGGCAACGTGCATGGACACAAAGAAAAACAGAAACACTAAATCTTGCTTAAATTCATCCATCCATCCATTATCTACCACTTTATACTCACAGCGGACATAGGACGATAGGCAAGGTACTCCCTGGACAGTTTGCCAGTCCACTGCAGGCCCACACAACCATTCACTCCTATGGTCAATTTAGAGTGACCAATTTACCTAATCCCCATTTTGCGTGTAAAGCGCTAACCACTACACCAACCCTTGCTCAAATTCACAATATATTTAATTAAAGTTTTGCCCCTTTATCTTGCCATTGTACTGCAGTTTGTACTAGTAACTGGTTACTAAAAATAGTCATTTTTAAGTAGCTAATACATGTTTTGTCTTTGTGTAGCCACTGACAGACAGTGTCTGTACCTCAGGCTTGTTCCCTGCACCAGCAACAAAAAAAATAGTGCTTTATGACAGTGCCTCATACAACCACACTTCAAAAAATCTGAACCATCCCTGTAAGAATAGATATTGAACTGGAATATCTGTTGTTTCCAGTGGGAATTTGCAAACTCGCAGTCTAAATGGCATTGTGAGAAGAGAGGACCTGGTGTTCTCTGAGTACCTCACCACTCTGCTGGTCGTAGTGAGCAGGTCAGTGTGTGATATGCTCTGTAACATGAGTGTATGTAAATTCATGATTGTGTCGACGCGTTGGTGTACATTTGTTTTGGTGACAGAGGGAACTACCTGAAGTGGGAGAGGACCTATGAATCTCTGTCAGACTTTGTGGTTCCTCGGTCAAGCAGGTGAGGTTTTTTTTTTTTTTTTACCACTGATCCAGGCACAGGTGCACCAACAAAACTGCTCTCAGCGTCCTAACAGGCCAGGAAACCACAGGTGTTCCATTACCAGAGAGAAAGTAAGAGTCTCTGCAGCCAGTTTCTTCGCTTACA
The DNA here is from genome assembly GCF_958295425.1 of Solea solea. Classification (NCBI taxonomy): domain Eukaryota; kingdom Metazoa; phylum Chordata; class Actinopteri; order Pleuronectiformes; family Soleidae; genus Solea; species Solea solea. Next base: position 12,689,741 of record NC_081151.1, read on the forward strand.
CCTGTGCTTTTCCAACAGTGGTCAAAATGTCTCCCATAAAAAACAGATGATAGTAAATTATGTAATTTTCATAACTATAATGCTCCCATGCTCTAGCACTGTATACTGTATATACTGGCATCTAGTGGTGAAGGTGCATACTGCAACCAAATTATATCCGTGAAGCACACATTAATGTAAGTTGTCTCATTTTTAAAGTTTTTTTTTGTCACATAAAGTACTCATAAATAATTAATATTATTGCATAGACAATGGACAAAAAAGAAGTCCATGTCTCTGGTGGTTCCTGGTGCTTGGGGGCACACACACTGTACAGCCTGAGCCAATACGTTGACTGTGATAGAATCTCATAGAACCATACTTTAAAAAGCCTTTATGTCTCACAGTGCTTGATATACATTTGGCTCTTTTATTTAACATTAAATTAATAAATACAATGAAAACAGCCACAGGCCACACTCCTCTGTTATCGTTCTATTTTTGTGACCATGACACAGGAAGCTGCACGAAGAAGGAGAGAGCGCCGTTTTCTCTGTGACCCTCTTCAAAAGAGCTGTGTGGGAATTCAAAGCCAAAGCCCAGCAGAGCAAGTAAGCAGCATGGGCTTCTAGAAACATACCCCACATAGAGTCAGAAGATGAGTGTGAGTGAGTTACCACAGTGCAGCCTCTGATCCACACAGGTTCACTGTGCGTGAGTACAGCTTTGATCTGGAGGAGGCGAAGCAGCGGGAGAGGAAACAACTTAGTGTTCACAAAAAGGAACAATATGTGCGTCAAACATCATGTATTCTCTCTGTACAGTTTCATGTGTGTGAGTGTGTGCTCTGTGTTCTGTAGTGTGGTATAAACGTGGTGTTGTCCTCCCCAGGGAATCTTTGTGCGTTGGCTGAAGGTTAATTACAGTGAGATGTTTCGAGCCTGGATTCACTTGAAAGCACTGAGGGTGTTTGTGGAATCAGTCCTCAGGTCAGTGCCGATAACATTAAGTGATTCTCACTCAGTTACTCTGGTAAATGAATGAATATAAGTTGACGTGCGATTCACGCATGAGTAGACTCTTGCGAAATGTCCCCTGCCAGGTATGGATTACCTGTGAGCTACCAGGCTCTCCTGCTGCAGACTGAGCGTAAGCACTCGCAGAAACTTAAAGAAGATCTCGCCTCCCTCTTCATACATCTGGACCCCACTGCTACTGCCACTGCCGGCAAGACAGACGTGAGCAGCAAACTTCAAATTCACTGCTTCAAATGTGCCTCATAAATATGTTTCATTCATATTTCATCAAAAGAATTCACAGCCTCATGGTTATTATTCTCCAAGTTACAGGGAATATGGTCACAACCGTTTCTTCTGTTTTGCTGTTAAACTGAAGTCAGACATGGTTACACACATATGACACATTAAACACATGAACATACACAACAAAATGAAACAAAACAGCAACAATGTAATATCTTGAATTCAACAAGTGTTATTTATACATGATATAAATCAGAAAAGCCTTAAATTATCCTCAAACAAGCCCTCAAGTTGAGAAAACAATGGCAGACATTACTCTTTCATCAAATATGCCCCCTGCCTGATTTCCCAGTCATAAGTCTTCTTTTTATTTTATTTATATGAAAGGCAAGTTTATTTATATCGCACATTTCAACACTGAGGCATTTCAAAGTGATTTATAATAAAAAGAAAGAAAAATACAGCAGCAGCAGCATTAAAGTTATAAAAGGCATAATAAAACACTATATAACCATTTAAATAGAGAGGTAAAAGAAAGAGGGGGAGAAAAAGGAAATGAAAATCAACTAAAAGTTGCAGTTACAGCTGAGGTGCATGCAGCAGTGAAGATAATTTAATTTTGATTTTTTTCAGGCTATATTTAATGGAATTAATTGATTTAGCAGACCTGCACTCTTCTGGGAGTTTGTTCCAGATATTTGGGCCACAGAACAGACCTGACCGAGATGACCTTAATGGTCTGGATGGTTCATAGTGAGCCACCAGGTCAGTTATTTTGGGCCTAAATCATTCAGTGCTTTATAGACTAACAGCAATATTTTAAAATCTATTCTTTGGCAGACGAGGTGCCAGTGTAAAGACCTCAGATCTGGAGTTATGTGTTCCATCTTTTTGGACTCAACTTTGACTCTTACCTGTTTAGCTCCAAAGACAAATTAATTCTGTTTTGTCTTTGTTTAGCTGGCGAAAATTCTGGCACATTCCATCATTAATTTGCTCAGTGCAGTCACTCAGTGCTTTTATTGGACTACAGTTGTCAGGTGATATGGTCGTCTGCATAGTTGTGGTCACATATTTTTGTGTTTTTTTAGAATCTGTTGAATTGTTGATTTTCTCCATGGACTTTAGTGCAGGGAGGGACACAAACTTGTTTCCAGTCGGAAAAAGGCTGCGATTCAGTCGCATTTCTCCATTTTCATAAAGAGTGCAACCAGATTTCACATTAATGTCAGAGGAGTGAAGATCAGCCATCTGCTGCCCGGCCCACTTAAAATGACATCTGTCTCATGCAAATGTATCCATGGCCCTGCCAGGCAACTGCAGTGAAGAGACTCAAAGTGAGGGCTACCACACAAAAACATCTACTGCAGGCAAATAAAGGCATGGTGGAAAAATAGTTCATAGGGAACAAGACTGAACTGCCTGTGAAATAAAGTGAATTTGCATGTGCATGGACACCCCTGTACAGTGTAATGATGGCTTGTAACCGTGTACATTTTTTCTTTTCTGTGTCTCCTTCTCAAAAAAGCAGCCAGGCGGTGACATCCCAGCAGGACTGTGTCAGCAGGAGTACTTCTCCTATGTGCGCTTCGACATCAACACCAACGTGCTGGAGATCAGTTAGCAGTCAGCGACAGAGAGCTTATACCCACACGACCACCAAGCTATGAGAACTCTCCGTTGCACACGCTCTCTCTCACCTTTTCTCCAGAACAGTCCCTCAGCTTTGAGAGTGTGAGGGCTCCTGACACTGAAATAAAACTGTTCTAAGTGAAGAATATATCCTCAAAGGTCTTTTGCAGCGATTCCTGGAGAGACAGAAGTTAACTGGCGGCCTCAGGCGGCGGTGTAAATAATCCTGCCAGGTTACCAGTGGAGCCATTTCTATAAATTGACTGCCTAAAACACGTCACTCACTGTTTTCTCTTAAATGAACATGTACTGTAAATATGAATGTCAGTGCTCAGCTTCAAGCAGTTGAAGTAAATGCTAGCGACAATGAAGCCATCCCAGTAATAAAGTGGATATAATAACTAACAAAGCTGTACATTTGTTTTAATACTCTACAACGACTAAACAATTATTAATCTATGCCAAATTAACTGCCAAGCCCTTTTATAATCACTTAACCGGTTTAAGTGTTTTCTCTAATAATTAAAATAAGTTCACAGATTTTTTTCTCAGATTTTTTCTTAAATGTGAATATTTTCTGGTGTCTTTGCTTAATGTAACAAAGAAATAATTAAAACTTGAATCATTTTGGTTTGTGGACAAAACAAGACATTTGACAACGTCATCACTTAAAGGTTCAGGAAACACTGAGCACCAAATGATTTTAAATGTGCTGGTATAAATAGGTGTGTTTTCATCAGCTTTTTAATGCGCATTTTTGATCTGTACATTGAAAAACGTAAATATAAACAGACAAAACAATATTGCCGAAAAGTTTTGATGTTTTGAGGGAGCAGGAAACGTTGGTATAAAAGGGAAATCCCAGTGCAATGGAAACAGATTCAGTGAATAAGGGACAACGCTTTGAAATCAAGAGCCTGAAACATCAGTCCAGCTTCTGTTTTTACTGCACCACAACATTCTTTGACTTACAGACCAGTGAGATTCATCATCATCATTTGAAAAATAATTTAAATGAAACACTTAAATTATATACAGTAATATATGAAATAAAGATTATGCATTATCTGAAAACTAAAATATACTAAATGTAACTGGTCACTGGATAAGAAACACTGTAAACTCCTGTATGTTACACTCATATGTCCCTCAGTGCTCGCTTTCTCTATCTGGCACACACAGACATTTGCACAGTCTTCTTAGAACACTGCATTGACTTCCATTCAACATTGAAGATTCAATTCATGCATGAGCAGGCAGTCTGAGCACACTGGAGTTCTTGTGTAAAACTCCCAGAGTCAGTAAATTAAAAGGCAGAGAAAACAAGAACAAGACACAGAGGAATACACAAATAAAGCTAACTTGAAAAAGTAAATAAAGTAGTTGTGCAAAAATAAGCAAGGCAACAATTGAGACTCAAGGAATCTCAAGGAAATGTACAACACTCTAAACAAATGGGAAATATTAAACTATAGATCATACAGAGGAATATTGCACTTAGGAAAAGTTAAGGTAGTGAGAGAAACACAAAGTTTAAGGCGGTATTAGGTCAGTGCTTTACTTTTGTTATGGCCATCAATCTCACTGTGACCAAGAAGTTAATTTTAACAGCCTAAACAAACCATTGCGTACATGTCATTTCCCAAAGAAGATATTAAATTTGTAGACAAAACAAGGAACAGGAAACATTCACCAATTTTTTTTAGATTATCTATCTTATCTTATCTATTATTTTGCTTTATACAGTATTATGTCACATCACAGTTACATTACTGTCATTTGGTTACTACGGCTGTGGTCAGTAATCTCATATAATTGAATTCTGTAACCATGGTATTATTCTTACCTTTACACTGGCAGCACTGACTTGTTTGTGAATAAACACCTTTTTTTAAAAAAATAAATAAAAATAAAGGAGAAATGTTTACAGATAAACACACACGTGTATGTGCTCTTACAGTCGTCCATGCCTCTTGTCCAAACTCCAGCTTATCTCATGTCTGTTGCTTATGGAATTGATTCCGGAATCAAAAACAATGTCAAAACCAATGTATTTGTATAGCCAATGCTATGTACACGGTTGGCCAGGGAATGAAGATGGTTCTGAAAGAGACAACATAAACACCAAGAAGTAAGAAAACATTCATTCTCTTACTGAATCTGCAGAGATTCTATTGAGGTAGTTTATAAAATTCTAAGATTCAACATTTAGCAACATGTATTGATAATGTCATGTGTTGCAGCTGAATATCTCTCACTCATGGGAGCTTAAGTAACATTACGTCACATGAAGATGTAAAAGTAGCAGGAGATGTAAATCAAGTCATTTTCTGTAAAACTTCACCCCAGTGGCAAAGAGAGTGAAAGCACCAGCCTTTTTCACAGCAGTGAAATTACACCAGAAATTACACGTCATTATTTAAGAATCTTGTATTTTGTAACAGTTTATATTCTATTCTATTCTATTAAGCTAAGTTATTTGCTTTAATTTTGAAGTTGAAGATTGCACATTTATTGCACACCTGTTTGAAAACATTGTTTACAACAAATGCAATGTCTGTTGTTGTTTTTTTATTCAAGTTCAGTATCACCACACTTAGTGCTTCACTTTGAAATTAATTAATGGTAAATGAATAGGCTACTAGGCCACTTTTGTGATGTTATTACCCTCTAAGGTTAAAACAAGGTTGGTGTGGATAACACAACTATAATTATGTGTTACATTTGTTTCAATAACAGACAAGCATGTGTGACTCTGAGGTGGTGGGAGTGGGCCCCAATCAAATGCTGCTTAGGGCCCCATAAAGATTTGGACTTACACTTGTTTATACATTTTTTGGTCCTCACAAAGAGACACAAAAAAACGCTCGCGCGCACACACACACCCACACACACACACACACACACACAGACAGACACACAGACACACACAGAGCGAGAGAGAGTGAGAGAGAGAGAGCAAGGTGGGAGGTGTGAAGATAAAGCTGACTGTTTTATCTGTGGCACTCAGTGCGTAAAAGAGTCTGAAGAGGAAACGTTGCAGACGCTCAAAAACTGGACAATAATGCATATAATCTGATTAGTGTCTCTTGATTTCAGCACTGGCCTTAATGCAGGAGATTAACTTCCAGACTTGTTTCATTGTGCTTCTTATTTATTTAGTAAAATGTGGACAATCCCGAGGCCAAACTACAGGAGAGATGAGACCGCGCAGGCGGAGATTGCTGTGAACATCGGCGGAGTGAGGCTGGTGCTTTTGGGTGACATGTTGAACCGTTACCCGGAGAGCAGATTGGCCGAGCTGGCGAACTGTTCCACTGACAACGATGAAGTTATCTCGTCGCTTTGTGACGACTTTGACCCGAACAGAAAAGAGTTCTACTTCGACCGAGACCCCGATGCCTTCAAGTGCATCATCGACGTTTACTACTTTGATGAAGTCCACATGAAAAACGGCATCTGTCCCATCTGTTTCATCAAAGAGATGGAGTTCTGGAAAATAGACCAGTGCGTTTTGGATGAGTGTTGTAAGAGTTACCTGAGTGAGAAAGAGGAGGAGCTGACGGAGATTTCCAACAAGGTGAAGGTCATCCTGGAGGATCTGGAGGTGGAGCGGTGCGTTACACGCAGCCAGCGGTGCCAGAGGTTCCTGTGGAGGCTGATGGAGAAGCCCGAGTCCTCCCTGCCGGCGCGCGTCATCGCCATCGCGTCCTTCCTCTCCATCCTGATCTCGGCGGTGGTGATGTGCGTGGGAACCATCCCGGAGGTCCAGGTCACAGATGCCGAGGGGAAACTCGTGGAGCACCCCACCCTGGAGGCGATAGAGACCGCGTGCATGATGTGGTTCACGACGGAGTACCTGCTGCGTCTCGCCTCCTCTCCGAACAAGCTGCACTTTGCGCTCTCCCTCATGAACGTCATCGACTTCATGGCCATCATACCTTTCTACGTGGTCCTGTCGCTCACCTACCTCGGCACCACATCCATGATGGAGCTGGCTAATGTCCAGCAGGCTGTCCAGGCGCTGCGCATCATGCGCATCGCGCGTATTTTCAAGCTGGCGCGTCACTCCTCCGGACTACAGACTCTGACCTACGCGCTGAAGAATAGTCTCAAAGAGCTCGGGCTGCTCCTCATGTACATGAGCGTGGGGATCTTCGTGTTCTCGGCGCTGGCCTATACCATGGAGCAAAGCCACCCAGAGACGCTATTCAGGAGCATCCCTCAGTCTTTTTGGTGGGCCATCATCACTATGACCACAGTGGGTTATGGAGACATCTACCCGAAAACCACGCTAGGGAAGTGCAACGCTGCTGTCAGCTTCTTGTGCGGGGTCATAGCCATCGCTCTGCCCATCCACCCTATCATTAATAACTTTGTGGTCTTTTACAACAAGCAGAAAGTGCTTGAAACCACAGCAAAGCATCAGGTGGAGCTGATGGAGCTGAAGTCTGGAAAAGACATGCGCAGGAAAAGTAGGAATTAAGAGGAGAGAGTGGGCACATTGGCAGTCTGAGCAACACAAGACTTTAAAAACTTTGTTTTATTGTAGTCAGACTTAATGTAAGGGTAAGTTAAAGGGATAGGTCAGGTTTTTGTGCGGTGCAAGCACAACCAACATGCCTGCACATATTGCCAGCCAACAGATTTAAGCTCCTTGCTCCATAATGTACATAATGAATTCTATGCCTGATTAAGTCTAAGACCTCACTCTTAGACAGCCTTTTCTGACTGGAAACTGAAGTATGTATCCACTCATACCCCTTGCCAAAGTCCATTGATTAAATCAACAATATTAGATTATGTCACACATTTGTTGATCCAATGCTTCCTCCATCACTAAGTTAAAACATCTTACTTTGTGGCTTTGGTCATTGAAATTGTTCCTTCGGATTAAACAAAATGACCTAGGCATTAGTAGACCAAAGCTCCTGTGTCACCCCAGATTTTGGTGTGGAGGAGTGAGCAGTCTACAAACCTAAGATTCCATTCAGAAAAGGTGTACTGTCTGACAGTGAGATAAAGTGCCATTCATATTCTAAAGACATTTTAGACTTAAGCAGTATTATATTTTATTGAGTGAAAAACACCAACCATCCCATTATATAGCCAGTTGTCATAATCAACATCAGCCAATTTGAAACTCCTAAGGTTTGGCTGTAAAACGTGGTACTTGTAGGTGTATTCAAACAAGCTCCTTTCACCAACACCTGTAGATAACATAGCATTGATGTATTCCCTTTGCTGCTGCTTTCACTGGGAAATGTGTGATGTGCTTCTGCCTCTGCACCAAGATACAGTATCTCATCTGTGACTCTTCTCTATGTGAAGGCCGCTGTTCTTCTCAAATTAAAATGTGTGCATGGAAAATAAATCATGCTTAGAGAGTCATTACATAATTACATAAATAGGGGTTAAGGTAAAAAAAAAACACACACAATTTATAGTAAAAATGAAGGATGTACAGTTTTTCTGAGCTCTTCTAAAGCTGCAATCTGTTCAGATTAGCCACGATTTAATTTTGTCCCCCGTCATTTACATTAGAGTCACCAAATAAAATGAACTTTCAAATTCCACCTGACTGCAGAATAAAAAATGAATAAAAGCAACTGAACTAACATGACCACAGTGTGTTTATATTCTGTCACTTATAAAGAAACGCCTCAAAATTCAATTAAACACATAAGATGCAGCATCCAGAAAACAGGTGTGTGACAAAAAGATTAATCAGATTATAGATGCATCTTTTAGGTGAGGAGAGCTTTTTTTTTAGTGTCTGGCTGATACCATCCACCAGTGGGCATAGATATGATTATTGTGAATCATAAAAGAAGAAGCTTTCAAATAAACTAAGGCTGTAAGGACCTATATGCTTTTTATGAAACATGTCTCCACTTTAAAACACTGTCAGCACTGAAGACTTATAAGGCAAGCAGACCCTAAAGGAATATACATATAAATACAGTATATATGTATATGTATATATATATATATATATATATATATATATATATATATACATATATATGTATATATATCCACTGAAAACATGGCCACTTAGCAAAACACTCACTTGAATATACTGTACACTATGTGTTTTTAAGCCTATGCCATCTTAACAATATACTGTATGTTTGCCACTTTATCTCACTGTTAGACAGCTTTTTCCAAAGGAGCTTTGTGTCCTTTTCACTCTTCCACACCAAAGTCCACAAAGGAAATCTTTGATTTTACCCTGTGAAGACACAAGAACTGCTCCTACTACATTATTTTGGAAAGTTTGTGTTCCTTAGGTTAATCTAAATTAAGGATTTCAAACATGGAAGTCACAAGTGGATCAACATCTCCTGTGTGCCGTGATTTTCATGGTCTTGAGTGCGGAAAGTGAGCCGTGTAAAAAGTAAGAAAATAAGTTAGTCATTGTCTTTATATAACAGTTTTCACAGATAAAAACACAAAGTCCTTTACAATAAAATTGCATAGATTAAACCATAAAAACGGAGCATTAATTACATACAGGACCAATAGGTCGAATAGTCATTACTTTGTCTGCAAAGATTGAGAGATAAGCAGACCTGGTTTCCTTGTTTAAGACATTAAGACCATGCATGAGTTCCTTAAGATACAGACGGTGTACTCACAGTCCTACGACACTGCCTCCTTAAGCACAGCACACTCTCCGTCATCCAGGGTATAGGACTACATATGGGCTTAGATTTAACACATGAAGGAGGATGCAACATTCATTAAAAGAATGCATTAAAAACTCCACATCAAAGATAGTTTACAACCAACTGAAAGCAACACAAACTTGAGTTTCCTGTTGAAAAAGGCTGCTTAATCATGAAACCATGCAGGTTGTGTCAGTACTTCGTACAACTTCATTGCTGTGTTAAAGCGTACAGTATATACAGAGACTATAAGAATGTGCAACATATTTTTTTTTTTCATTTTCACCAACTATATAAACACATCTGAGCAAAAAGTACTCAAAATGTTTAAAATCGGATTGAATATGTGAAATCTGGAAATATGTCACAGTTCAAATTTCACTTGGCTCATTTTTATGAAGAAAAGGAAAACGTATATTTTGTGACTTCTGCACAATTATTGCTACTTTATATCACTACTAAAAATTCTACATAAAACAAATCATAACACATAGGAAGACAAAATTACACAAGTTTAAAGCCTGAATATGTGACCTATAAGCATTGGCACATGCTGTTTAAAATAATACTCTGCTGACCACAGCCTGTAATGACTGGTCAAACCAGTCTGAAATTGTATGAACCTGTTGTTAAGTAAAATTCACTTCTGCCTGTGGGTCTCTTGCTGCGTTTGATTGATGGATCTCTTCTTTCATAAATCCTTCAAAGACGGTAAAAGCCTTGTTGTCGATACCTGACTTCCCCCGTGTGCTTTGATGCTTCACAGGAGAGTTCTTCCACAATCCTTTTGGTCCCAGGGTGCACATCTATGCCTAGAGGAGAAATTGACAGTAAATAGCTTTGGATTGAAGGAGGGTTTAATAGTAATGATCAGTCATTTTTAATTAGTTCCCACTGGTAATAGTAATATAGTATCGTGGGCGTGTGAATAGGTGAGTTAGGGTTTAGGCGAAGTTTCACACACTTTGTTTGAGGTCTGTTGATGTACACAGCACTGCACCAAACACACAGTGACACCACTGTATTACACCCACTCAAACCTCTTCCTTTAAAGGGGTTTTGCTTGTGTCATCGCCCGGTGGAGAGCATTTTAATATACTGCATCGGTGTGTGGTTTGCAAGCTGTCCAGCAGCAGAGAAGAAAGCACTCCAGAGGGTCATTGACACTGCTCACAAAATAATGGGCTGCCCTCTGCCCTCTCCCCTGCAGTCCAGATTCAAAGACCCATCTCACCTTGGACATTCTCCCTTTGAACTGGTGCCCTCAGGCAAAAGATTCAGAACAATTAAAACCCACACGTGTGTGTGCGCGCGTGTGTGTGTGTCCTTTTACCCCATACAAGCAGAAAAAAATGGAAGTGGACATTTTAAATCTGATGCTCCTTCTCTATCCTCTTTCACCCCTCTAGCTCAAGATCAAGTTATCTCCCTTATAACCTCTGACCGCCCCACCCCCTTACCCTTTGACCCTATCCCTTCTCATCTTCTTCAGTCAATCGCTTCTGCCTCTCTCTCCTCTGTGCTCATCCTCTTGGATCTTTCTGCAGTGTTTGACACAGTCAACCACCAGATCCTTACTTCCTCCCTTCAAGAACTAGGTGTCTCAGGCTCTGCACTTGCCCTACTCTCATCCTATCTTCAAAACCGAACATACAGAGTAACCTGGAGAGGATCTGTGTCGGAACCTTGTCCTCTAACTACTGGGGTCCCTCAGGGTTCTGTCCTGGGCCCTCTCCTCTTCTTTTTCTTCTTCTTCTTTCGTTCACTCTCATGGTTTTTCCTATCACAGCTACGCTGACGACATTCTCTCTTTTAACCGGTCCAGAACACATGTAGCAGAACGGTTCTTTGCTTGTCTGACTGACATCTCTCAATGGATATCTGACTATCACTTGAAACTCAATCTCGACAAAACTGAGTTTGTTTTTCTTCCCGGAAAGGGCTCTACCACCACAGACCTGACTATCACCCTTGACAACTCTGTGGTAGCTCCCTCGCATACCACAAGGAACCTGGGTGTGACATCGGACTATTTTCTTATTTTCAATTGTTTCAGCTTTATTAAATGATACAATACAATAAATGATATGAGTTTATAGGAAGTTTTTATTATTATCGGCACATTTTTTTTGGCAACTCTTGCATCCAATTTAATTGTACAGATTGAGTGGGCAATGACAATAAAGGCTTTCAAGGTCAAATTTCTATTTAATTTTAAAGCAATTATACACTTATACTATAACATAAATATTGGTATTATATTCCATTTCTGCCACAGTTGATGTTTCATGTCAGAAGAAATGGTCTGTGCTCATCTGATCTCAGGAGAGGAGATCAGGAAAGAGAGTTTTTTTAATAACAATATTCAATATTTTTTTTATTCCTGCCTTTCACAGATTCCAGTCAAATAAAACTCTTATCACTCAAAGCCATATTATGTGATTTGTCTTCTGTATTTTAAGCTACAAGACAAAGGTCTGTGGTAAAAAGTGAGTGCAGTGTCTGTCCTTCCAAACCACATCATGTAGCCTAATCATTTATTCTTTTTGTCCCTCATTCGATGTCATTATAGCAACACATCCTCTCTCCACTTTTTGTTTCATCTTGAAAAGCACACGCACACACACACACACCAACAACCAGTGTCCCTCACCAGCAGTGGTCCTCTTGTTGTCATGGCTCCAGTCTTAAAAATAACAGTCTCACTCTCATTATTCTGCCTCACTGCTTTTTGTCCGGACTCCCACATTAAACGCACTCTGTAGATCATGGTAATAGATTTAACGCAGCAACACGTTTTAATTTTGCTGATATCGCCTTCTTGGTCATGGTCATTTCACTTTTTTGATTCAGACCGTGCATACTAGAGTGCAGCTCAGGTCAGACCCCAAACCTACAAGCCTGACTAATTCCCAACACAGTTAGAATAAATGGTCTGTATTTATATTACACTTTTCTTGATGACCACTCAAAGCTGCTTTACACTACAGCCATTCACCCATTCACATGCATCCACTCACACTTTGGTACAGTGCATCTGAGCATTTTCTATCACACATTTTTCATTCACACTGAGCTACCGCAACAGAGTAAGCTGAGGCATACTTACGCAGGCGGTTGTCTTTATTTACGGTAATGGAAACAGCAAATGTATTGTTACATCCAGGATTGAGCATCTACTACAATAAAATATAAAGAAGTATAACCATTTAACCATTTTTAGCATTCAGAAAAGAAATGACATAGGTATCAGTGGTAATATTATGACAGTGGCTACAACTAAATTAACATGCAAGATCTGATTAGCGTAAAAAACCCTGAAACTGATGCGGATGAGACGACATCACCTGAGAAGGCGGTCACTCGTGCATTCTCTGGATTGATTACATTCATGCATGCTCAGGAATGTGTCCACAAACCGACTCCGAATGTGGTTTTTATGATTCAGATTGCAGTATCCAGAGATGAAGTTGTGATTTGTATGTGATTGGATCATTCTGGATGGATGTTAATGCCAGGTGTGAACAGGGTCTTAAATCGATGAAAATTGTAGTTGGCATCAATTCTGTGTCCTTACTGGAGACTCAACAGTCCATTTGTCAGCTAAATTGCTGATCTTTAGAAGTAATCAATAAAAACAGCAGGACTGTCAGACATTTGTGTCTCACTCTGTCGGTATGATGCAGAGAGAGCACTCAGCATGGTCTGCTCGATCCGCTTGCTTTTTACTCCTCCTGGGCCCCTGCTCCCTAACAGCTGGTCACTGCATCTATTTCTGAGAATGTTTCAAATGCCACCACTGGAGATCTTTGTGTTTCACTTTTTTTAGTTTTACAAAGCACTTTTTGGTGAATAATGCATGTTCTCCCTGGAAAGGCCACAACTAGCAGGGGGTGAAGAAGTTGTTCTGGCCTTGTATGTTCTGATTTATGAGCATAGATTAGAACCATGGTTCTCAAACTGTGGCAAGCTTCCTCTGGTGGTACTTGGAGAAACAAAATAGAATAGAATAGAATAGAATATAAATACTGTATTCATCCCCAATGGAAAATTGTTTAAAATATGTAAATGTAATAAATTAAATAATAATAATAATAATTACAGTCATTTCTGTCGCTCCAACTTAATCTAATTTCACTATACCGGTATGTGAAGTATATTTGAGGAGTTTGAGGACCACCGGAAGATCAGAAGATTGTGGACTACAGATAAGCAATAACACAAATCACAATGTTACAGCCATATTACTACTCTATGCATTAATTTGAAGACAGCAGTTTTATGTATAACGTAATGTGCATTCAGGTGTGTGCCAGTGTAAACAGGAAGATTATTCCCTTCACTGTAGCTGTTGGCTTAGTTGTAGAAAGTTCTTACAAACTAGAAAGAGCAATGATAAACAGTCAGAACAAAGATTTCTGTTGAGGCGGACAGATGACGAGATGACATGGAAACTAAGGTGAATCTAAAAAATAGATTTAACTAGAGGTGAGCATGAGTATTCAAGTATTTTATTATTCCATTGATAATAAAATCAATGTATTTTTAATCAAAATAAAAGAAAATGTGTGTGTGCCTGCATGGATTTCAGTTCAGAGAATATTCACAAATTGTCAAATTTCAATCTATAATTCAATCTATCCAGACCCACAGTGGATTTAGAATCTCAAATGAACCCCACTCTTTTTTTTTTAGTTTTTAGGATTAATGGTATCATCAATTAAGACACAAACGTTTAGTATCAGTTGATAGTATATCAGTTACTGTAACTATCAATAATATTTAAAAGACACCAAAACAGATGTTTTATCAATGATTGCATTTATACAAGCAAACCTTTCTACTCCAATGATGACCTCATTTTTGGTACATCTATTATCACAAGGTGGCAACAGCACCAGCAAGAATTTAGTTAGGGGACTTTATGTGTGTTTACAGAAGTGATGACATTTCCGAGATTTCTTGAATGCATCTTGGAGCTGCTTCTCTAAGCTCAACACTATGTGGACCCTGCATTACTTACAATGGCTCTCATGAACTGGAGTTGATAATACTCAATGAATACTACCATCGAATAGTATTTTTCATTCACAGATAGTAGATGAGTCATGGCCAATTAGGACCAGTCAGAAGGCAAATGCATGCAACTCTTTGGCCTTGTTTAGACTGCTGCCCAAATCAGATAATTTATATTTGAAGTATATCCAGATTGTATCTAGCTTGATTTATTTTTCAATATGGACACACACAGATTGGATCTGATCACTTGCAATATATAACGTGAATAGTTGGTCAGGAAACTCGGATTCAGATCAAATATGCTTTTAAATTGGGCTACAGTCTACCCCTCCCTGATGATTACCACTGCTTTTCACTAATAACCCTCATATAAATGTTAAACAACAGTTAAACCCTGGGGTGCTATCATTCATTTTTGAATTTTACTAAACATCAAGACATTTTAAGACCTTTAATCAGCGATTGAGAAGTGAGCTCAAAACATTGCTGGATTCTTGAGAAGGCCACCTGTGGGTAATGTGTTCATACCTCTGCTGTTCTGGGCTCCGCGCCTTTGTAAATATCAGTGGGAAATTATGAAATCATATGGTTGAGCTAGCTTAATTTCACTTTATCTTTCAAATTGCCCTTTAAAATGTCACTGGCTGCAAGCAAGCAAAAGCATTCTGTGAAGGAAGATGGGAATAAGTGGGTGTTGATTGTGTTGGAACAACCCCAAAGCAGAAACTAGAGATGAAAGTAGAATGACTGAGCTTTATTTTCCCAATTAAAAGAGAAATCATGAAAGCAGGCTGGTTGGCACATGAAAGAAGCTGCTACAGAGAAAAGCAAGACATGTCGGCATCATCACCAACCACACCTAGATAAATAAAACATACAGGTTCTCCACAATAGGATCATCTGCCGTTTCATTTTGTCAGCACTGACTATGAGTCATTCAACCATAGACAAAAGAATCTGAAATATCACTTCAGTGAGACAAGAACAAATATGAAGGGGCTTGTCCATGAACAGGTATAGTAGAAGTATGTAAGGGACACATTTTTCCACGTTCACGTTTCAATGTGCGCATGCCATTTGTTGTGGGGGAGGGGTCTCTCTACATATGGGTGCTCATGTGTTTCATATTAGATATTTCACTAGTGACAACAACCTTGCACATTTCTTTATTTCTCTTCAGGTCAGTGCAAGACTGTCATGCACCGTCAGTTGTGTTAGTTAGTTTTAGTTCAGTGTCACTTCCTGTTTTACTTTGTGTTAGTTCGTTTTAGTTCAGTCTCACTTCCTGTTTTATTTTGGTAAGGGGTTTCTCCACTTCCTGTGAGCACCTTGTCTGTCTTGTTCTGTCACCTTGATTTCCTGATTGTGTTCACCTGGTGATCATTACCCTCACTCCCTTCATATACTCCCATCGCCTGTCACCAGAGGTTCAAATGTGTGTTGTCAGCGTTCGTGCCACTTCAAGTTTCAAACCAAGAGAAGATCCATCATTGTCTTTATCATAGTCAGGCTATGGTTTTTGTTTATTTCTCAGTTTAGGATTTAGTAAAGTAAATAAATAGAGTAAATAAAGCTCTTTAAAACCTTCTCCTGACTCTGGTCTCGTGCATTTGGGTGAGAGTCCTTAACAAAGACTAACAATCCTGGGATGGACAGACATTAAATTCAAATGTCTCATTTGTTCAAAATTAAAGCGAATAGAACAGAAACACATGAATAATCTGGATTAAATATAATGTCAGGCCACTGGTCTCTTCAATGGCTGTGTTCATAAAAGTTAAAGATGATGGATATCTGTCGTGTTCTGGCAACATTTTACCAGATCACCCAAGATCCTGAGAGACAGCAGGGATGGATCGCTGTAATAAAACAAAGAAGACGGAGCAATGGGACAGAATCCAACGTTTACTAACTTGTGGTTCACAATTTTATTTCAACATGAAAGCATTCTCAGGAGTTTGACGAGGGACAGTTTATCAGAAAGTTAAAGATGTCTGCCTGACAAGGCAAAGTGTCTTGAAATACAAATAAAATTGATTTTATTTGAAGATACTCTGACCTTGATGAGACAGAACCTTCACAGATTTTCAAATGATTTGCATGTGTGTGTGTGTTTCTGGTGGTTTGTTGGGAGTCTTGTGCTCAGATTTCCTCAAGGCCCGGACGTAAGACTAAAGTCAAGCTTTACATATGAAAATAGTCCAAACACTTTGTTTATCTAGGGTGTTATAAAAGCTTAGTGTCAGATCATTTGCAGTACAGATATCAACATTTTAAAATCCTTCCACAGCTGGATTTCAAACTTGTAAGTATATTGCATGTCTCCATCTTTTTGGACACATTTGCTAACTTTGTTTGCTCCTAGTTACGGATTTAATGATTTGTCTTTTTCTTTTCTTTAAAAGAAAAAAAAAATAATCAAAAATACAAATGTTTTTGGTCCCATTCCATGAATTGAAGTAAAAAATGTAAGATTTCCTATATTGTAAACAAAAGGCTTATGTCTTTCAAATTTGTTAAGATCTGTATTAGTGAGAACGACACCTTTACTGCAATAATCCATCCACCTGCCAGGTGAGACAAATCAGATAATTACACAGATGAGCCTGAATATTAGAATACTGATCCTCACGTGTTAAAAATACTGTATTATTTGCTTTTTTTCCCTCTTGTTTGCAGTCAGATCAGAGATGGGTTGTTATGGGACGTTGACTCTGCTCTTTTTTGGTGAGGAAAAGGATGAAATTATTATTTTATTTCATTGATGATATTATGATGAATTGTATTTGTATAAACATTAAAGTGGCTGCTTGGCTTAAGGTAAGGTACACTTTTAAAGGTCCAGTGTGTAACTTCCAGGAGGATTTATTGGGATAATTGAATATACTACCCTATACTAAAGTATACATTCAAAATAAAAATGTAGCCTTAAGGCTTTTGCACACATGTTTTTTTCAGGCAAATTATTTGAAATGTTTTTTGAACTTGCGACCAATCAAGCAGCATTCCTTTCATGTTACGTTTTTTGAATGGTGGTCGATTTTCCCGAGCAACTTTCCGACGTCTACTCTGAGCTGCTGTCGTGCTGCATCTGTGTGTGTGTGTAACCTGCTCTGGTTGCGGACAAACCGTGATGCAATTTTTTTTTCCCCCTAATTTATTCGTTTCTACGCATCATTCTTGATGTGCTTGGGAGGGTGCATCGTAATTCGCATTGGAATTATCCCCACTTTTGTCTCGTATATTTGCATCTTGTCTAGTGTGCAAAGACCTTCAGAACGTGTTTGACAAACCAGTCAAACAAACCCAAAACAAAATAACAGAGTGGAGAGAGTGGTGAAAGAGTGTTAACATCCTTGCTGGTATGCATTGGACACCATAGATGCCTAATGTACTTGGGGGAGGGAGCTGTGATGGGAGGAGTCCTCCTTGATGTTACTTCTGCAATGTTACCATTAGATGGCAGTCATTCTTACACACTGGACCTTTAAAATTGTTGTTTTTAACTCAGTTATTAGTGTAACTATTAAATCATGAAACACTAAAGATACTTTCTGTCATCAAATCTCAGGATGGAGCCTCAGCTCCTGCTCTAAGTTTCCCCCACGTAAGTACTACTACATAAACCAGTCCATGACCTGGTTGCAGGCTCAGAGCTACTGCAGAGAGCATTACACAGACCTGGCAACCTTTGAAAGCTACGATGATATAAGCTTGCTAGAACCTACATTTTCCTACATGTTTGCATGGATTGGACTGTTTGATGACCCTGAATCCTGGAAGCTAAACCTTGGAAATGAATCCAACTCCTGGAGATGGTCAGTGACTGGTGAAACAGGCAAAACTACTTTTAAGGCTTGGGCTAGTGGAGAGCCCTCGTTTTGGAACGCAGAGGAAGTTTGTGTAATCATGAATACTGATGGAACTTGGGCAGTCATCACCTGCACCACTGAAAACACTTTTGTTTGTTACACAGGTAAGAATCCATTTGAGGTTACATCAGCTCTGTTTATGTTTATTTTTAGGAGAAAGTGTTTGTATAAACAAATGGTCACTCTCAGTGAAAACATGGCTGCCAGTGGGGACACAAGGAAAAAATGGATCTTAGCCACTTAACAAAAGGCTAATTTCGCAAAATGTACTTTACACTGAATATCATAGACTGGAAGTTACCTCTTATTAAGGATCACAGAAAAAAATTTTGGTATCAACATTTTCAGAAAAATATGGTCTACAAAGATGTAAAAACATCTTTAAAATGTGACAAACACATCGCAAATAACACCTAAATGAATATCTACATGTCAAACTTCGTAAATACCGATGCGTCAAAAACTTATTTTGCATATCGCTCCATTTTGTTCCACACACACCCTATGGCTCAAATGAAATACATGGTTTAAATCCAAATTGCACAGATGTTTCCAAAATTGGACAAATGAGTCCTCGCCTGGAATTTTGGCCCTAAAATCACTCTAATTTTGTTCTGCTTCACTTGATCATAGTCAAACTTTGCAGAGATTATGTTCACAGACTATACTTTGATTTGAGTGATTTTAAAGCTGATTCTCTATTATTCCAGAGTCAACATCTGACAAAATAATTGTAAATTGTAAATATCTAACGGTTTACCAAACAACACAAAATGCAGTTTCCAATCAGAAAAAGTCAGTCTAATGGTGAGCTAAAGCAACAAACACCCAGATATATCCCAGACTTCAGCAGTCAAAGATTTCATATTGTCAGCCTTTTGTTAAGTATGTTGTATCTTCATACAAGCACACTCAAAAAACACTGAACTACCCCTTTAATTATATGATCCTGATGATTTAACTTGTACAGAATAATTGGTGAAATTCAACATGAATTGATTATTGGTCTTATAAATGTTTTTTTCTTAAATATAGTTCTTCAACTCCACACTCCACATTTTGGTTTTATCCACAAAAACGATCACTTTTTATTTCTGCCTCCCCCTCATTCTTTCCCATGTTCATAGAACATGATTCATCATCATATTTTACACTGATCCTCATAGATTATATTAAAGACTGACCACTACTCACTTTCTGTTTATAAAAAAACAAACATGGATTTTCATAATATTAGACATGTTCCTGTAAGCCAGAAAAAAAAGGGTCAAATAAATTGTAGTTGTTGCCCTTTTGCACAGATCATAAAATATAAAGACACTGACTTCACTTCTGTCCATTGCAGTCACAAAACAAGGGGGAAAAGTCTATCATTTCATCGCAACTGTGAAATCATGGAATTCTGCTCAGGAATACTGCAGACAACACTACACAGACCTGGCTATGATTGAGAACGATATAGAAAACGCTATAGTCTTTTCAAAAACTGGTCAACAACAGACATCTTGGATCGGTCTGTACCGAGTTCAATGGACATGGTCTGACAGGTCTCACAGTTCCTTCAAGAACTGGGCGGACGGTGAACCAGACAACTTACACTCAAGCCAATACTGTTTGGTTGAACAGGCTCATCATGGGTGGTTAGACGCACCCTGTTCCGTGTCGCTGCCTTTCATTTGTCATGGAGGTGATCGTTCAACAAAAATAAGTCATCATTTTTGATTCAGTTCAATTTCAGTATATGAGTGATGTGCATGTTTTTTCTGTACTCTTCAGGAACAAGATTGAAGACCACGGTGGGGATGCAGATTATGACTGATGCAAATCTGACCGATCCAGCTGTTATTGAACAGTTTCTCCAGCAGGTAGACTGCAGTTTATGTCAGGCCGCCATTGCTGTATCTATACAAAAGCTGCTGGATGCCGCTTCTCTGTCGCCATTGTGTTAGCTGAAAAACCAAATTGTTGGCAGATTGTGATTGTGTGCTGTTATCAGTCAGCTGCTTTGTTGCTCAGGCATTTGAGTGCCGCATGAAATACTCGATTCAAATGTCATTGTTAACCATGTTCATGACACGAGCACTGCACTCAACTACAGTGTGACACACAAATATTTCTTTCCAGTTAGCCTTTATTTATGATGACAGCAATTGGCCAAATTTATTAGTTAAGAGGGAGCATCTACTAGCTCCCTGAACACACACAGATATGTTTCACCAGCACTAACACCTGATCTGGATTTCCGTCCAAAGAAATCTTGCTCTCTGTTTAAAAATATATTTGATAACAATATTAGATAATATTGTTCTGGCATCTCTGCAATGTAGCACTCTACACTCGCCCGTCTCCTCAACTTCCACCACTAGTGGCGCTCATGTGTTGCATATTTGAACTTTCACTAGTGACAACAAGCTTGCACATTTCTTTATTTCTCCTCAGATCAATGCAAGGCTAACAAACCTGGGATGGACAGACTTCACGCTTCAGTGGCGGAATCTCCCCTCAAACCAAACCAAACAGACCTGAGTGGACGATCTTTCTTTCTTTCTTCGATCTCCTAAGCAGTCGAGAAAATATTTGACTGCTTCCCAGTGCTTTTGCTGTGTTTATCAAGTAGTTAAGATAATAGAGAATAATGATAGTAGGTGTGGTGTGATGTTATATCTTCTGTAACTTGTTGTCACGAAGCGTCAGCTCTGTTAGTGTTTTTGTCTTGTTTAGTTCAGTTATTGTGTTAGTTTAGGTTTAAAGTCATGTTAAGTTTATGTCACTTTTGGTGTGGGTTTGATTTTCACTTCCCCTTTTATTTTGGTAAAAGTCATGTTTTCCTGTTGTGTGGTTTCTTCAGTTGTTTTGACACATCTCCCCTAATTCCCTCATGCAATTCACCTGGTGATTAAGTAATCACTCGAACCTGCCCTCGAATCAATCTCCCCTATATAGTGTCCCCAGTTCCCTTGTCATTTGCCAGTGTGTCATTTATGCTTTGGAGGGAACCCTTCAGAGTCCAAGTTTGCATCACCATAGCTCAAGTGCCAAGTCAAGTCTTGTTTTTTCTCCTTCTTTAAAGAAGTGATTTTGTTTTCATCTAGTTTAGTCTAGTTTAGTTTTTCCTTCTGTGAAGAAATGATTTTGATTTTGCCTGCTTTTTCAAGAGGAAAATAATGACTCTTGAAATCATTCCTCCTGCCTCCTGTCTCGTGCATTTAGGTCCAAGCAGTGTATTCACCGTTCCTAACACTTGTGTCTTTACACTAAATAAAGCAAATGTAGATGATAAATTTGCTTTATTTAGTTATTTACATAGAAGCATTTAACTGCTGAATAATTGTTTTTTGTGAGCAGTAGAACTTTCTCCTCAAATGCATCTAAGTATAGATGAACACATACTATAGGGATCACAGTACATTGTGCCTGAATGTTTAGAGCGTCTAGTGTTGCCTGTGTTTGGCCTGGAGTGACTTTAAACATGCACTTTTATAATGTTTAGATACACTAGTGCTGTTTTGACTATCTTTGCATTTGGAAGTTCAATTGAGGGATTAGAATTTTCTGATATTTTTCTGTTTGGAGATAAAGTGGGTTTTGGATTTCTTTAACATTGACTACCACAGTCGATTTGGTGTGTTTGTGTTACACCTACTTAAACTCTACACCTGGTTCTTTGGACGCTCTTATCATCAATCTACATTGAGACGGTGTCCTAAATGATTGTACGGAGAGACACGCACAACAAATGGAACGCGCACATCACATGCACATCATAAATCATGTCATAAAGCGTACACGCACATGAAAACTGTGACCCTCATATACTGGTAGTTATTAAAAAGCTTGGTCAGTATCTACATCACTGCATCATTGATTATAACTAGACATCTGCCTCCACAAGAGGAAATCTTCTAACTTAAACAAGAAACGACAGAAAACCAGACACAAAGAAACAAAAACCCAGGGTAATGAAAACAGAAATAGCAACAAAAGTCCAAAGACAACTGCCCAAACTAAGAGCGTCCGGAATTGTGGTGACACTAGCTGAACCAAAAGGGTGAAAATGTTGCTTTTCTACATTTACATTAATATTCTATACATGCATTGATGTGGCGTTCACAGATTTTGGTCCCCAGCGCGTGTGTGTTCACTGCATAAGGAGGAGAGGGCAGTAATCCCCCACAGGCTCACATACACATTTAAAGTGAATGTCACATCCCTACATGTTTGCTGAGGAGGAACTTTAATATTGTGTGTGTGTGTGTTTGTGTGTGTTTGTGTTCACCTCCTCCAGTTGATACGCCCCTTGGTGTCTCAGAGCAGAGAATTTTGCAGAATTTTAAGGTGGCTGGTGCGTGCACATATACTGTACCATACATTAAATCAATGTAATGTAACTACTCTATTACCATGACAATCCAAGGAGTTACTATGAAATGCATTTTTTAGCATCCAATTACGCAGTAAGAGTGACACTGTTAGATTTTGAAGCTGCAAAGAAAACTCGGTATGGATAATATTTATGCCTTGCACATACACAGCAATAAACCCAGACACCAGTTTTAATGTTGTGGCAGATTGCAGTATATCTTAAGTTTTTAAAGTACTAGATGAGGGGAATTCAGTCCCGCAACATGAATTGCAAATTGCATCTCCTGTGATGCTTAAAAAAAAGATGAAACTTGAAATACAATATTTCACTTTTGTTTTCGACTTTGTTTGGTGTTGGTGGAGACAATCCTACAGAGTGCTGAGACCTGTGCAGAGTAAGTAAGTGGCATACTAACCACTGTAGGCACCAATAGTGTCCATAATATGCTGGGGTCTGCCTGACAACTAGCATTTGAACACCTACCCTGTGTGGCTGTGTGCTCTCTCTCTCGCTCTCTGCCTCCCTCTCTCACTTTATCATGACAAATAATGACTGAGTTTAAGGACATTCTCAGGTGAATTTTTTCTATTACTATGTTTAAATGTAAAGAGGGTATAAGAATGTGCAACATAGAGTGTCTTATATCCTTTTTTTTTTCAGCACAACCTAGGCAATCTGATGGAAAAACATTACCAACTAAACACACCTGAGCAAAAAGTACTGATGTTTAAAATCGGATTGAATTTGTGAAATTTGGAAATACGTCACAGTTCAAAGTTCACTTGGCTCGTTTTTGTGAACAAAAAGAAAAGAAAAACGTCTTTTTTATTATTTTGTGACTTTTATTATTGCTAGCTTATATCACTGCTAAAAATTCGATATAAAATGAATCATAATTTTGATTCATAACACATAAGAAGAAGAAAAAAAATAAATTTTTTAAAGCCTAAATATGTGAACACACACCCCAGGATGTCCATATAAGGAGTTGCAGCACAGATCTGTGAGCACTAAGGGTTAAACAACGGTGTCTGAAATGCACACTGTCTGATTACTCATTAATTTAAAAGTAAAGCAAACTTTTAATCGCGATTAATCTAGATTAATGAATTTCGAAACATGAGATTAATTAGTTAATTGTTTTAATCTATTGACAACCCTATTTTTTAACCAAACTACAGTTCAGCATTGTGCAGTTTGATTCTTGTGTTGGACGTCGCACTCATGACTCCAGTGAGGACAATCTCTCACCGATCATGTGCCATGGTGAAAAACACCACCATGACCAGTATCTTCAAGTTGAGGTTGTACTGACTGATCTCACTCTGATCCTCAGCAGTTCTGACTCATGTCCTTCTTTTGCTTCTTTTAAGCAGCTATTATTAAACTCCTGCAGAGGTGAAGCACTTTGTGCCTTTCAGAGATTAATGAAAAGGTAGTCAGCACATGAATTATTCAGGCTTGTCCTCTTCATTTATTGCTGAACTCAACTTGGACAGATACCCTCCTTACCCCACAGTCTTCTCCTCCCTTCAGCTGATACGCCTCAAGATTTTGGATGTGATGGTGAGATTTTCCTTACACGACTGCACTGTTTGCAGAAACAGGGTGTAAGTGGCGCATGAACAAATGAATGAATTATGAGTTTGAAAACCACAAATCTAATCTAATGTGAAAGAGGGGAATTTTACATAGGAAAGGCAGAGCAAATAATTGAGGAAACACCAATTTGACATTTGACTGCCAGTGACATTCTTCACACTTCGACTTGATACTAATTTAACATTTGCAGTTGTTTAGTGATTAAATGTTGAGTGTTTAGTGATGGATTATCATTTAAACAGCCTTTTCATTTTAGGCCACGTCTATAACCCTGAATCTTGATAGTTAGTGTTCTCCTGTGTACATGCAAGCTACAAACACTGATTTTCTCTATGGGCTTTGGTGCAGGAAGGTGAGCAGTTCACAGTTTACAGTTTACTTGAGTTTCCAGTTGGAAAATGCTGTCTAATGGTAAGATAAAGTGATGAACAACTTCTTAAGATATGGTAGTTTTATAGATTTCATTAGGTAGGCCTTTTGTTAAATGGCTAAAATGTGTTTTTCCTTATGTTTACACTGGCAGCCATGTTTTCATTGGGGGGGCAGCTTTATGGTTTGGAGGCCAGCAGCACATATGAGGGAGCGTTGACTATACCTCAAACAACCATACTTTAAAAAAAAAATAAATAAAAAATCTATCACATTAAAGTCAAATAAAGAGCAAATCTGTGTCTCAAACGCATGTGTTGTCCGATTAAAGAGCACATGAAGTACCACATTTTATTAGCCACATACAGAACATTCATTAAAACCAGTTACCACCTACATTTTCAATTGCCTGCCATGCTGCACTGACATCATCATATTAACCTCTCTGTGGCCTGGGAACCAACATACTATGATTATAGAATCAGTGGATGTGATCAGTTAGTGTTTTCAGTGCTGCATCAATAGGAAAATCCCTTGTCCCAAACCACTGAGGTTCCTCTCATCATTTCATGTTCAAAGTTATTCTGAAGATGTCCTTCTCTCATTTCTGAACATCTAATCCTAACCCTGTATTTTCTGATGATTCACTTTGGCAGAGAATTGATAGCAGCTTGAGGATTAGAGACGATGAGTGTTTGCCGGAGGTCCAATCGTCCCTCGGCTAAAGCGTGAAATCGACAAAGGACAGCGTCTTGTCCCTGTGCAACACTGGATGACCCAGCTGGATGAACCAGCTCTGAAGGATATTATTTAGTGTAAGCCATGTCCCTGGTGGATTGTTGTTTATTTGAGCCATGGAAATCCCTGAAGCAATTAACTTTTTTCCACAAGCAATACATTCAATTGTGCAAGGATTCAGGAATGACTTTTCTTTGGATTTTGAAAAAGCCAATTAGTGGTAATACAAAAGGAGCAAATCTGATTTATAACCATAATTCTTGTCAAATAAACCAGATCACTATGTTTACACCTGCAAAATGTCGTGTGAAAAGATTCATTCTGATTTGAATTTACAATTCCATCGTTTATACGGTCACAACATGATTGCGGTGTGCGTACACATTCATCCAGTGTTCAGTCAGAATGGAGTATATTGACATGTGCAGTGTTGTCTAATTCTCCAGAAGAGAGACTATGCAAAGCCAAAATTACAATAGAGCTCCAGTAGCTGACGTCACACCACCAAGGTCACGCCCTCTGGCAGGAAACAACACTGTTCACATTTGTCTACATATATACCAGACAGCACATAAATCAGACAACTTCTTTGCCGGCTGTTTTCATCTATGAAACATGCTCACAGTGAGCAGGAGAAGACGTAGCGATGGGAACAAACACAAGCAATGGATTTCGTGGTTAACTATCTGTAAATAATGGCCTCAGTCTAACTGACAAACAAGTCTGCACAGCAACTATTTACATTATACTGCCCTTTGCTAATGACATTATGCTAAACCATACCCTTCCAGTAACAACAACAATATCTTCAGCAGGTAGACTCCAGAGTTGTTAGTCACAAAGCCAGATTGTGTCCATTTGTTTCCCTCCGGGCTCTTGTAAACTTTCAGTGACTCTCTGGAGTAGGATGAAGGGACGTTAATCAGGAAGTTGAAGATGTCAGAATACTGCAGGTCTGGATTAACGCCGGGGGCATTATAAGGATCAGATATTATTCAGCCTGTCAAGTTTTGTGATGAATCAGTGGAACTCCATGGATTTAAAGCGATAGTGAACTCTGACAGGTCGAATCTAGCATTTTTGCAGAATTTTAATTTGCCAACATGGCGACTCATAGAAATCAAGTCATGTGACATCCGGAGTGCTATATACAGTATAGGCTGTTGGATTATTTCTTATTTGACTATAAAGCTGCTTCACATTATCTGCTTTTCCTTCAGGCAATAAAAAAGGGAAGATAATGTATATCACCATAGCTGATTTACATGCAGCTATGGCTATATATATATATATACACACATATATATATATATATATATATATATATATGTATATATAGTGTAATAGTGTAATATATACATATATATGTATATATATTTATATATATATAGTGTTTTGACCTCTGCATTTAACCCATCCTTTTGACACAACAGTGGTGAACACACAAACGGGCACAGAACCAGTGGGTACCTTGCTCAGTTGCACCCCAGCCTTGACCTGTCCTGGGATTTGAACCTGTGACCCTCCATTTACAATTCCTTTCCTCTCCAGTATGAATAATATTACTTTAGGATAGGATTATAGTCAATTTATAGCCATACATCTAGAGTATGTGGAGAAATGATATACATTGCGACTGGTATGCAAAAAGAAAATTACCATGGGTGCACCTGCAACACAGTTCCGTGCTGCGTGAGCTCTAAGGGTTAATTAATGCAATAACACTGGCTTACTTACCTACCAGCACCTCCTGTGTCCCTGCATGGGAAAAATGCTGATTTTTTTCCTCTGCTGACTGAGTGATTGATCTATAAGTTTTCAGTGAGAGTGTTCCTGACAGTCTCCAGCAGGTTCCAGGCATAGGGTACGCGCTCAGTTGTGAGTAAAACACTGGCTATGTGTCAGTATTTCACACAACCACACTTTTTTTTTTTTTTTCAAAAGTGAACACATTGTCACTTCAAAGTGACATTATTTCATTAAGTACATGTGTCCGCCCAAATTAATACAAACAGTCAGATCTAAGTATATATCACCTGCCATCTTAAGGGAACAAAAGAATTCATGAAAGTTTAAGCTTACATGGAGACTCTAAAAGCACCCGCAGTAATTACTGCTCCATTTCCAACACTCATTAAATTGGTTCAACCTGACAGAATGAAAGAGAAGAAAAAGAAAAGAAATGTCATCACTATGTGATGATGTATGCACTTAAACTACAAAGCTGTGAGGTTTCATCAGCAGGGAGCAGGACCGGATGCAACTTACGCCTTCATACTCAAGTCAAGCTGCAGCAAATCTGAGTTATGGTGATGCTGTAAATAGTGTTAATAATGTTAATGTTAAATATCATAGTTATTTTCTCATTTCAGACAGAAATTGGGAATTCTTAAAATGTTTCGGACAACCATCTGTTAGGGACTTGTTTTATTGAAACTATTTATTCATTCATTCATTTATTTATTTATTTGGTTTTTTTGGTAACACTTTAGATTAGGGAACACATATTCACTATTAACTAGGTGCTCACTAACATGCATAAATAGCACACTAGCCCTTTATTAATAATTATTAAGCATGTATTAACACCTTATTCTACATAATCTTATTCCACCTCCATTACGACATGAATTAAGATTTTTCCTGATTAAGGTACGCAGACGCAGGTGTAGGTGAATGCGCATACTTTTTTACTTTTTTTTATCATATTGGCATTTCATCCATAGGATGAAGCTTGGAGACCTGAAACTGTATTTTTAGGGGTCATTGTGCCGCTATTGTGTTTTCATGTTGACAGCAAATACGCTACTTTAGGAAAACTATGACGTCATTAGTCCCACCTCTCTCTTTCACTGGCATTCACTGTCTCTATCTTTGCCGTTGTTGTCTTCATCATACTCTAGTGTTTGGAGATTGTTTGACAGTGTAGCCAACTACTATCAATGAACAGTAACTCAAGTCTGCCTGAAAAGCCTGAAGAGACATACTAAAAAAAAGAAAAAAGAAAACAAACAACTAAAAGGCTCTAAATTCTAACTGAAAAAAAAATTGAGTAGAAAAACGGGGAGCAGATGAGAGACACAAAGGTTACTTGGGCAGACGGCTGAAGAGTGGGTGCAGTCACATGGGGCAGTTCAGGGGGCGGCCAGGAGGCTGGGCAGAACAGCAATGGCGGAGGCGGAACCACTATGGAGATTATCGAACAGTCTCACAGATTTGTGGTTGGAGGCATGCAGGCCCTGTACTCCCCTACGTCCACCACACGCTCCCAGGAAGATGGCCAAAAGAGTGCCAAAGTAAAGGTTTTATAAATCGGTAGTTAAAGTAGTTAAAGGGGAGTAAAATAGAGAGATATAATAAAGCAAAGTGCAGAAGCGTACATACCAACAAGATTCTTAATCCGAAACCCCTCAAAGAGGTTATGTAAAGCAAATCTCTCCCAATAAGGTAAGTTTCACTGTCTTTTCTTTTAATCCAAGGTGAAGTGTTTGTTGTGTGCTAAAGAATTGGGGTACAACAACAACACCTCATCCATGCTGAGGTATTTTCATGCTTTGCATGAAAATAATGAGGGGGATGTGGATGGACTCCAGCACAGTGGAACATATTTTGTTTCTGAATAAATACTAAGTCCTTAAGTTGCACAAGCAAGTTCACTACCTTGTTAAAACAATGCAACAGTTTGAAAAGAATGGTTTTCCTGTCATGAGTTAAAATTATTTAAGTACTATTAGATTCCATTGTATTGTCATGTTACATACCCATCATTTCTACTAATAAAAAAGTAGAAATTGTATTTATACAAATGAAATGCATTTATTAAGATGATTTAATTTATTTTACTTGGCTGTCATTCCCATGGCTACACTGTTGCAGGACAGTCTTGAGTGTATTACACATTGATAACATTCCTATACTATATCTGGCTGTTTCACAGTCTTTGACCAGCAGGGGGTTTATGTGTACATAAAACCTCGAGAAATTAACCTCTGTGAACAATTTGGCTGGACGGCTTCAGGGTCTCAAGAAGCTTCATCTCGTCATCATAAAGGTCAACCTCAAACCGTAAAAAAAAACAATAAGCAGACCAGGAACACATGAAAAGCACAGCATGAAAAAAACAGAGCAACAGACAGGACTGAAATGAAGTGACCAGGAACAAACAAACTAAAATGAACCAACACAGACACTGGGGAGACTAAGCCCCTTGTCCACTAACACGGCACACCTCGTGCCTCAAGCCTCAACACGATACAGTCTGGTTATTCTGTGTTTCCATTAGCGACCTGGTCCTTTTTTTACTTCCTGCTCTGGCAAGGACTCAAACTCAACTTTATTTATAGAGCACATTTATAACAACCAAGGTTGACCAAAGTGCTGTACAGAATGACGTCAAATACCAAAATAAAAAGCAATAAAAATAGAAAGCCTAAAAACATAAAACATTTAAAAACGATATAGAGCATAGTATTACACATAAGAAGCAAAAAACAAACAAACAAAAAACAATAGGAGTCCAACTCAGCCCGTGTTAAACGCAATGGAGTAAAAGTAGGTTTTTAAAGACGACTTTGATTGCTCAACAGTCTGGGCACCTCTAATGTGCCAGTGCAGGGCATTCCAGAGCCGAGGAGCTGCCACTGCAAAGGCTCTGTCACCTCTGGTCTTCAGCTTTGGCTCTGGCACTCTGACTGGGCTGTGTAGGTGCAGCAGTTCAGCCAGATATTGCGGCGCCGACGCATTTAATGATTTAAAAACAATTAATAGAATTTCTGGTAGCCAAGTGGAGTGAGGCCAGTATCTGTGTGATGTGCTCACCTTTGCGCTTCCCAGTCAGAAAGCGTGCTGCAGCGTTCTGCACGAGTTGCAGAAGAGACATGAGTGTTTTACCGATGCTGAAGTAGAGAGAGTTGCAGTCATCCAGCTGCAAGGTGATAAAAACTTGGATTATCCTCGCCAGATCTCTAGGGGGGAAGTAGCCTTTGACCTTTGGTCACACTATGTTTTTTTACAGATGACCGGATGTTAGGAAAAGAGGAGCCTAAAAGACCAGAGGGACAGTCAGTGGCCGTGTCCAAAAATAATGATTTCCGTTTTGTCATCATTTAGATTTAGAAAGGTCCTCTATCCAGGATTTGAGGAGTCAGGTGTATTTAGCGGCAGCACTGCTGTAAGTGGCGATCGGGACCAGCGAGCCGCATCACAAACCCTGCTGCTGTATTTCAGTCCAGTGACTGTATCAGACGGAGTCTCTGCTCCACTCATGGAGGAAGTACTGAACAAGTCCTTTTAATTAACTGATTCCAATGATTCCGCACACTGAAAGCAACTGCTTTACAAGTTACAAGTCACTAGTTTGTGTGTGTTGCATATAAAATGAAGTCACAGCAGTTTCCTACATTTTTTATTTATTGTCTTTTACTCCACTCCATCTGTATGAACAGCAATTAACATTTATTTTAACAGTTATTTCCCACCAGCATTCATCATTTTTTAAACTCATCGTAAAAACAATCTGTATTTAGTGAATGGCCTATACTGGCCATTAATCTCAAAACATCAGCACCTGCTGGATTACCAGGACATTTCCATCTATGCCAAACGGGAAAATGGGGCAAAATGGCGCTGAATGAATTTAAGACAAGGACCTCACCTTCAAATGACAATGAGATGAATATGTGGGTTTATAACGGGTTTCAATGGAGATACTTTATGTACATAAGGTGAAGAACATAAAACATTGTTTTACACAGTATTACAGACATGGGAACAGAAGTCTTTATTTTTAAATATTACAGAAAATACACACATTTCATGCCATACACATGAACAGACAAAATGATCAAGAAAAAAGACGTGAAAAGACCTGAAGGCAGCAGTTATCTCTTTAATTCTACCAGCCTGACTTGGTTGTTCCTGCCATTATAACATGTGATAGCTGTAAATTGTGGAAAATGAAACGAAATTAAAAGACGTCCTTCCTCTGTTTAGAAATAACACTTGGTGTTGGCCACATGCGAATGCACCTTTCTTCTATTTCAGAAGCAAGTCACACCCACACAGAGAGGAGAGAGAGAGAGAGGAGAGAGAGAGAGAGGAGAGAGGAGAGAGAGAGAGAGGAGAGAGAGAGAGAGGAGAGAGAGAGAGAGAGAGAGAGAGAGAATAATGCCGGACAAAAGTGGGAAGTGAGCATATAATTTGAGGAATCTCTTTCACAATCGGTGCTGACTTTAAATACCTCTGTGTAATTGCTGTATCGTGACAGGGTAATTACCACTGTCATTCCAACCATTCAACATGCCTGCACTCTACCAGGCACTATTCGCCCTTTGGCCTGATGCAGTGTGGAACTACGGCTGCTGCATGGCTGGCAGGAAAATAATTGCAGAGGAAAACGAACATTAGAGTACAACATTAGAGTAGTAAAATTTAAAAAGACAAAACAAGAGACCAGGTCACACCTGTGTAGCGTTCCCTCCACCAGCTTCCTGTTACTTTTAGGATTGATTTTAAAATTCTGCTGTTGGTATTTAAAGCGCTTAATGGACTGACACCATCTTACCTCCCTGAGATTGTCCATCTACACACCCCATCCTGAGAGCCTTTTCTGCAGCTGCCACCCAAACTATGGAATGATTTACCTGATGTCTTGTGATTTTAAGTAAGTCAATGAGTGAATTCAGTTAAACTTTAAAGTGATAGTCTTTTTAAGTGAGATTTTTTTCTTTGTCTTTCACTCACATTTTGAGCACACTTTTAAGTGCAAAATGCTCACCACATTTATTGTTCACACTGGGACCAGTGAAACCGAGGTTTGGGATGATCTAATGAATTTTGCAGGAATTATAGTTGAAAATTAATTTTCACATTCTGTGTTCGAACTAGACATGCAGCTGGCTTCCACCCAGAGGTTTCTACCATATAGGTTCTGTATCACTAACAAAGTTAAATAGGTTTCTTTTAAGATGCTTCGTAGGTTCTATTGATCTGTATGCAGGTTATCACGGCAACCAAGGTAGTTGCCAAAAGTATTTTTACAGGAATAACTTTTTATCCTCTTTTTAGCCCTAATTGCTCCACAATCATACGCTGCAAATCCAGTCATTGCACCACCTACTGGAAACAGGAAGTACACTTTGTGTATTTGTGTGTTTACATTTTGAAAGTCCAATTTTAATTGGACTAAGACAATAATTTGGTTGTCTTAAGGTCATGTAAACTAGAGGTGTAGATCTTTGCCCAAACCGACATTTACATCATTTTACACGGCCTCTGGCTTGCACTTGTGCTCCGGCTGGCGCGGTAAATGGAAAGTGGATGTTGAGGAGGCACCAGACACACTGGTGACACACTATTTGATAGACTTTCACTTTGAATTCTGTCGGGCTCAGGCCTTACAAGTTAGGCAGCTCTAATGTAAACACGTTAGTCCAACTAAAATGTTAGTCGGACGTACCTACCGTACATACCTGGATAATGCGATTCATAGTCTGATTACTCCTGCATGTATACGATTAGTCGGACTGGAGTCAGACGATGTATAAACTACAGTACTGTTATCGGAAATCATACAATGGCGTCCTACTTTGGATAACACAGCAACCACAAGAGCCATGCTCCATCTAATTTGTATCACGGTGAATGTACAGCTGGGTATAAATAACACGACTGAGACCAGACTTTGGTGCCATACACTCTGTTGTGGCTTCTTTTGACGGTTTCATTTTTTTCTTTAATTTATATTGAGAGAAATCTATCCAAGAAAATTCCACAGCAGCCTTAAGCATTCAACTGCAATCTCTTAAATTATGCTGTACCCTGCTACAGTTGTCGTGGAAAAACCTGTGCACACATTATAAATGCAGCGTGTAAAACCTGCATTTTAAATGTGAGTGCTAACACTCAGCATGAGCTCAGCTGCTCACATGGCTGACAACTCATAGAAATTAAGGGACAAAAAAAAAAAACATTAGTTAAAGACGTTATGAAAAAAAGCAGGAAAAAGCTCTTTTGAGAGTGGATTTCACAAGATTCTTGGCTGGTGTGTGGTTTCTTGTTCCTCTGCGGCTGAAGCGTTCACTGAGCTAAATGCATTTCTAAATGTATTTTAAAATAAAATACCCAACTAATAACTGTATCAAAATAAAGTACAAAATATAGCAGTCACACAATGTATCAAAATAACATTCTCTATTTTCAAAATAATATCTTTATAGTATAAAGATACCTATATACTCATATAGGTATCTTTTCTTGGGTCAACAATAACTACTTGATGACAACAACTATCTTTGTTGCTCATTATTACCAAATGAAATCAGATGAAGAGTTGGTGAAAATAATGGTCTAGATGTGATTTTCTTGATGACCACTCAAAGCTGATCTACACTGCAGTTTTGCCATTCATCCATTCACACCCATTCATGCTGACATACAGCGCGTGTGCAGCACATTGTCCATCACACATCTTTCATGTGATAGACACATCACCAGGACACATCATGCCGATATGTAGCATGTAGATTGGCGGAGCTGGGAATCCAACCCACAACCTTCAATAGATGACTCGCTCTGCCACTGAGCTACCGACGTTCAATTCTAACTTATGTTTTAATACTTACTTTAATTATATAACTTTTGATATTGTAATATTGTAAAAGGTGACTTAAACTTCTACCAAAGCCATTTTCTGGTAAGATAGTTGCAGTGTATCTTATTGGTGTGTGCATAATCTCTATTAATGTAAATACAACACACACAAACAGTAGTCACATTTAAATGTAACATCCTAGTACCATCCAATACAATAATTTCCTCATCAATTTAACTACTTAGAAACCAATAATTATTAAATGTGGCTATGAAAGCATGTGACATTGTCAGTGTGTTGGTCCAATCTGTGTTCTTATGTAGTGAAAGGCAGTTTGCATGAGCGATTGCTGTCAAGAGACTGTGTTTTTGCTGCGCGGCATAGAAACCAACAGTGGTCGATAACTATTTAGTCAATAAGCATTGTCATCAATAACCTGCAGGGAGTGAAAATGTTACATAACACTGCATTTCTTTTGTTATCGCAAAGCCATGAAGAGGATGGAAATGTCAATAAACAAAAAAAGTCTATAATGATGTTTGTTCCACCTCCTGCATGAGAGAACTAAAGCTCATCCTTTTTTCTTAATATGGACACAAACACATGCAGTAAAATACAAATGATTCATTGGAAATAAGATTGCTGCATGCTCGAGATAAATACAAAACAAAACAACAGCTGATTTACTTTGCTGCACATTTCAGCTCGCAGTAAAAACTCCTCCTTGCTGCCTGCACAACCAATGTAGTGTCCTTTTCACCATTCAAAAAGTTGCTGCTGTCAAGTTCCGACGAATGTAAAAAAAAAAGGTTTATTTTCTGAGTCCATAAAATACAACCAAAAACATCTTTCTTATGCATTACAATATTGTATAATAAAATCATAATACAAGCTCAAAAACTGTGTGCTTCTCCTCCCAATTGAACAACATCCAAACACTCCCAACATGCAAAGATTTAATAATAATATTTGACACAATCAACAATTAGTGTTGTTGTCCGTGTATTTTGTTTGTTTGTTTGTTTGTTTTTAAATTCATATTATTTTCGTCATTGTTGCTGTACTTTCTATTATGGTCCTCATCTTTGAAACAGCCTTCCAGAAGATCTGAGTGCAGCAGAGAATGCTAATATTTTTTTAAAACAAGCTTGAGATCCACCCTTTTAACGTAGCTTTTACCAGAGATGTATTATTTATTTGTCCCCTTATTTAATTTTAGGGTCTGATACAAATTATTTTATTCTACCCTTTAGTGTCCTTATAATTATATTATCCTTTATTAACTTACTTATTTTATGTACTGATTCACCTATCTATTTTATTACCTTTTATCTGTTACTATGTTTTTAATTTCTGTTTGAGCTTCTTGTTGTCATTACATGTGTTGTCATTGTTGTGACTGAATGTGTGTTTGCGCTAAATACCATGTGATCCCAATCCTGCAGTTACATTATGTCAAATGAAAAGAGTTCTATTAATGGTCATCTCCTGTGCAAATCTGTCTTTTTTTGCATTATTGTCATTTACAATTAACACAGAACCATATTTGATGTCATTTTATGTCTGCCTTTCAATGACACTTATTCAAAAGGAGGACTGTAACAGCAAAACCTTTTTTATTCCATTTAGGAATTGAGTTCAAGAAAAAATATTTCAAGATTAGAATAGAATAGAATAGAATTTATTCATCCCCGAGGGTGTATGTGTGAGAGATTATACTGCCATCTACTGGATGTTTTACACATTGCATTTGCAATCCATCCTTTGTGTATCTCAATCAAGACTTTTTATCTGCTGTTTATGTATACAGTTCTTGTAATACATCATAGGAACAATAATGACGTGTTAAGGGTAGTTTTATAACTCCAGATTCTTTCACTCCACATGTTTATCTTCAACTCTAATTGTTGTTTCATCACATTTATCAGTAACTTTATGAACCGATAGTGATGATAAGCCCAACCAGAAATGCTAACGAAAACCAATACATGCTTTGTCATAATATAAAAACACATTGCCTTAATTTACTCACATTTCTCATAAAGTTTTCATATCGTACGCTTCTCTGACAGTAGCTCCGTTACCGAGAGACCACATGACCGCGCTTTGGCGTGCTCGTACTGTGACGTCACTCAGGGAAATAATATTTTTCAGGGATTTTTGTGGCTTTTAGGAAGGTTTTGAAAACATGAAACTCCATTGATTAAAAATATAGACTATACAGATCTATAAATGCATATTCCCATGTCTCGAGGTGTCCTGTTACTAGCGTCTCTTTTACTATTGTGGTCAATGGGAAAATTGCTTTTTTGAGCCAAATGCGTATTATTGTTGCAGTACCACTAGTGGCCACTGGAAAAAATGTCTTCAAGGCAGAGGGGGCGGCGCTCAATCCAGTTCTTATAATATAGCCATGACACTCACACACAACAGAGAGAGCGGAAGTGAGAGAGACTGTAACGAATAAGTCGACGGCGACATGTCACGCAACGCCCCCATTCAACAGTGGAGATAAAACACCGCCATTTTGGCAGGAAGCTGCATCGTCTCAGCCTGTGTCCACATAAACAAATCAAGATGGTGGATTCTTGTTGTGCCCCGGGATGCCGAAACAGACGGGAACAAGGAAACGGTAAAGCATTTTACCGGATCCCCAAAGACCCTGAGAGACGACAGAGGTGGATCACTGCCATAAAACGTGCTCGGATGTCGGAGCACTGGGAACCGTCAGCCAACGGATTCCGTTTATGTAGTGATCATTTCATATCAGGTACATATCCCCACGGCTATTAAATACAATATCGTGTTTATTCCTGCACGTTTTACTGCTCTTTCTGGCATTTGACGTCGCGAAAAAGGCAAGTTAGACCGTACGGGGCTATTAAGTGACGTCACTCGTATGGAACGGGGTCGTGTTGTTGTTATTGGGATGGGGGCGGATGTGTTACCTTACTCTTAACTTCATTTTCTCGGCCCTTTATAAAGTATGGTGAGACGTTGCTGTGTCATGCGGTGCAGCAGCGCCTCGCATGATCACAAAGGGAAAAAAAATCGACAATGGACTGAGTTTTTTCCGCTTTCCCACTTGGCGGCAGACTGAAGGGAATCAGATTTCAGGCATAACAGGGAGACGTCGAATGGCTTGGGTGTCTGCTGTCAATCGAGAAAATATAACCACCGAGAGGGTTCCGCCATCAATGAGAGTGTGCTCCTTACATTTTAATTCTGGTAAGTTGAAAATCATATACGCTTTGCATTTGTTTCCTCTTTCGTCTTTCCACCACACACATACAGATACACACAGGCAACTTGTAACTTGACATGTGATTGTTGAAATATTGTAGTTATGTACATTATGCATATGTACTATTATGCAATTGTTGAACTACTGTGGTTATAACACACACACATATGTAAGTGTATATAGTTTGGACACCTTCTCATGTAATGGTTTTCTAAACTATTACTATTTACATTGTAGATTCTCACTGAAGGCATCAAAACTATGAATGAACACATATGGAATTATGTAGGGAACAAAAAAACTGTGAAATAATTCAAAACATGTTTTATATTTTAGATTCCTTAAAGTAGCCACCCTTTGCTTTGTTGTCAGCACTGCAAACCCTTGGCCTTCTCTCAATGAGCTTCATGATGTAGTGACCTGAAATTGGTTTTCACTTCACAGGTGTGCCTTGTTAGGATTCATTTTTGGAATTTCTCACCTTCTTAATGGGGTTGGGACTGTCAGTTGTGTTGTCAGGTTGGTACACAACCCTATTTGACAACTACTAGAATTCATATTATGGCAAGAACCAATCAGCTAAGTAAAGAGAAACGACAGTCCATCATTACTTTGAGAAATGACGGTCAGTCAGTTCGGAAAATTGCAAAAACTGAATCTGTCCCCAATTGCAGTGGCAAAAACCATCAAGCACTACAACAAAACTGGCTCACATGAGGACTGCACTAGGAAAGGAAGACTGATGGCGTATTTCCGCCGGCTCTACTCGCCTCGCCACGGCACAGTTTAAGTAGCGTTTCCACTAGCATAGTACGTTGTACCAGGCACTATTGTTTGTACCTGCTCCAACGAGGTTCCAAAAGCGTGCTGAGTAGGTACTATGCGATGATTGGTCAGACTGCTGGCCACTGACTGGCCAGAGTCAAATCAAATCAAGCCGAAGAGTGCCGAACTGATTAAAACAACTTAACAATCCTAAAAATGTGGGTTAATCTCCAACAACTACCAGGAAAATCTCTATATTTAACAGAGGAGTTTGGTGTATTTAGGGACAGCACTGTCGATCGCGAGCGGCATCACAGAACCTGCCGCTGTAGTCTGTGGAGTAGGAGGCTGTACTCCGGAGACGTGTGGACAGAAATCAAGCACAACATTGCCGAACTGTAGAAAACCAACCCAACTAAAAACATGGGTTGATCTCCAACAATTACCAATTGACTAATTGGCTGATTAAATTTCTGACGAAGAGGGACAGTCGTCTTGGTAAGCTAATTGGCTAGTTAGCTGGTAAAATTAACGTCAACAGTGAGCTACTTACTTGTAGCTGTAAACGTTAATATTAATAATGACGATTTCATTAGCCTTAGCACACATATGTTATGTGTTTGCTGTACCGTTATTTCAGCGATGTCAAGTTTGAATAGGAAATGTGATAACGCTAATGGTTTATAATATATATTCATAGTGCATAGTTTTTGGTTCCATTTAACAATGCACTAAACATTTACAGCTAAAAAATAAAGGCCAGAGTTGTGCCTTCATTTTATTTTATTTATCACATGTCAGAAATGCTGCTACAAGCTGCAAAGTTCATTAAAAGTTGAATGAACTATCATCTTAATTGTCTTTATTTTTAGTTAGCACCTTAAACACTTCAAGCTGGAAGCTAATAATGGTTAAGTGCAGCTGCATGCTGGTGTGATAAGCTGCAATGATCGTATGATCATTATGAATCATCACGAACATATAATCCAATTAGTCGACTAATCGCAAAAATAATCAGTGATTCGTCAGTTATCAAAATAATCGTTTGGGGCAGCCCTAGCTGCTTAAATAAGTTCATCCGAGTCACCAACCTCAGAAATCGCAAGTTAACAGCACCTCAGATTAGAGCCCAGATGAATGCCACACAGAGTTCTAGTAGCAGACACATCTCTACATCTGCTGTTCAGAGGAGACTGCACAAATCGGGCCTTTATGGTCAAATAGCTGCTAAAAAACACTACTAAGGAAAAGCAACAAACGGTAGAGATGTGTTTGGGCCAAGAAACACAAGGTATTGATGTTAGACCAGTGGAAATCTGTGCTTTGGTCTGATGAGTCCAAATTTGAGATCTTTGGTGCAGTTTCTTTGTGGGACGCAGAATAGGTGAACGGATGGTCTCTACATACATGGTTCCCACCGTGAAGCATGGCGGAGGAGGTGTGATGGTGTCGGGGTGCTTCTTTGTTGGGGATTTATTCAAAAATGAAGGCACACTGAACCAGCATGACTACTGCAGCATCATGC
Organism: Solea solea; assembly: GCF_958295425.1. NCBI lineage: Eukaryota > Metazoa > Chordata > Actinopteri > Pleuronectiformes > Soleidae > Solea > Solea solea. The sequence goes on from NC_081151.1 coordinate 12,729,372, forward strand.
CATTCCGTCTGGTTTGCATTTAGTTGGACCATCATTTATTTTTCAAAAGGACAATGACCCCAAACACACCTCCAGGCTGTTTCAGGGCTATTTGATCAAGAAGGAGAGTGATGGAGTGCTGCGCCAGATGATCTGGCCTCCTCAGTCACCTGACCTAAACCCAATAGAGATGGTTTCGGATGAGATTGACCGCAGAGTGAAGGCAAAAGGGCTCAGAATCTCTGGGAACTCCTTCAAGACTGTTGGAAAACCATTTCAGGTGACTACCTCATGAAGCTCACCAAGAGAATGTCAAGAGTGTGCAAAGCAGTAATCAAAGCAAAGGGTGGCTATTTTGAGGAATCTAAAATATAAAAAATGTTTTGAGGCATTTCACACTTTTTTGTTTACTACATAGTTCCATATGTATTAATGTATGTGTGTATGTGTATGTATATGTGTGTGTATATGTATATTATATGTGTTATAATCATATCATCCTTGGTGTATATGTGTGTGTATATTATATTCTGTCTAAACATATTAGAGTTAATAACCGTAGGTTTTGGTTGTGTTACCAGGCAAACCGGCATATGAAATCTGTGACTAGGATCCAGATTGGGCACCATCTCTATGTCTAGGTGGCAGCCAGACCAAGTCTACAGACACTGCACGTAATGCCAGACAACAAAACAGGAAACGGCAAAGGACACCTGAGATGGCCGAAACCACAATTAATGACACCACAACTGAGGACACCAATGCCACAGGGTCATGAAGAAGCAGAGGGTGGAAATGAAGTTTGTGAGCCTGCTGACAAGAGACCGCTGACCGACTCTATTCCGTTTGGTATCAGGCACGTCGTTTTCCATTACTTCAACGTCATACTGCGGCACAGCGCAGTACTGTTCGGTGTTATTCTCGTGTCGGATGTCGCGCTCATGACTCTTCCAGTGATGACATTCCAGTGATGACACTCTGACCAATCAGTGGTCGTTTAGTATCGGCTCAGTTCACTTGGAACCTCGCCAAAGCAGGTACCAAAAAAGGCACCAAGTACTATCCCTAATGGAAAAGCAAAAAAAAAAAACAGCAGCGTTCCTTCAAGCCAGCGGTACCCATCCCTGTCTTTTTACTCTTGAGCCAGTCTGAGACCAGTGCACATTAAAGAGTGAGGTATATAACGGATGGAATCTCTTATGTATAAAATTATAGCTATATTTATTATTACTGTGACTACAAATGTCAACATTACTGTTGGTGTTTCACCAGTATCATTTTTAAGTGATTTTAAATGTTAATCTCAAAGAACAGACAGCATATTGTTGCTGAAAGTCACTTAAATTTACCTTTAACTAAAAACACGTAATCGACAGCACATTGCTTAAGATTGCAGTTTTTTTTTTTCATGTTCATCCTTTTCTCTCCTGTATCCCCTCCTTGAAAAGCAGACAGACTTTGACTTCCAGTTTAGCCTTCATTAGTTTTTAAGACTGCACACGGGTATTATAGGAGCAAATAACATATTATTTATTTTTGTATTTATTTAATGGGGACAATGCAGTTTAACATAGTTCCAAGACAAAGAGTTCATAGCAATTGCCAAGTTACAACTCCAGTTCCTCGTTTGGCTGCAAACAAATAACAAACTAACAGTACATCACAGCAGACATTTCACAAAGCACACATCATACAACAATAATAACAATTAACTTTAGCTAAAGTGAGTAAAGCTCTGATTTGAGCCAACATTTAACCTCCATAAATTTTATATTTGAAATTGATTTGACTCCACGTGGTAGTGAATTCCATATTTGACAGCCTCTTTCAGGAAAAGCCGATGCTCCAAACGTAGAGCAACAATGCAATATTTTACAGTAACCACTCCGTGCGCTCTCTAGTTACTATTTTTTTGTCTGGTCTTTGGATGAATCTGGGTCAATATTAATTAAATTACATTTACTTATGCCACAGAGTTGTTTGTTTGTGCTCTTACATTTTGAGTACTTTTTTAAAATCTGCATCTTTACGTTTTGTGATGTATCGTGTGGGGATGCAATGATTAATCGTTTTTCGAAATATCGAATATTTTGGTAATTGATTGAGTGGGTGGAGTGCTTTCTTAACAATTAAAACAAGTTTCCTAATTTTTCAACTTCTTAAATGTAAATGTTTTTTTCCCCAATTGATTTTCTCCATATAACAAAGACATTATTAAAGGTGACTAATTCTGTTTTGTGGACAAAACAAGACATTTAGTTTTCATTTTATCGACCAATCAACAGATTAATCAGTTATGAAAATAATCATGATTTGCAGCCTTAAGTATTGTACTTTACTCAATTTTAAATCTCTGGAGCTTTGTAAGTCCTTATTTCTTTCATATCTTGTGCACTAAAGATAAGGATTTTGTGGTAACAGGTCTGATTCCTGCTCATTATCATTCTGTGTGGAAGAATTTTAAGTCTTTCTTCATTTGACATCCTATGGTTCATTGGCTGATTTGTCTCCATTTAATGGACATTAAATAGAACGAAACATAAACAAATATCGGGGTATTTTTGTCTATGCTGATATAGAGATAAGGGATATATGGGGTAACGTTTTTTGGGAGATGTTTGTGCTTCTCAAAGAGTGCGAGTGACAATACACTGCAAATAAACTCTAAAATAAAATATCTTCTGTTTATGATCTGTATTACATGATCTTTAAATACATGTATTAATGCCTTTCATTTCAGACAATACCTCATTATTTATCTGGCTTTTTAATGTTAAATGAATGTTTACATATAACTTTGTTAATTCCATTTTTTTAGATATGTGTGTGTGTGTGTGTATGTGTATCCATATGTATATATATGTGTGTGTGTGTGTGTGTGTGTTAATTTATCATATTTAGTGTATTTTACAGATGTAAGCAATATGATAGTATATTACATTACATTACATGTCATTTAGCAGACGCTTTTATCCAAAGTGACTTACAAGGGATTTGAGTACAACCTGCCAGGGGTGGAGTTGAACTTGCGACCATGAAGTCTTTTGCACACAGGGTACCGGTCTTATATAATATCCATGTACTGCCTACGAGTTAAAACAGCCTGGCCTGGCCTTTGAAGGGCCGCATTAAGGTTACGCCTGCGTATGTATTGTCTACAATTATGTTAGAGTCATGATCAGAATCGGACTTTAAACAGCATAACATATATTAAACATGTGCTAAACCTGTTCCTACTTGTGTTTTTATGTTTCAGGGAAAAAAAGTGAAAACCCTCGGTCACCTGACTATGTGCCCTCCATCTTCAAGAACGTGCCAACCCCAGAGAAGAAAAGGAAAGGGATGCAGTTGGATGAATCCAACAGAGGACAGAAGAGCAAACTCCAAAGATGTGAACAAGTATCTTCTCCACCAGACCGTTCTCTAGAAAGCAGCCTGCAGCCAACTGCAGAAAATGACACAGAAGCTCCTGCAGAGGAATCAACCTACAAAGTACTTAAAGAGGATTTCCAGCCCATTCCCACTGACAATGACGAACTAGCGACTCCACTGTGTTCCAGTGAAACCTGTAGGAAATACGTGAAATATCTTGAGTTGAAATACCAAGCAATAGAGAGTGAAAATCTGCTGTTGAAAGAGAAAATAAGCAGCACCGGACTAAATGAGACTGGTCTCCAAAACTATGATAAAAAGATCAATATTCTCACTGGTTTACCAACATATTCACTGCTGATGACCGTCTTTAACGTTGTAGCTCCCTTTTTACAGCAGTCAAACCACTTTAGACTCACAATATTTCAGCAGTTCATGCTGACTTTAATTAAGCTGAAAATGAATTTGTCCTTTGACTTTTTGGCGTATTATTTTGGCGTCGATTCAAGCACCGTTTCAGAGGTTTTCAAACACTGTATCAGTGTCATGTATTGTAGGCTAGTGCCGTGTCTGGTTATATGGCCTGAGAGAGAATCTTTAAGAGAATCTCTTCCATGTGCATTCAGTAACAGTTCATTTGAAATGACAGTGTGCATTATCGACTGTTTTGAAATATGCATCGAGAAACCAAGCGACTTGTTAGCCAGTGCTCAGTGTTTTTCAACATGCAACACAATTAAGTATTTAATCGCCATCTGCCCCAGAGGCTCTATTTGTTTCATTTCCAATGGGTGGGGAGGCCGAACGAGCGACAAGTTCATCACACAGCAGAGTAACTTTTTGTCTCATTTGCTCCCGGGAGACCTTGTTTTGTCGGACAGGGATTTAGACGACGAAGACCACTCTTTACATTCTCCCGAAGCGGAAATTACCATACCGGTGTACACTCTTGGCAATAACCAGCTAGATCCTGTTAAGCTGGAAAACACAGAATGTTTGGAAGCTCTCAGAACACACATTGAAAAAGTCTTTGGTGTTCTGCAACAAAAGTACCCCATTTTACAAAGCACCATGCCCATCGGTCTCACCGACGTCGACCAAGAAAATGATGTGACCTACCTGGACAAAGTTGTCAAAGTATGTTGTGCTCTCACTAATGTCTCTGAATCTCTTGTACACCTGCCTGAGCAGAACTATGGATCATCAATCTGACAACAGTTGCTGGATAAAGCAACTAATGATCAATGTGCTGCAATCATCACAGATTTAGTTACAGATACACAATGTTGATTTTTCTTTTTCTATCAAACGACTGCTTGATATAAGCTAAATGCAGAACGTGCACAACAGAGGGTGAGAAAGCCTCTCCTCACTCTTCCCTTTCAAGTGTGATGGAGAAACTATGTAGCCTTCAGTTACAATGTGATTGTACACATAAAATATTAAGGAACATTTTCCATATTTTGTTTCTGCCAAATGCAAAGATATTTTCTGCTAAGTTTTACAAACTGGACTTCTAATACAACTCACAACAGCTCTGACAAAATGTTTTTTTGTTTCTTTTATTTTTCACTTATATTGTGAACTCTATGTAAATAAACCTGTTTGTGTGTCAGTCATTTTGAGGTGAAACCTGTTTGTTTTGGTGGTGCTGTCAACTTCCTATAATAATAACACAAAAGAGTTATTACCATCCTATGTCCTTGTTAAAACAATGCAAGTATCTTGCCATGCTAAATACAATAATCTTTATTTGTATAAAAACTAGAGGCTGACCTAAATAAGTGGACTCCTCTTCCTTACTCCTTACAGGCCTGGATAATTTAACTGATGTCACTGTCATTTATTTGGTTGTTGTTTCACCTGGAAAACATTCAAATCTAATATATAAAACAATTTACAACAACTCATGGTTGTTGGTTTTTTTGTTGACCTGACAACTGTAGCTGGGACATGTCTGGGACATTTTTCTTGTCAGAACAAATTAGAATTCTTTTTGTAAAAACAAACTTTAAATGGGATTTGGTGGGCAGCAGAGGATTTCCAGAATTTAACATAGGGTGTGACATGGCTGACATAGGGAATTCATTTCATGTACTGTATGTTTGCTTCTTCCTTATGTGTGAGTATACAGTATATATAGGTATATACATAATTAAGATTTAGTTCATTATTAGCTGCTTTTGTCTAATATGCAGTGACATTTCACCCAGCTCCGTCTGAAGAACAAACTCAACAGTAGAGTCTAATTCATTCATTTTCTAGCACTTTAGTCCCAGAGACAACCCATGCACACATGGGGAGAACATGCTAGCTCCACACAGAAAATTGAATGAAGCAGATTGATCGGATAACTTATTATCAAGATAGTTGACGATTCATTTAGTAAACAATTAATAATCGAGTCATCATTGCAGCAACTTTTTCCCCAAAACATTGTGTCTTACAGCTGACAATATAGAAGCCAACACAAAAAGATACAAAAAGTCATAATAATGAGATACTACTAAGTCATAAATATGAGATACCATCGCACCGATTTGCCTGTGTATATATCAATCTGCAATTCTAATCTGTGACTTTGAATGGTGTAGTCTCTAGTAGTTTTCTGGTTTGTAGGCTGAATACATGCCTCCTGGCTACAGCAGTAACATGCAAAGTTTAGACCACCAAGATGAAGGACGAACATTTTGCATTGGTTGCACTGGTGCACCTAACTTTTTAATTTAGGTCCAGCAGCATAGCATTCAGGTGCACCCAACATTTTAATGTGCTGCCCTCATTGCCACTGTTTTAAGGTTTTTTTTCATTTCCCATATACATTTATACTTACCAAAAGTCTCATTTGTCAGTACCAATAAAGGTGGTAAAACTGAGTGGCAGCTGTGTCACAGTAGCTAGGTCATAAAGTGAAAGCAAGGGATTTAGGAAATGTGTCATATTCCCATAACATTACATTGCGAGACGTTGTTGTGAAACTAGAAGAGTGGTTTTGGCAGAAATTGCTACTACAGTAATCCAACTCAAGTAGTTTTTATAACTATGTGTGAGTGCGTTGAAAAATCTAAAATGTACTTTGAACTAATATACCTAGGAGTCAACACACCATCTGCTTCAAAAGGTGCAGCTGATTGTCCATCAAGATAAGCATTTTATCTGAACCTCAATAGAAAACATACCATACTTTTTAGAATATTAACATGTTGAACATCATAGATAAGGTCATTGATTTCTCAGTTCAACTGGGCTTAGCAAGAGCTGTGCTAAATATTACCTGAGCACCTCAGACAGCGGGCGTAGTGGTTAGCACTCTCGCCTTGCAGCGAGAAGACCCGGGTTCGAGCCCCGGTTGGAACAAGGGCCTTTCTGCATGGAGTTTGCATGTTCTCCCCGTGTGTGCGTGGGTTCTCTCCGGGTTCTCCGCCTTCCTTCCACAGTCCAAAAACATGCAATGTGGGGATAGGTAAATTGAACACTCTAAATTGACCATAGGAGTGAGTGTGAGAGTGAATGGTTGTTTGTCTCTATCTGTGTGTGGCCCTGCGATGGACTGGCGAACTGTCCAGGGTGTACCCCGCCTATCGCCCGATGTAGCTGAGATTGGCACAGCACCCCCCGCAACCCTCTGGCAGAGGATAAAGCGGTAGATACTGACTGACTGACCTCAGACAGCTGGGGTATCTGATAGGTCTAGGCAGGTCTAAACTATCCCATCTAGATCTATAGAGTGTAAAGATCAAGAAAGTCCAGTCTGTCATTGACCTCATGGAGAATAATTGACTCAACCCTATGTGTCCTGATGAGAAAGATCTGGTTGGCCTTTCCAATGGCTCTATGGCTCCACCTGCTGTGATCTGTAGTTTCTTGAAAGCCTTTGAGATAAGAGAAAAGGTCTACCAGGCATTCAAACAAACATGTGGACCCACCACCGTTGAAATTCAATGATAATATAACCAAGTAATGTCTGATATCTTCTCCACTGCACACACAAAAAGCAAGCACAAGATGTTGTTCTGAAGGTAGTCAGGCAACTGTCCAGCCACATGATCCTTGTGGCTCAAAGCAGGAAGGTGAATGTGAGGGATATCCTTGCCCACCCACTGGGTCCACTGCAATGGGCACTGGCACTGATGGGACCACTTGCCAGAGAGCTTAAAAAGAATGGCTCTCCTATACAGAACGCAGTCCAACAAGTATACTATACCATCATTGACAAGACAAGCCTGGTCCAAAAATGAATAGCAACAATAAAAACTTTGCACAGATGACAGGATTAATGCTGGATCATGTCTACCATCTGAGATCTGAACAAGAAAAGTACAGGGGGGACATCAAGTCCAGTAGTGGACATAATCCTTGTGCCGTCCAAACTCAACAAGTTTCTGGTGAAAGAGAGGAAACTCCCACTATAGAGCTTTGGACAGTGACGTCACATAACCAAGGAAATGCCTCTGACACAGCCCCTGGCAGGAAACAACATGGTTCATCTCATAACTGTATACAGTAGATATTAGACAGCACAGAAATCAGGCAATATGTCGGAACGTTTGTCTCTTCACCAGTTGTTTTCATCTTCAAAGTGAAGATGGTGGTTGTGCCATGGGATGCCAAAATAGTCAGAGACAAGCTAATGGGAGAACATTTTGCAGATCCAAAGAGACAGTAGAAGTGAACTGCTGCTATGAAACATGTTCACAGTGATGGGAGCAAACACAAACTAAAGATTTTATAAATAAAGGACTCAGTAACAGACACAACATAGAAACTATTAACGGGGGGTGGGGGGCGTTTACATATCTGTTTCAAAGTCGCATCCGATTCCACCCACGTTGAGGATGTAATATAGTAATGGAAAACGAACTGCGTAGCGCTGTGCTATCTTGTGCTGGGACTTTACAGTGAAAAAGTGCCAATATATCTATCAGTCATTAAATGGTGCATCTAGGGTATGTAGACATGGTCAAGATGAGCTGCTCATGTTCAAATTGTGCATAAAAGTTAGTTTTTTTTTACAAACTGCTGATCTACTGGGATTTTCATGCACAACAATCTCCAGGGTTTACGCAGGATAGCCCAATAAAAGAGCAAATATCCAGTGAGTATTAGCTCTCTGAGAGAATGTGCCTTGCCAAAAAGGCCAAAGCTTAGAGGGGAATAGCCAGGCTGGCTTCAAATGATAGATCAGCAAAAGTAACTCAAATATTTATTCATTACAAACAAGATGTGTAGAAAATTATCTGTCAATGCCCAACATATGACACCTTGAAGCTATGGCGGCCACACCGGTTGCAAATCCTACCATTTTGTGTCCACTATGCCTAAAAAAGTGGCCGTTGAGTGTATGAGCTAGGAGTGGCGTTTTTTCTTTTTGTTGATAATTATTTGATGTATTATATTATACATTTATTGACGTATACGAACGAGGGAGTCGCGCTTTAATAGCCGTACAAAGTGTTTCTGCGTTGGCAAACACAGTCGTATGTCTCTCCCGACAAGACTACATTACCCAGCATGCACCAGCAAATGTGTACATTTAAACGATTGGCTGGCACAATCACGCCCCCCATGTCACTTCAGGTCCTGGGAGTCGCTGACAGATGTAGTGCATGTGAATTCTACGAGGGTGAGGGACAACACCATGGCCACTGTTGGCGTCGCCGTCTCCCGCTTCCTTGACAGGCACAACAGTTCTATTAATAATTTCGTAAAAGTCTTCGCAAGGCGCGGCAGCCCGGGCTCTCGGCGGCCGTATTCCAGTGCTACGCACAGGGAAAATGAAGATGAAGTCGGAGACTCGTCTCTAGCTGCTCCCAACTTTGTAGCATCTCTGAAAACCAGCTCGAGACAGGTAAACGGCGAGTCCACCGTCCTGTTCACATCTTTAACTTTGTGTGGCTGGCTAACTACATGCTAGATATTCGACTTGTTAGCTTGTGGCGTCATTTACAGGGTGAAGGCACATGTGTTGTCACATGTGGTGTACTTTGACCATCACATGACATTGATTTCACGCTGTGTTTGTCCTGTGTCTTTGTTTCTAGCAGAAGTTCAGAGAAGACGCATTACTTTAAACTCTGGTTTAATGCAGGAAGGCCCAGACAGGGTGATGTGTTTGAGTATAAGAAACAAACTAATGCTAGATATAAATATGCTCTCCGTCATATTAAGACCAACGAGAACACTATCAGAGCTGACTTGCTTGCCAGGAAGCTACAAAATAATAACCATGTAGACTTTTGGAATGCAATTAAAGTGATGAATAATCATAAAACTTCTTTGCCATATGACATTGAAGGTGTCTGTGGCTCAGATAACATTGCAAAGTTATGGTGCAAGCATTATTCCAAGCTCTTTAACTGTGTTAAGAGTAACGTTGCTGCTGTTAATATTGTTGATTTGGACTCTCATGTCACAGTAAGACCTGGTGAGGTATCAGATGCCATTAAGATGCTTGATAACAACAAAGCATGTGGTACAGATGGTATTGCTGCAGAACATCTCAAGCATGCCAGTTACAGGCTCTCCCCATTGTTAGCCCTGTGCTTCACTGGCCTCCTGGTGCATGGAGTTCTTCCGGATTCCATCCTGTCTGTCTTACTGGTCCCTGTTCTTAAGGAGAAGGCTGGAAGGCTAAACAGCATCGACAATTACAGGCCTATTGCCCTTGCCAGTATACTGTCTAAGGTGCTGGAAAGGATCATTTTAAATAGGATAGAAATGTATGTATTAACTACTGACAATCAATTTGGGTTCAAGAGAAAACATAGTACTGACCTATGCATTTTTGCATTAAAAGAGATAGTTGCTAAGTACCAAAGTCAAAACTCCTCTGTGTTTCTTTGTTTTATTGACGCCTCTAAGGCATTCGATAGGATTAATCATGCCAAATTATTTGTTAAATTGCTTGAGAGAAATGTTCCTAAACATATTGTTAGAGTTCTCATATACTGGTATGCTCAGCAAACATTTCAGGTCAAGTGGGATGATGCTGTCTCTGCTCCTTTTCATGTGAGTAATGGGGTCCGGCAAGGAGGCATTTTATCTCCCTTTCTTTTTAATGTTTATATTGATGATTTGTCAAAACAATTGAATGAATGTAAAACAGGCTGTATTGTGGGAAACCAAGTTGTCAACCATCTCATGTATGCTGATGACCTTGTTGTACTCTGTCCATATACTGCAGGATTACAACAAATGCTAAGAATATGTACACAATATGGCAGAGAATTTGACATTAACTATAATGCTAAAAAAAGTAAGGCCATGGTAGTGAGATCTAGGGAGGACAGGAAATCGTCCTTTCCTACTTTTTATCTCTCTGATGGCTCCTTAGAAATGACGAAGGAACTAAAATATCTTGGCCATGTCTTTTCTGATGATCTCAGAGATGACAGTGACATCCGTCGTCAGTGCTGTAAAATATATGCACAGGCCAATATGCTGTTAAGAAAATTTTCTGTGTGTTCTGTTGATGTCAAATGTGCTCTGTTCAGGGCCTATGTCACCCCCCTGTATACAGCTCATCTCTGGTCTTCCTACAGAGTGAAAAGTATGCAGAGGCTAAAAGTGGCCTATAATGACGCCATGAGGTTGTTGCTACGTGTTCCTAGGTGGCACAGTGCCAGCCAGTTATTTGTATCTTCTAATGTACCAACTTGTCCGGCATTGTTGCGTAAGCTGATGTTCAATTTCATGTGTCGTTTGGACCTATCTGATAACTGTGTTATCAAGGCCTTAACCTGCCCCATAATGGGATATCGGCTCACATCCAGGCTTCGCAAGCACTGGCACAATAATTTGCACCGTTTCTTTTAAACTAACAGTGACAAATTACTGTATTTTATATTAATTGTTTGGCTGTTTGTCTACTTGGTTTTGTCTTGTATGTTAAGTGTGTATGTGTATGAGAGTGGACCACTTTTTCGAGTCCATAATAAAGATTATTATTATTATTATTATTACTGCCCTTTTCAGCGTTCTTGACCGATAACTTCGGCCGGAGACACAACTACCTGCGCATCTCCCTGACAGAGAAGTGCAACCTGCGCTGTGAGTACATGTTCTGACTAAATAAATAAAGCTCTTGTATGTGTCATTAGCTATTAAGTATTACGAAAAAATGAATGGAATGGAAACACCGTTTAGGATTCAGACGAACCAGTTGGTTCTGCCTATAATAAGGCAGAACCAGTTTTGTTTTCAAGCCTTGAAAAATATTTGATGTGTTAATGTTTTTGTGGCTGTTTTCTTTTTGCCTATAAAATCCTAGCACTGCATATGATGGCAAAAGGAAAAACAACTCTTTGTCAGCCATCAATCTTAAAAGATAATACAGAAAAAACCCTGATTAAATAACACACCATTGTGTAAATAAATATCAGTGTTGAATGTAATGTAACTCAACTTAGCTTACATTTGTTAATAGGAGCAATCATTCATAAACCTGAAAGACTAGTACTCAACTCTGTAAAGTTACAAACTACACCATTCAAAGTTACAGTTTGGACTTGAAGCAACATTACTACATGCCGGCTAATATACAGTCAAGTACGCTTGAATACAATGGTATAATGCCATGTGCAAACTGCACAGATGTGAGCTCATTTGACCAAATACAAAGAATCACTTCATGTAGAAAATTATCAACAGTTTCATAGTCAGGATTATCCGGAAAATAGAAATTCACCTCAGTCAACCTTTTCTGAGTGCCTTTTATTGTTTATTGTGTGCTATAAAATCCTGACCCCTTGTTGCATCCCTCCCTCAGCAGATCATTCATACCTCTGTGTATTCGCCAATTTACAGTAGGATCAATGTATATGTTGAGTGGCTATTTCTTTTTCCTCATTTTTAGGTCAGTACTGTATGCCAGAGGAGGGGGTGAGGCTTACACCACGGGCCCAACTGCTGACCACTTCAGAATTACTGACTCTGGCTCGTCTCTTCGTCCAGGAGGGAGTGGACAAAATCCGCCTCACTGGAGGAGAACCCCTCATCAGACCTGACGTGGTTGATGTCATCGGTGAGACTCAAATAAAAAGTTGTTTAGGACTGTTTGTTTTTTGCTCATATCTCATCTGATGTCCTTTGTGATTTCAGTATGCCGCTAGGCTTCACAATCACCTATGTAGAAACATGGATAGGACTACTATTCCTGTGATTGTTTATTAATAAGTTTTGGTTCATTGCCTAAGCTGTTAAACATATGATATGTATTAAGTGGATGTAGTGACAAATACTCTATTACCAAAATCTGAAAATTTATTTAAAAGGGTGGGAATTTGGTCAACTGACATTCACTCCCAGATCAGATGACATTAGCTTTGTTTACATGAGCAAAATCTTTTCACTTTTGATTAGAATTGACAATTCCACGTTTTACATGGAAGCAGAAAAAGAAGCTTCACTTTCGCTTCTGTAGTAAACAAATGCTACATTTGTCTGCTCATCCCCTCGCTGTCCACTATCTTTCTCATTGTCCTCCTCTTCTGTTTGCCAGATTTTTGTTATGTTAATGTTCATTATTCATAATGGAAATACATCAGTATCAAAACGGCTACAGCTATTGCTCCCGATCAGCATTGTTGGGAATACAAGACCTGTGTGAACATGCTAATTTATTCTTTGTCAAGATACAACACTGGCAAGGTAGCTAGCTGAGGGAGCTTTTCTTTATTCAAGGCTAAGAGGAGAATTCAACTGCTATGTCATTGCATTTTTGACCAATCACTGCAACTTTTCCCTAATGTTGATCAATCACTGGAGCCAAATCAACATGACAGAGGTATTTACAGTGGAGGAGAAACCCCTCACTGTTTTTGTAAGTTCACCCACTGACAAACAAATTAACGGTCTATACTTTTAATTGTAGGTTTATTTTAACAGGGAGAGACAGAATATCAACATGCATATCAAAATCATGATTATTGTATCATTCATCAATTATCAGTCTTTCTCAATTGGTGGGTCAGGACCAAAAAAAGGGAGTGACAGCACTGGACAATACAGTTTACACTGGGATACGATGTGTTCAGCTTCTCCACTTTGCTCTGCACAGACACAGTGAGCCTTAGGACTCCAAGGATTTAACTGGGAGGCTTCTCCTCTTTGCAAAAATCCAGTTCATGTCTTTACAGGAGTACTAGATACTGAATGCAGAGCAACAACAACCCTGGAGCATCAGACACATAACACATTTTTCTGGAAGGACTGAATTAGTATCCAAAGGTTGAAGATGTATTTCCATTATGATCAGGAGAGGAAGAGAACTGGGTCCCACTGCATGCTTTTGTTTTAAGACGCTTGAAAATTCATTTTACACGGCAACTACATTAGATTGGTCTAAGACTTATTATAACACATTGCACCATTGTGTAAGTTCACTGCCTGATGCGTCGATTAAGTGTAGCAGCCACAGCTGAAAGGAATGCAGTGTGACCATCGGCTGATGTCTTTACAGAGAGGAAAATAGGTCCCATAATAAATCTGCAATTGTGACCATTATCTGACTGATTGTCATTATCATGTCACGTGAGTGGAAGTGGAAACAATGTGCTGACTTTTAATTAGGGATGCACCGATATGAATATTTCCGCCCATACCGATATCCGATATTAATATTGCTGCTATGGCCGATAACCGATATCTACCGATATCGATATATGTTTAAAAAAAAAAAAGGTTTCTGAGATGATAAAAGTTTGTACAGACTGAAAATCATGCAAGCTGAATTTTTGAATGTCTTCCTTTATAAATAACAAGGTTACAGGGCGACCATAAGACACAAGTAAAGGTTTTTAGAATCCTTTAGCACTTGTAGCAAGTGTGTAACTAAATTAAAGTACAGTTTAACTCCCTCAAAGCACTAAACTCCTGTGAGAAAGTTTGGATCATAAATTACAAACATGAACATAAATAAAAATAATACCCTGCCAAAGTTACTGTAACCGAGATAAGGGCATCTATACTGGGTACATAAATAAAATCAACAACCCTTCCTCCCGGCAACAACAACCGTGCCACTTCCCTTAACAATAAAACTACACAACAGATATGAGAAACAATACCTGACAAGCTCTACTAAGAGCTGCCATAATAAAAAAAAAAATATGTAACATTACTTTATCAAATTTGCCAGTATTCATGGCAACCAGATATTTATTAAATTGCAAAACATTGGAAAAGTAGCGCAGACTTGGCAGGTTGTTGCGGGGTTCAATATACTCTATCAGCCGTCGGAACTTGATCGTTATTGCCCTGGCCAATGTCTTTCTTTGTTCGATTACCTGCTGTATTGGGCTCCCAGCTGCGCTGCTTTCTTTTTTGTCTACCGCCTAACGTTACTAGCGTTAGCTTCCTGCCGTTGTTTGTATACTTCTGGGTGGCGGTTTGTACTCAGTTTTACTCATTGGACCGATGCCGATATGTTAAAAAATGGCGAACATCGGCCGATACCAATATTAATGCCGATATTTCGTGCATCCCTACTTTTAATGTCCTTCAGTTGTTGTATTTCTTGATGATAAGGAAAGATGATGGACGGAAAGTCATCCTCTGTAGTAACACTGTAGGTGTGTGCCACACTGTATGTGTGAGTAGCACGTTTGTATCATGTAATGTCTTGTTGTATCAGATTATTATATTATTATATTTTATTGCAGTATTCCAAGGTAAATTGCATTTAAACATGTGACCCAGACATAATCCTGTTAGAACTAGCTTGTATGGATCAATCATTTAATCCATTTATAATAAAATATCTTGTTGGTCTTGGTCTTGTGTTTTTCTTCTACAGCTGAACTGAAGAAGCTGGAGGGCCTGAAAACCATTGCAGTAACAACCAATGGCATGAACTTGGCCAGGCTCCTGCCTAAGCTGAAAACTGCTGGAGTTGACCTTATTAATATCAGCCTGGATTCACTGGTTCCTGCAAAATTTGAGTTTATTGTCAGACGAAAGGGTAGGGGATTCAATTTGACTTTTGAATATTTTACATATGTTTTTTACATATATATGTGTATATATATATATATGTGTGTGTGTGTGTATATATATATATATATACACATACATATATTTTTTTTCTCTTTTTTTTTTTTTAATCCCTAGGGTTCCATAAAGTCATGGAGGGCATCGATAAGGCCATTGAAATGGGCTTCAACCCTGTCAAGGTATCTCGTTCACTTTACTTAAAAATCTTGACGATGTTCGACTCTCAAGATCCTCTTGTGCTTTTTCTTTGTTTGTATGATATTTTCCTGATATATTTTCAACATGGAAGATCAAATATGGGATGAATATTGTGATGACTAAACTGCAATTGGAAATAGATGCCAGAGAAAAGAAGACATAGAGTAGCTCGATGCTCTACAATGTACGCAACATTTTATTAAAATGTTAGCATTGTAACTTATTATTATATCCATAATCAATTAATGTGTTGATTATTTCCTCAGTTAATCAAGTACTTGTTTAGTCCATAAAATGTCAAGAATGTGGACCTACACCTCTATGTGATGATCTCAATTGTCTTGTTTTGTACAGAAACCAAAATGATCCAGTTTGGTTTGTGGTTTTGTTAATGATTTCTTTGTTATATGGAGCATAGAAAACCAAAGAATATTCACATTTGAGAAGCTGAAAAATCTGAAAACGTTTAAATGATTAAAGAGAATGCACATTATCAGAATTTTACGGCACAAAGACACTGAATGACTTTAGACCCGTTGCTCTTACCTCCTTGGTAATGAAGTCTTTTGAGAGGATTGTGAAAGACGAGCTCATGAACACTGTTCAGGCAAACTTGGACCCTCTCCAGTTTGCGTACCGGGCAGGGAGGGGGGTCGATGATGCAATAATCACTCTTATTAATATGATTGTGGCGCATTTAGAAGAGGCCAAAAGCTTTGTTCGTCTGCTTTTTATTGATTTTACATCTGCCTTTAACTGTATCCAGCCCCATATTTTAGCCGAGCGTCTCTTAAATTATAATATCGACAGGAGTCTTATTTACTGGCTGATGGATTTTTTAACTGTCAGATCACAACGGGTCAGGGCCAATGGCGTTCTGTCTGATGTTCTCTTCTCCTCCACCGGCTCTCCTCAGGGATGCGTCCTCTCCCCTCTCTTATTCGTCCTATACACGAATGCATGCCGGAGCTCACACGAGAAACGCCACATTGTAAAGTTCGCTGATGATTCAGTGATCGTGTCCCTCCTCAGCCATGATGACCCGGTGCCCGGCCCTGTAGTGGAGGATTTTATCCAGTGGTGTAAATCGTCTTTTCTCACCATCAATGTCTCAAAAACGAAGGAAATGACGATTGATTTTAGGAAGTCCCGCCCAGCCACTGTCCCCCTGTCGATCAACGACCAAGCTGTAGAATCTGTCCAGCAGTATAAATATTTGGGGACAGTAATTGATGACAGGCTGTCCTTTGAGCATCAGATTGATGCAGTGTGTAAAAAGGCCAACCAGCGCATGTACTTTCTCCGCAAGCTCAGGAACATAAACATGGACTCTAAATTCATGGAAATGTTTTATTCTTGTTTTATCGAATCTGTCCTGACTTTTGCTTTTATTTGCTGGTTTGGGTCAATTAACCTGAAGAACCGCAACAGACTTCAGGGCATAGTCAGAGTGTGCAGTAAAATTGTTGGTGCTCCACTGAAAGACATTTCCTTGCTGTACAAAACTAGGGCCCTGAATAAAGCCAGACTCGTCCTGACCGACCCTAGCCATCCCTTGGCACCTGAATTTAAACTGCTCCCATCCAGACGCAGATTTCATGTGCCAAGATGCAGGACCAACAGATTTAAAAATACCTGGGTTCCAGTGGCCATTGGCCTTCTTAACAATTGACAGCACTGTGGTCACTTTAAATCCTGTTTCTTCCAGGATGGCATGGTTGCACTTTATTGGTTGTTTTATCTATTTTATTAACTATTGTTAATTGTTGTCCTGTGTATGTATTTATTGCTATTTCTATTATTAGCGTATGTTGTGTCACTGTTGTACTTAGTTTTTACTGTTGTCTTATGCTGCTGGCTGCACTACAAATTGCCCTCCGGGGACAATAAAGATCTCTTGACTTGACTTGACTTGAGAATAGTTAACGATTAATTTAGTAATCGATTCACCGAATATTCGATGCAGCCGTAACTGTAAGGATCATTGACAAAACCCAGTGCAAAGTCCATTAGCCCAAGCCCATGTTTTTGTTTGTATTACTACAGTGAGAACACACTGTCTGTGAACTTCCCCCTGTAAAGAGGGGAATAAGTACTAAAAAGGGGATAAAGTACTAAAAAGAGGATAGTTTGAGGTGGAAGAAAACTTGTGTAAGAAGTAGCTTGAGTCATGGAGGTTAGCTCTCACTGAGAACTTGGCAACACTGAGCAACATGAGGAAATACAGAAATTCGCTTCTTACCATTTGCGGTATGTCATTGTTAAGATAGCTATTCCTTGCGCCAAATTACATAGAGAAAATCAGCAATTTTACATCACAGCACACAGGAGTTCATAGAGCCTCTGCTGCCTACATCTGTTCAAAAGTGTTATTAGCACTTGCGCCACACCACATGCATTTAAAGCACAGTTTGTGAAACAAAGAACCTCCCTTCTAAAACACCACTATGCTTACCAACAAATCAAGCAATTCTAGTGGATCAATGTGACCGTCAGGGTCCTAAACATGATCTGACCAAGTGACATCTTTTAAACGTAATAGACCAAAGGCTTGGAAAACTATGGGATAATTTAAATACTGCAATTAAATATTAATGTTTATGTTTCAAGCTAGATAGTCATTTTGATTCTGTTGATTCAAGGAAGTGGTGTAAATTGAGGCTGGCATCCTGAAAGCTTTATTGTTGTTGTGTTGCCCTCTGTAGGTAAATTGTGTGGTCATGCGAGGCCTTAATGAGGACGAGTTGATAGACTTTGTGGCCCTGACAGAAAACAAGCCTTTGGAGGTGCGTTTCATTGAATACATGCCCTTTGATGGTGAGTGCTCACTTCCTTGAGTGTTTTTTTTACACATTAACTCAAAAGGATGTATTCTTATTTCTATTACTGCATTATTTTCACATATCATTTGTTTATGCTTCACAAAAAATGTTAACAGTTTCTGGGATACTAACCAAAACACATCCCCAGAAAGCTCTCAGATTAAACATGGCTGTCAGCACAAACAAGTCTATACCTGATGAAATCTATGCTATCATACACATTTTTTCCCATGTCTTGCTTTAAGACAGCCTTCTCCAAATGGTTTTGTTGCTTTGTAATCTTCTCTCTCACCACACCAAAGTCCATCGAAAGAAATCTGCGATTTTACTTCACATCACACAAGTTTATTGTTGGTTGGTGAATTATTAGAATATGATGTAACTTGTGATAAGTTGATATGTTACAATACGTATGACCCCCACTGTTTCCTCCACTCTCTGCAGGCAACAAGTGGAATTTTAAGAAGATGGTTAGTTACCAGGAGATGCTGGACCGCATCAAGCAGCAGTGGCCTAAGTTGGAAATGCTTCAAACTGGACACACAGACACTGCTAAGGTCAGCTCCCAGTATTACTAGCACTGATGTTGGCACCTTTCTTGTCTTGCTGTGGTGCATTATTTAGAATTTCTCAGAGGAATATTGCATTGATGGTGGAAACTTTTACTTCTTTATGTCGCATTTGTTTTGAATATTCATTCAGACTCCACTGCACATAAGTGATAATTATAGGTCATGTTTCTCTGTGTTGCAACAGGCGTTCAAAGTGCAAGGCTTCAAAGGCCAGGTGGGATTCATCACCTCCATATCTGACCATTTCTGTGGCTCCTGCAACCGCTTGCGCATCACTGCAGATGGCAACCTCAAGGTGAAGCTATAGCACTGCTTACTGCTTACTGTAAACCCCTTACTTACACTTAACATAAATCACATATTGTCAAAGATGCGGGCTGTATTTGTCAACTTTATACAAGCAGAATATTTGTTGTATAGATGGAGCATTTCTGAAATGGCTAGGTGGTAAATGTATCGGCACAAATGTGTTTAAATGCTTGGTAGTTTAAAAGATGTAAAAACAACTGTATCGGTCTGATATCGCTATCAGTAGATTAGATGCACAAGGTTGTGATATTGGCTTCGGTTTTGAGCCATCCCAAGTTCCTGGGTTTTTCTGGCTCTGGCAGTCAGCATGGAATGTTTAACTCATATACCCCTGCTTGTCATGCCTCAGGTTTGTTTATTTGACAACTCTGAAGTGTCTCTCAGAGACCTCTTACGCTCTGGGGCATCAGAAGAGGAGCTATTACAAATCATTGGAGCAGCTGTTGGCAGAAAGAAGAAACAACATGCAGGTAGATTTAAGTTGTTTCACTCACGCATCATTTGTGGGTGTTTTTCTCTCACGGTCCTGAGCAATTCTGTTTATCTGTTTTAGGCATACTCAATCTCTCTCAGATGAAGAACAGGCCCATGATCCTCATTGGTGGGTGACAGAACTGTATGTACTCATACTCATACTTTGTTCATTCAATGCTCATGTCTTATTTTGTAGTGCTTTTTTTTAACTTCTTGTTGCCGCTGACCTTTGACCACAGGTGCCTCCACACCATCTTATGAAGAAGTAGTTGCCACTAAGTGTCTCCATGGTCACCATGGCTAAAGATCAATGCGAAGAGTAGTTGAGTTCTATGTAGATAATGTTACTTTCAGAAGTTGTCTGACAGGACAGTACAGGAGTCTTTCAGTCATGGGTATATAATGTAAGCCAGGAGCTAACTGTGGGGCTATCCACATGGAAACGAGTCTAGGCGAATCCACTACAGGGCTCCAGAGTGCGACCAAAAATTTTAAGAGTGCACCTAAGGATTTTTCGAGGTCGCACCGGTGCATCTAAAAAATATAAATGTACTTTGCAAGCACATCATCTCTCTGTGTTCTCCTGTGACTCAACTGACAATCATGGTAGATAATTATCTTGGTCTAAACCAATAAGAGACAGAGTTTGGGCGGAACTTTGCCTTAGATTGGCTGTGGTCACTGCTCTCCGTTGTGTGTATTTAAAATTTGCGAGCGGCAAAACATAAAAAAAAAAATACGAGCGGCGCAGCGACCTGAGCGCCACGGCAGCGGAAGGGAAAAGAGACAAAACGAGGCTAAATGAAGAGGGGCAGAAGTATTGAAAGTTTTTTCACTAAACAATCTAAGCCGACAACCAACCCTACTGCCATTCCCTCGGTTCCTGCTGAGATGCCAAGCCCCGGTCCTTCGGCGGCATCAGACGCGGAACCAGAGGAGACAACCGAGTCAGAGAAAGAGCCCGGCCCTGAGACTCAGAGTAAGAAGCTGAAAACGTATTCTTTCAGGCAGGACTGGTTGAAACAGTTTCCCTGGTTACGGTACGATAAAGTACGTAATATAATGCACTGTGTATACTGTCATGAGTGCGGTCAGAGTATGGCCGGTAATAGTGCATTTGTAAGCGGGTCAACAACGTTTCGTATCGAAACTTTAAAAAAACACAGCATGTCCAAAAAACACACTACATGCCGGGACCGGTGTGTGGAGAAAGTTGCCCCTCTCCCAGCTGCATTTCAGCGGCAGGCAGCAGCAATCAGGTCCTCTGAGGAATCAGAAATGTTTGATCAGAAATCTTTGATCGAAATAGTCAATTTCAGTTCAGTGTAGCACTTTAAGCACAAGCACTGTTTTATTTGGGAATGTTTTATTGTGCTTAATGTTTTATTTTGCAATTTCAGCTCAGTGAAACACTTCAAACACCTTATTTTTCTTATGTCAATGTCCCTCAAATAAAGACAAGGATTTCTCAATATCTTAATCTTGTTTGGAAATCATTCACGTTATATTAAAGTTATGGAGCCAGAAAGGTCTCCTTATGGCGTTAAAATTCGAGTGCACCTAAATTTTGTGCCAGTGCACCTAAAAAAAAAAGTAAGGCGCACTAGTGCAACCAATTCAAAAAGTTAGTCTGGAGCCCTGCACTAATTTTATTGTATCTGCGTTTTATCCAAACTGTAATGCTATTTTTCGAAATCAGGTTCTAGAGAGGGAAAATCTCAAAATGCCTCTCTTATGGTGTCATAATCCCACCTCTCTTGCGCTTGCTTTTGCTGTTGCTGATCTTCATCGTCGACTTCTTGTGTTTGGAGGACATTTATTTTCTTTCCTTAGTCGTCCTGACTTTCTTCATTCTGTCTGTTTCAGTCATTGTATACATTGTAATTTATACTTATTAGAATAAAGCTTTATTTAAAAAAAAGTTTGTACACAGCACTCATGCCGTATGCGCATGCTACATGTCTTCTTCTCCAGCAGTTGTACAGCGCCACATACAGGCCTGGCATATGTACTACAGCGTTTAGAGTAATTTTTCCCTTGGAAGTATTTTTCCTGTACTTATTTTCAAATGACTGTTTAACCATGTTGTTCTTATTCCAACAGAGCCTCCATCTGCTCTTTCAGCAGCTCCTCACACAGCTTTTTCAGACAGCAGAAGAGTCCTGAAACAAGAGGAGGTTTTGTGCCTTTCAGATTGCACCATTTTGACACCAATTACATATTTTTACCGCTCTAGAACTGCAGTGAGCGGGGCCACCCATCAAGGATTGCACATCTGCAAAGAAAGACCTAATGCAACAGACAATCCACACTTTGTAGCACCAGCTGCTGGTTGCAGTTTGAACAGTTGTCATTTAAACACTTCAAGCTTCAACACGCACAAAAATGTCATGAGCAAAATGAATGGAAAAGACTGTCTCAGGTGCGCACAAGCCAGGAAACCTAATGCTTTGAAAAGCCTCTTGCATAGGACCCAAGGAATTCCCATGTTTTGCCCAATAATGGAACCTAAAATATATCTTAATCAACACAATGTTATAAGAATGTGCCATAATCAGT
This sequence comes from Solea solea, assembly GCF_958295425.1. Taxonomy (NCBI): domain Eukaryota; kingdom Metazoa; phylum Chordata; class Actinopteri; order Pleuronectiformes; family Soleidae; genus Solea; species Solea solea. Next base: position 12,751,648 of record NC_081151.1, read on the forward strand.
ATTCCACCCAAAATCCCACTGGAAAAGAATCTTTGAGTGATCAGACGAAGTCGGACACAAGTGTGGCCAACACCCACCTGCCTGAAATTACTGAAGTCCAGCTGACGCATACAGATGCTCAAGGAAGAGCCACCATGGTGGATGTTGGAGGGAAAGTTCCCTCATGTAGAACAGCCACAGCTCACGCCACTGTCTTGTTGGGTTCCACTGCTTTTCGGCTACTTCGGGATAACCAGCTGGCAAAGGGTGACGCCTTAACTGTTGCCCAGTTGGCCGGGATCATGGCTGCCAAGCAGACCTCGACCCTCATCCCGCTCTGCCACCCACTCCCCTTAAACCATGTCTCCATTACCTTTGACCTGGAAGAGCTGCAGGACGCTGCGTTCATCACCGCAACATGTAGCACTACGAGCAGAACGGGAGTTGAGATGGAGGCTTTGACAGCCGTTTCTGTGGCAGCACTAACCCTATATGACATGTGCAAGGCTGTGAGCCATGACATCGTCATTAAGGATGTCAAGCTCATGAGTAAGATAGGCGGAAAGAGGGACTTTCACCGTCACCCTTGACCACATGTGTGTGGAACAGGAAAACAAAAAAGACCTGGTATTAGAATCTGTCTTCAGTGAACTGATCACATGTGGAAAACATTTAAATTCAGATCCAAACACAGCCAGTGCGTCCTCCAAGATGATCTGAGCACTTGAACCCAGTCTGTCCTGACACATTGACACGTCTGTACAGTCTCAATCGTGTAAAGCAACATTTTGTTCTCATAAACAGACGCGGGATCAGGGTGTGAACATAATCAGTAGGGATGAGTTGATATGATACTCCATATCTGTATGGGTTCCATACAATAGCAACATGTTGTAGAAAGATTTCATGTGACGTGAGTGAAGGCCGTATGTTTGCCATGCAGTGAGAGCATTGTTTTTAAAATAGTTATAAAAACAACAACAATAATAATAATAATAATTATAGCTCGGGGGGTGTCAACAATTGTGAAGTTGTCTAAAAGACAAAAAACACTGAATCGGACTGGTAATAGTATCGGTAGATACTAATGATTGTGATATTGGCCTCGTATGGTATTGAGCCATTTTTAACACTCACTTGTGATTGGATCACTCAGAACAGATTTGTAAACCAGGTCTGAATGGTCTTAAAAGTGAATCTCTCAATCTCAATGATCACCCGCATACCACGTACCTCTGCCTGTAGCTTACTGATGGTAACATTACAAGAACCAATTTAATTACTTGATCTCCCTCTTTTTTTCTTCTTTTTTAAACATACAAGCAACATGAAGTGATGTATCTATTGGATTTAGCTGGTTTACTTATCCAGAATATCAGCTGTAATAGAAAATAGTTAGAAACATAATTATGCAAATAGCTTGCTCTTGTCATGATTATATTGTGAATTATCTTCATAGTCACCTTTAAAACTATGAAGCACTATGAAAACAATTCAAATCTTACATAAGAATGTGTAATGCACAACAGTTAGTGTACGTATGAAGAGGCTGTAGATGAAATGCAGTCAGACTGGTGTGTGTCTTTTTGTCTCAAGAAGGCAACCAAGCCTCCCTAGAAGGTTTTCAGTGAAGGACATAGTTCATTCTGGACAGCACACATAGACAACCAGTCACCCTCACATCCACAACCAGAGTCTCCAAAGTTATTCATCTACACGTCTGAATTGTGGGAGGAAGCAGGAGTAGCTGCAGAAAAGACTCAACACTATGCCGAATGTGTTTAACCTAGAGTTGTCTACATGAAATATGTAGATGATTAATGCACATAGAGGTACAAAAACAGCCAAGTCATGAAAGAAGGTGAGTTAAGGGCCAGTGTCCAAGCTGCTTTTCTTATGTCTGACATGTAGCATACACACAGATTTGCACAGCTATTCTTGGAATTCTGCGTTGACTTCTATTCATTTGGACTGCTTTTACAAAGCATCATCCGTAATCTTAACCATAACATAGTTAATGTCTATCCTTAACATTGACTTAACCTCAATTCAAATCTTGAATTTAACCATTTCCCCAGTTCTGCCTCATCCTAACAAGGTCAGTGTTGAAAAGGTACTAAAGAGGTAACAAACATACGCACACAAACCTGTGTGCGAAACAATTTTTCCAGGCATATTTGAAAATAAAAATGCCAGTAGGATTAATTTGGTTCAACTTCTAATTGCAAGTGAATAGTTCAGAACACTTCAGAGTCCAGATCTTAACTCCATGGAGAATTCTTGAATGTACTCAAAAAAAATGCATCTGTAAATTATAATAAATGTGCCATCACTTAACATGTATAGAAACAATACCTCAAATAATGCATGCTATGTAATCAAAGCTAAAGGTGCTCTAATAAAACATTGACATTTGAGTGTTTGATCTTGTGTGTGTATGGTCCACTTTTCAAGAACAAGGCTGATGTGCAGAACTGTAGTAATTACAGAGGTGTAATCATTATAATGTTGATAAGCCACACCATGGTGATGTGGGAAAGAGGAAGGAAAGAAGTTAAGATCAGCGAGCAGTAGTTTGGGTTCATGAGAGATGATGATGTGATGTTTGCTTTGAGAGTGTTGACAGAAGAAGCTGCACTGTGTCTTTGTGGATGTAGACAAAGCTTGTGATTGAGTGCCAAGAGAGAAACTGTGGTACTGTATGAGGAAGTCTGGAGTGACGGAAAAGTATGTGAGGGTGGTGCAGGACATGTATGAGGAAAGTGAGACAATGGAGAGATGTGTAATGGACAGGTTGACAGATGAGGTCAGACAGGAGTCTCCATGGCCTATGTTGTTTGCAGATGATAATGTAATCTGTAATAAGAGTAGGGGACAGGTGGAAGACAGCCTGAAGAGGTGGAGGTCTGCACCGGAGAGAAGAGGAATGGAAGTTAATAGGAGCAAGAGAGAACACAGCAATAAGTAAAGCAATGGACAGTGTGTCAGAGAGGTGAAGAAGAGAGTTGAGTGGGTGGAGACAAGTATCAGGGCTGATGTGTGACAAGGATAGCAGCAAAAGTGAAAGGGAAGGTCTACAAGACAGTAGTGAGACCAGCTATGATATTTGGCTTGGAGACAGTGGCACTGTCTTAAATAGAGGAGCTGAAGATGCTGAGATATTTGTTTGGGAGTGACCAGAATGACCGGATTAGAAATGAGCATATTCTAGGGACAGCTCAAGTTGAACGATTTGGAGATAAAGTTAGGTAGTCGAGGTTGAGATGGTTTGGTCACGTGCAGAGGAGCGATAGTGATTATATTGAACAGAGGATGTTGAAGATGTGGAAGACCACAGAGAAGGTTTGTGGATGTTGTGAAGGAGGATATGAGGGTGCAACAGAAGAGGACAGGGAATAGGAGACAAGATGGAGGCAGATGATCCACTGTGGCATCCCCTAAAGCATGGTTTCTCAATTATTTTCTGTCATGCCCCCCTAGAGGACAGACATTTGTTCATGCCCCCCCCCCCCCCCCACACACACTGTATAAGTCGTCCCGCACTGCTTCTCACGCCCCCCGGACACCTCACTGCGAGACATGGACATTGGCTTTTATAGATCTTTTATTCTATTTTTTAAATTCATATTCGTAAAAACGTCATAAAGGCCATAAAAAGCCCAGACAAATCTTACTTCCCAGAGTGACGTCACAGATGCGTACGCGCACACCAAAGCGCTGCCATGTGGCGTCTCTGGAACGGCGCTGCTGTCAGGGAACTATTTGAAATTTCGGGAGAAATGTGAATACATTAAGGCAATGCGGGGGTTTTCGTTTACAGTTTTTAAAATATTACGACAAAGTAGGTTTTAGTTATTAATTCGTCGCTCATTAGCATAACCTATTATCGATGTATTAACGAGCTGCTGTGCCGGATTCATTGAGGAGAGGAGACTGACATGCTGCACTTTTATCACTTTGATGATGACGGTTGTGGAACTGTGACCGTGTGATACACTGAGACCTGCGGTCACTTCACCACTGATTTCCCGGGGAGGCTGCTTGTCTTATCATCACTATCTGTTCATAAAGGTACTGATAAATGTAATAACACATGCATTCAAGTTGAAGATAGACATGCTGAGTGAAAATGTCGAGTTATAACTACTTTGAACTCGTTGTTATTGTTCCTAATAATATGATCATGAGTCTGCAGGTTTTCTGGCCTGACTTTTTAAAACGTTTTTATGATAATTATATTAATTTAATATCAATGTAAGGATGATATTAAGATAATAATAATAATAATAATAATAATGAGCTTTATTTGAACACTTTACTACGGAAGCGCACTTGCATTCACACAAAAATTATGGTTTGTTTTTCTGAGTAATTATTTGTGTTTTTCTGAGTAATTTATTTTTTGGTCTGTTTTTCGAAGTAATTTATTTTCTTCTGTTTTTCAGAGTAATTATTTTCATGTTTGGTTTTTCGGAGTATTTTTTTTTTTAGTTTATTGCGCATTTGAAACAATAAACGCATTCATTTTATTTTTTTTTAGTTTATTGCGCATTTGAAACAATAAACGCATTCATTCCTGGATGAAATAATTACTCTGAAAAACAGAAGAAAATAAATTACTTCGAAAAACAGACCAAAAAATAAATGAATGGAATGATAAATCGATAAATGGATGGCTTGTTTAGTTCAATCAAGTTTTACTTTGACTAGGTTTAAGACACTAGGAGACAGTCCTGTCACATAGACATAAGCACGAAAAAAGAAAACAATTACTCTGAAAAACAGGAAAAAAACATTAGATAGAAAAACAGGAAAAATAGTTTATTGTTTGTTTTTTTCAAATGAATGCGCTTCTGTACTTTACTATATATATTTTTTATTTAATTTTACTTTGTAATTACTGGCAGGGTGTACACTGAGAGATGCAATGCTGCCCTCCACAGTTTGAAATTCTTTATCGCAGTTCAAATTTCTTAAACCCACATGCCAATGTGTTCTTGGGCACTTAAACCCATGTTGCATAAAGCAGCTTTGAGCAGTCATCAAGACGAGAACAGCACCATATAAACACACACCATTTACATTCTGAAGTTTGTTATTACAGTTCGAATTTCCCATGTTTATTTTCAATGTGGATACCATGTGTGACAGAGAGATGGAGGAAATTACATTTTCCATATTATCCTACTATCCTCACTCTATTATGACTATAAGTTTAAGGGGACGATGTTTTGATAGTCTATTCTCACATCTATAATCAGGATTTCAGGGGTAGCATATTGGGATAGACCAATAACACCCATCAAATAAAGCTCCCACTAACAGATGTAGTCATATTATACCTCTACTCACTCTATTACCACTGTAAGGTAGCGTGTTTGCTACAGTAGCACTTTTTGATTGAGCAGCAAAATCTGACAGAACAACAGTTTTAAATTTATTACATCACAATTATAAAAATGCAAAATAAGTAACTTATAAATAATGACAATGTTTATCCACAGATCAACGTTTCATTATGACGTGTTGTGTCGCATGATATTTTTGATGGACGGCAACATTTGTCCAGGTGTACGACATAAAGGTAAAATGGCGGGCAACACTTTGATCTGCACACGTACCTCATTTCTGTTGCTGATTAGAATCCCGAGGGTGTAAAAGAACTTCAAATTTTAATTAAAGAATTCAAGATGTGATTAAGAACTCCGTACTGTGGAGGGCAGCGTTACATTTGACAGATGTCATTGCTGATGCTTGAGATTTATAATATTATATTTTTGAAAAAAAGTGGGTCACAATGTCAAAGGATAAAGAAAAGTTTAGTTCTTTATTTTTAATATTAATATCAAACAACAGCAATGACAGGTCCAGAATTCTGATCCACTACATCACACCTTTCCAACAAATATAAGCATTTTCACTATTTCTAAACAACAATATGTCATTATCAGCATTCATGTCATGCATTTCACCCTGTGAAACACTGGGGTCCACACTGGGTGCAGCGCTGTAGCACTGGGTGCCAGTCTCAGCTGGCATAGGGCAAGAGGCAGGGTGCACCCTGGACATTTTGCCAGCCCATCACAGGGCCACATACAGAGCCAAACTACCATTCACTCTCACATTCACGCCTATGGTCAATTTAGAGCAGTGGTCTCAAAGTTGCGGCCCGGGGGCCACATGTGGCCCTCCAAACGATTTCATGTGGCCCTCCAAACAATATCAAGTTGTAACAAGTTAATTTTGCATCATAAATAGGTTTTTCTTTATTTTGAATATTGTTGCATATTAATACAAGCACTTTTATTTTGAAATGATCCAATCCAATCCAACTTTATTTGTAAAGCACTTCAAAACAAACACAGTGGACCAAAGTGATGTACAGAATAATGAATAAGTATAAAGACAGAAACGCTCACACGAGGCAATGGAGTACGTATAAAAAAGGAATCAATACGGCATATTGATATATCATTTTGAGCTCATATCGTCCACCACGACTGTTGCTTTTCCCAACAAAAGTTGGCTGTTTTTTTACTTGACTGGCCCCCGACTGACCAGACGAGACTCAGTGGCCCACAGGTCATTTGAGTTTGAGACCCCTGATTTAGAGTGTCCAATTTTATAAAACAATATTATATATATTATTATATATAATATTATATAAAATATTATAAACAATGACTGTAGCTATATAGTGCCACTAGAAATTGAACATTTGATGATTGATGAGATTACACCTGCTGTTCACCTACACTCTCAGGATCTAGCCAGAATTTAAAATGGAGCGTCTCGAGAAGTTGACGGATGAAGCCATTCAGGAGATTCAGAATAAGTACTCTCGCCTCAGACACAGACAAGACGGTCTTGACGGCAGGATGATCATGACGCAAGACAAGCAACAGGACTGTATCTCAGAACAGCAGCGGGTACAGCTGGAGGTAAGTGACTTAAGATGAAGGTTTAGGGTTTTATGGAGTGTGGTTTTGTGAGATAGTGAATACGTGGATATAGCTCTGATTGTGCGAGGTATGATGCCGGGAACCAGTCTGAGACATGGGGGCTAGTTCTTAGTGAAAACATGCCTGCTAGTGGGGACAACAAGGAAGAGTAGATGTTGGCCCCTTAAAAAATTCAGCTAACAAAGTTTACACCAGCTAAAACCTATATCTTAGGGGTGTGCGATATTGATGAAAATCAATATCCCGTTTTTTTTGGGAGATTTTGCTGATAACGATAATAGGCCTGGTGTACCAGCTTGCTCTTGTTAATAGGATATTAGATGTTAGTGATAATATTGACAAAAAACAGCTCGTTCAAGAAAAACAGGTCTTATTTGTGAACTTAAACTTTTATAATTCTTTATAAAATATTGCACAACGAACCAACAAAAACTATCATCAGAGCATTTTACACTGACACTTCCCCCCTAATGTAATCAATACATGTGGATACACATTTAACTGCTATTAACCTTAGCTGGCTGCCGAAGCTTTTCATATTCTTCATATTCTGTGCGGTGGTTAATTCACAGATGGTAAAACAAATTCATTTTCGAGCTGTCTTTGTCTGACATAGTTTGCAGAGTGACATCACTTTTGAGTGACATCAGAGTGACATTTTGAGTGAGGATGATCCACGTTTAGCGATTAAATCTAACAACATCGATTCTAAGGCTGGTGGAGTTTGTGTTTTATTTCCTGGCGCTTGTTTGTTCACTCATGTTAAACTTCAGCCATACATGCAGCTACGTTAGCTTGGTTTGTTGTGCAGCATCAAGCGTTGACACGGCACATGTTCTCAATGCGCGTGCGCCGCAGTCTGTCCTACAAGGCTTGATCATGCAGAGAATGTGTGGCCTTTCAAACAGGCATGTTTTGATTGGTTCTTGCAAAATGATTTCGACGTACTCGATATTGTGATTTCACACATCGTTTGAAAGTTTTGTATGCTTTACAAACTTCAGTCGGCCATTTGTATATGGAGCATCATTGGCCATTGTCAGCATCAAGAGGAGCACTGCCAGCACTATACAGCTGATTCAACATGTATTAACATTGCCCTCTGTCATTGACCATTTAAAGTAGCTCCGGTCAGAAAACCAGAAGAGATTGGAATGACAAAGCAAGCAAACAACTTGCAAACAAGAGGGCACAAACCAAGGCCTCATATATATGAATCTGATACGACTATGACATGGCTGTCTAGAGCATGTCCTCTACTATGTTTCCAGCAACCACACTTGAACTATTCCCATGAATGCAAAGCAAAAATGCCTTCAAGTGCACCTCTAATGTTAATCAGGCTGAGTGTGACCTTTTACATCAACCCTCTGTCCATAGGGATCTCTGGTCATGAACAGGTCAGAGGTAGAGCTACTGGAGGAGGCCATAGCGACAAAATGTCGTCAGCTGGACATCCTGGAGCGACACGTGGAGACAGAGAGTTATGGCTATGAAGTCTTTGTCAAGATGTTTGAGGAGAGAGCCAACGATGCCAGACCTTTGTAAGCTATTGTGGATTATTTGACCTTGTATGTATTTATTTCAAATTTTGTTAGAACAACATTGTCTCTTGTCAGTCTTGAAAAGGAAAGACTGTCCAGACAGAGGGAGGATGCTGTGATTGAGAGGTTATCTAAGGCTGTCAGAATTTTACAAAGGTACAGTACATGAGCACAATCTCCATATTTAAGCTATCAACTAATAATTGGGAGAGTGCTATGAAGTAAATAAAGTAAATACAAACATTTGTTAAAGCATGTGTTTATATGCAATGGCAGTGGAATGCTGTCTGAATCTGAAACAGGTCTTTGTTCTTGACAGAGGTGTTGCTAATGCTGAGGAAATGAACAAGAGCTGTGGTAGATACAGGAACCTTCTACTCCGACTTTTGCCTCCAGAGTGGCAGGACACACTGAAAGCAGAGACTCAAGTCTCATCTGACAGCAATGATGAGGACGAAGGGCCATCTGGCAGAGAGGATCAGGACGAACAGCCATCTGACATTGTAGATCAGGAGGAACAGCAGTCTGACACAGATTCTCAGGATGAAGAGCTGTCAGACATCATTGATCAGAGCGAACAGTCATCTACCAGGGATTCTCAGGATGAAGAGCCTTCTGACGTAATTGATCAGAGCGAACAGCCGTCTGTCAGAGAAGATCAGGATGAACAGGCGTCTGTCAGAGAAGATCAGGATGACCAGCCGTCTGTCAGAGAAGATCAGGATGAACAGGCGTCTGTCAGACAAGATCAGGATGAACAGCCGTCTGTCAGAGAAGATCAGGATGAACAGGCGTCTGTCAGAGAAGATCAGGATGAACAGGCGTCTGTCAGAGAAGATCAGGAGGAACAGCCATCTGACATAATTGATCAGAGCGAACAGCTGTCAGACATAGCTGATCAGAGGGAAATGCCATCTGAAACAGGTGATCAGGATTATCAGGCATGTGACAATGATGATCAGAGTGAAAAGCCATCTGGCATGGATGATTCTGGTGAACAAGTGGCTTTGACCGAGGGGCCCACGCTAGCCTCCCCCCACAGTGACACACTGTAAGGAAATACCAATATGCTCAATTCTATAATCCGTATTAGCCTTTGATATTTTACAATTTTGCTGCTGCTGTTTAATTTAAAACTAATTTCTACTGAGCTTAAAATGTCTTATTTGTTACTATTCAGGCTTAAAGATTCTGAACTGGACGGTGATGGCACAGAATATGAGGTCAGTCTTCCTCCTCAGAATTGAAGCACCTTCTGGTCTTGAGTGTTCATCTGCAGTGCTGACAGTGTGATGTCACTTTTTCCCCCATCTTCCTCCAGAAAAAATACTTGTTTGACTCCCAGCAGCTACTAGAACTGATGAAGGAAGTGAATGAGCAGAATCTGTCCCTGATAGAGATGCGCAGGTTGTATGAAGAGGAAGAGGAGCTCCATCAGGACCCTGGAATCCCTGATTTGAACACAATGTAAGCATCATATTAATCATGCAACTGCAGTGCCTAGACAGATAAAAAAAACTGATATGCTGATTGAAAATAAGCATAACTGTATTTTGACTGTATTTATGTATTTACTTGACTTTAAATCATCAGGGCAGAGTTTTAATATCTCTTTGAAAGCTTGTGAAAGCAGCGTGGTGCCACTCTCTGGCCACTCACTCTGTCTGGTCCCGGTCGAGTTTCTTGGAACGTTCAGTTAATTGTTTGTTTCCAAGTTGAAACTGTTCCAAAAATATTCCTCACATTTTTACTAGTATCAACATCGAAAGCCCCCCTTGGTCACTGTGCTCCCTCGCCAATACTATTACGCTAAAATAAAATCCTGGCTAAGACCCTGAAATCCTTAGTTCAGATTTGTCTAAGTGACACAAACTTACAAAAAAAAAACCACATTTTTACTATGGACTTTGGTGCAGGAGAGTGAATTGTTTTCAAACTTCAGAAAGGGCAATATATCAACAAGATATAGTGGTAAAACATATTTTTAATGTCACATAGTCATAAGGGAATATAGATTTTATTAGGTGGCTAAAATCAGTTTTTTCTGGTGCCTCCTGATGTCCCCACTGGCAGCTATATTTTCACGGAGAGTAAGCTTCTGTTTCTAGTGGTGGTGACGATACACCAGCTCAGTCTGTGCTGAATGTGTCACTGCCTCATTAAACAAAAAAAAATGTGTGTGTGTTGTTCCAATTGGAAATCGGTTCAGTCGTTTTATCACCTGGTTGGTGAAGGTAACACATATCTATATCTCTATAAGTGAATTACTGTAACAAACTTCAGGGGAACATACAAAGCACATACAACAGCCAAGGACAAATTACCCTGCACTTTTTCTGTCCTATTGTGAAGGAACAAGGTTGAAAAGAAGTTGGTGGTTCAGGAATTCAGGGACAGAGTTGAAAGCTTCAAAATTACATCTGAGGGAGATGATCCAAAAGAAGCAATGACGCTACAAGAACTGGTAATGTACTTTGTGTAAATACACTTTGTGTTATTTTCTTGGTTCAAGTGTAAGAGCTGCTCTTGTCAACGGAGAATGGAAATGTATGTATGTACAGTATATTCAAATTCAAAGAATTAGATTTTTCCCCCAGGGGCAATTTAAGGCACTTGTGCATATTTAGAAACTCATGTCTCAATATACTCATATTTCTTATTCCTGCTTTTGTTACTTGAAGATTCCTTTTGTCCACCGTCATTTGAGTTTCAGGCCTCTGCACGCATTCGAAATTTGACCAGTCCATCCAGGCTCTGTTCCCTCTGCCCTGCTCATTTTATTCTTAGTGTTTTACGGCTCTTTACATCCGTAATGTCACTTACTCTACACTTTCCTTTGATTCTACTGCTTCCTGCTCATTTATTCATTCCACTCCCTCTCCCTGCTTACAGGATGCTGTGCTTGATCCCCTGGCCTTGAAGGTAACAGATGTACATTACTTCTGCACAAGACGCCAGGTGGGCACCCTCAGCACCCTTGACAAGCTGTTAGTGATCAAGGATCGAGTGTCGTTACTGCTTCAGAACATAGAGAAAAGGCGCAGGTATGTGTCAGTCTGCCAGGAGTTTGAGGGTAACACCTTAAAGCCCCGCTCACACCTGGTATTAACATGTGTAGATTGTGCTAAGAACAGTTCTGAACGCTCCCAATCCTGGATGCGTCCTCAGATCTCACAAAAACACACACACATTCACACCTGAGCTTCATGAATCCAATCCATCCTCAGCACTGAGTATAAACCACCACATCTGATCAGATAAAAACTTATTTCATGCTACGGTAGCGTTAGCAGAGCTTCTCTCTCTCTCTCTCTCTGTCTCTTGCACACACACACACACACATTGTACAGTCAAAACACAATTTGTTCTAATGAACAGTCATGATGTCAGTGTGTATTTGAGTTAAAGGCAGGTATGTCACATCTGGATAATGGGTTAGGTCACATCCAGGACACATTTAAATGTCAGGTGTCATCAGTCCTACTTCAGGCTGTCCACAAGGAATGGAACACTGAGGATATACGTGAATACCAAGTCTGAACAGGGCCTAATGGTCCATTGTGTACGAATGAATGTCATCTGATGAGGATATTGCATAAAGGACCTAAATGCTTATTTTAAAGCTTCAATAAACAAACACTTAAAATTGAATGTATGCTAATATGCCACACCTAATGTTATAAACTGGATTTAAAACATTTTGAGATGTTGTTTTTTTCCCATTTTAACAGTTTTTAAAGTAATTGTAAAGCTGAGTATATGCTTCCACGAACAATGTAAATCAGTACTTTATAGTGAAAAAGTAACAGAAATCAATACTTCTCTGGTTTTTGTTGTATGTTATACATGTTTTTTTCATGTCCAAGTCTCTCAGTAGAGAACAAAGTCAGCAGAATAGTGATGCACATCTGGCTTTTAGGTTACATGAAAATGTCTAATCCTGTCATGTAATGTCACAGGCAAAATCTGCAGCACAACAAAGAGAAGGGTCACATGAAAAGGTCGCTGAGTGGTCCACCGCAAAAAGTATGTTTTTTTTTTTTTACTATTTTTTACAAATCCTGCCATCCATTTTCTGTTGCTTTATCTTCCACACAAGGGCTGCAGTGGGAGGTGGAGCCCCTCAGTCAAACTGTGATCCAAACTGGTGACCTTGATGTGAGGCAACAATGCACCACCATGTGGCCCATTTGACAAATCATTCTTGACAGATTTTCTACATTTTTCGGAAATACTTGAACCCTCAATATAGATATTAGTTGCTCTTCTTAGGTGAAACTGAGCTTTATGAGAAATGTAGTTATTTGGAGAAAAATGAAACAAAGAACACAAGACACAAGTGAAAAGGCAGAAACATAAGACACACAGCACAACGAACACTGAGTCGAATGCCAAGGAGTAAAGATGTATTTTTAAGACAGACTTAAAAACAGGAAGTGATGATTTGAAGGCAAGGAAAAGTATGAATCTGCCCTTACTGTTGTTTAATAAATGCATTACAACTCACAAATCCACACCAAAAAAAAGTACAATAATATTGTACTTTATTTAACGTACCAGTTACTTAAACATGATTAAATAGTCCACCATTTTTAAGAGTTTTAAAACAACATGTGAAGGAAGGCCTAATTCTCTTTTCTCTTGCAGATGGAAAGAAAGCCAATGCCCAGATACAATAGTGTTGGACCAAAAGTTGAACCAGAGAAAGAAGACAACTCCTCTGGCAAAGAAGAAGTCCATGATTAATTTGAATGGAACCTACAGAGTGTAAAATACTTTAAATAAATACATATATATACTTTTAAAATAATAATTACTTACAACAAAGCTATATTATATAAAACAACCACGGGTCATTTCTTTTTTTGTATTAGTAAGAGATTGGATTTATGATAACCATCATAAGGTGTCATTTACTATTTGAGAGAAGAAAATAAAAACAAGCTAACAATGCCATCACAACTATAGGAGTTCCCTATAGTTTTTTGTAGACCAGTTGAAGCAAAGGAGATCATCACAAATATAGAGAGGGAGCTTGCAGCAAAAAACTGGATGACCAGTTCCAGTCTTACACCAAAAAGGTGCTGCAGCTGGCATTAGAATTGGCATAAAGATGTTCCAGTCCCACTCAACTAGAAAGAAAAGGGTTTAGTAGGTAGGGTGTTGATTCAGTAAGTCTGAGACTAACACATCTTGTGTAATTAATATAGTACCTTGTTCTTTTAGGTCAAGATACGTTCAAGAATTTTCTAGAATCTCTCCTGTTGTAAAAGTTGTAAAATATTTATCAATGACATTAAAATATTCTGAATATTAAACTTTTTTTGATTGTTTAAGTCAGTAAGGCTATTTGTAAAGTGGAAAATATCTTATTAAATTACTTTCTTGAAAGCAATACATATCTTTTTAAACTTAAACTTAAACTTAAAAAGTCACATGGTCACTTTACCCCCAGATGGCTCAACTTATCCCTAACCTGTGGCAAGTTGAGCCACAAGAGCACTTTTATTTTGAAAAGTCATATTTTCTTGGCTCTTTGTCAAAGAAGTGTTCTTACAATTTCACTTGATAGCAGACTTTCTGAAATAAGTATTTGCATTCTATCTCTGTCTCATTTGTCCTTGCATAGACGACAACGGTAAAAACTTGCTCATCTTACTCCGCTCTGTAGGGGACTGAATAGTTATATACACAGGAATTTAGTGAAAATAAATTATTATTTGTGTAATCACTGCCATAAATATCCACAATTATTTAGTATAATATTAATTGAGAAAATCATGCCAGAGCTGCCAGTGAGGCTGATGTGGTGGTTGAATTACCTCATCTTGGTCACTAGATGGCATCATATCCCCATAAGATTGAGTCCAATGAACATTGTACATTAAACGCTGAGGATTAAAAACGTTTTAAGATGACACCATAGACCATGACCTAATTGACAACATAACTCATGAAAAGAGCACATTTGTGTATAATCCTTCTGACAATTTGTTCCTGCCATTTCTGTATCACATTATTTTGAATCGATCAACCAGGCATTTCCAAGAGATGTTATGAATGTGTTATTTTAAGCAAAATGCTGAAAGGTTTCAGAGATTTTATTGACTTTTATATATGACGCCTCAAGGATTCTCAGCTTGAGGCAGTGGATGAAAGGTATGTGATAACCAGTGGGGATTAGGACCAGAACACAGACTAATAGTTGAGCAATGAAAAGATTTATTTGATGGGGAAAGGTTGGTAGGAAGTGGTAGGAGGAGGCTTGGGGCGAGAAGTAGGTAGGAGATGGCAAGGCAGTAGAGGGGTCCAGAGAATCCAGAAGAGCTGAGATGTGGGGAGGTAATGATGATGGCAGGTGGAGGGTAGCGGTGAGGAAAACCAGGAGTGGAGCGGGTCCAGGTAGGCAGCGAGCTGGCAGGAGGAAAATGAGTGGAAACACAAAATAAGTTCTCAGAAGCACTGGGAAGAAACACTGAGAAAACTTCAGAGGTCGGCTTGCACTGGAAACAATGGTGGAAGGTATCCTAGAGTACACTCAAAAGGTGTCATACCTGTATCAGCACTGGAGAGGGAATTGTGAGCGTACTCGATCCAGGCTAGGTGAGAACTCCAAGAAGCAGGGTTTTGAGCCGCCACACACCACAGGGCTGCTTTCAGGTCTTGGTACTCCCACTCTGCCTGTCCGTTGGTCTGGGAATGGAATCCAGATGATAGGCTGACCAACACCCCCACAGCAGAGCAGAATGTCTTCAACACCTGTGGGTTCAATGTCAGAGGGAATGCCGTGGAGTCTTGCTGCACTCGGGGATTAACTGTCTCCCAGGTGGTGGGAAGCTTCTGCAGGGCAATAAAGTGCACGGATTTAAAAGCAGTTTAACAACGGTGAGTATGGTGGTGTTACCTTGGGAAGGAGGAAGCCAAAGTCCACAGCAAAATGAGACCAGGGATGATTGGGAATTGGCAGGGGAGGGAGGAGACCAACAGGTGGCTGATGGGGGGATTTTCTGCGGGCACACAATTGACAGGCAGTGATGAAAGCTTGTGTGTCAGCGTCCATAGTGGGTCACCAGAACTGTCTTTGGAACGGAAGTTCAGCCCCCTCGAGCTAATGCCTCCACTAGCTGCCCCCGGCTCCCCATGTCATAGTTGCGCGTACGCCATCTTTTAGTATGAAAGCTGCATTTGACCCATACATACTCAGGATTGCTCAAAGTCAGGTTCCAGTGAGATTGCTAACTGAGAGTGCTAACCGTTACACCATGGAACCACTGTGAGTTCACCAGTACAGTTGAGATTTCTTACAGTGTTTACAGTCAGGAAGTAACTTCTTTCCCTGAAGTTGTGGGTGAGAATCCTACTTCTCTTAGTAACACTTTTCATCCCCGAAAAACTACCATGTCAGAAGTGGGATTCAAACCCACTCCTCCATGGGAACGTAGTGCCTCAGGTGAAATGTCTTCAACTTACCTCAAGCAAGTCCAGTTGCCAACAGCTAAGTACTTAAGATAAAAAGAAAATCCAAAACAGTGTGGTCAATTTCTTCTGGTAATCTTGTGTCTTAGCTGACAAGTTTACCTGTGGAAATGACCAAGTTTTGATGGCCCAGGGATATGGGTCTCAGTTTGGGCGCAAGAAGTCTCACACTTAAATCCTGGACAAGCCCTTCATGGCACTAATTCAACTATACATGTCATCCTTACTAATGCAAGTTATTTGTGATTGTGGTGGTATTGCATATATAAAGTGGTAAAGTGGTAAACAGAGGTGGTATCGCAAGTTTGAAGACTATGGAGTTCAGTAGTTTAATTTGTGCCACACACCAGTGAGCAAACACATGATATGCAGGCCAAGGAGCAGTGGGCAGCACTAGCGTACACCTAGGGAGCGAGTTGTTTGCTATGTTTGCTATGCCATTCCTTGACATGTCCAGGGATTTGAACCAGCAGCTATTCTGTTAGAAGTCAAATTCCCCAAATTCGAAAGCGAGTAGAGCCGGTGGAAATGTGCCATAAGACACCAACTATCAGTCACCTACAATGCTGCCCTTCGCTCTTTTCCATTAGGGGTCAACACTCAACCACTGAAAAACAAAAGGCTCCAACACATTAGCAGACTACTGGCATATTTCCACCGGCTCTACTCTTTGTAGATCACTTAAAACTACTCAACAATCCTTAAAACGTGGGTTAATCTCCAACAACTACCAGGGAAATCTCTATATTTAACAGAGGAGTCTGGTGTATTTAGGGACATAACCGCCGATTGCGAGCGGCATCACAGACCCCGCCACTGTTGTCTGTGGAGTAGGAGGCTGTACTCAGGAAATGTGTGGACAGAAATCAAGCCGAACTGTAGATAAGTTAAAACTACTTTCAATCCTGAAAAGTCTAAAGTCACTAGTTTGTGTATGTGACACAGCCATGGGTTTGCCTATGTTGAGTAGATACTGTAGGAGCCACACATTGCTTGCGGGGGATTATTTGGGCTTTGATTTGCTTGGTATGGTTGCCACGGTGATATGTGGGGTTTGGGTCACGTGGGCACCGTAGTAGGTTATAATTAGGGGCTGAATCACCTGCACTGGGAGGAGAGAGGAGAGTCAGGTAGCCGTAATTTTTGTTGACTGCTTTAAGTTCAGTTATGATACACATACGAAAACAGTGCACGTACCACATCTTACCTGGGTGTGCATTTCCAAATAACCGCTGTAGTAGATGTTGTGTTTATCATTAAACATACTGAAACTTGCTTACCCGGACCCAGCGTGCTTCTCTGTACCGGCAGCGCGTTAGACAAACAAACAGGACCTATCTCCTCTCAAGCGACGTTAAACGGCTGTTAAGTCGCAACAGATACTTTTCATTGTTGTGGAGCTGCAACTTACGGCATGTAAGTGGGTCAGGGGGTTGTATGACAGTAAACACTAATGATTGTTCAAAGTCAGGTTTCACCGAGATTTGAACTCGGA
Organism: Solea solea; assembly: GCF_958295425.1. NCBI lineage: Eukaryota > Metazoa > Chordata > Actinopteri > Pleuronectiformes > Soleidae > Solea > Solea solea. The sequence goes on from NC_081151.1 coordinate 12,769,104, forward strand.
TCACTGGATTCAAAGTCCAGAGTGCTAACCATTACACCATGGAACCAGTGTGACTGCAACACTACAGTTGAGATTTTTTACAGTGATACAGTCAGGAAGGCCCTGCATTCAGGTGACAGTGTTTCCCTGGAGTTCTGGATTGTGTTCTGGGCTTTTTCATAAAACATCACATCACTCTGATCAGAAAATAGATAGATTTTACACTTATTCTATTATGTGTCTCTCAGGTGACCAAAACCACACTCATTCACAACTAAAATACAACAGAATGGGTTGGCTTCGCTGATGAATATTTCAGGGGTCGTGTCCACTTTTGGTGCAGGCTCGCTGGTAGCTGACAAGACCGATGCGTGACCGGCACACTCGGCCACAGCAGCTGCAGGGGAATGATGAGTCTGGGGTTGATGCCGACGGTGCAGTTCTTCCGCCTACTGCGCTTCTCCTCAAGTGCAGTTCTACGGTTCTTCTCAAAGGAGGAGACTGACTGGTAAACTGCGTGTCGCCAAGCCCCTCGGTCTGCAGCAAGGGCTGACCACTGACAGGGGTCAATGTTACAGGATTATAGTGATTTCTTCAGGGAGTCCTTGTATCTCTTCTTCGGTGCTCCTCTATTGCGGTACCCAGCGGAAAGTTCACCGTAGAGGACGATCTTGGGCAGACGATGGTCCTCCATTCTAGAGACATGCCCTGCCCAGCGTAGCTGTGTTTTCATCAACATGGCCTCGATGTTGGTAATCTCCGCTCGCTCTAGCACTTCAACATTTGTGACATAGTCGCTCCAGTGGATGTTGAGGATGGAGACAACGTTGGTGGAAGCAGTCTAGAAGATGTAGTTGAAGTATGTGACCCACGACTCCGAAACGTACAGGAGGGTAGTCTGTACCACGGCTCTGCAGACGCTGACTTTAGTGCCTTTCTTCAGATGCTTGTTGCTCCAGACCCGGCTGTAGAGAAACAACAGAAAGCACTGTTTTCCTTTGCCAGTCTGTTATCAACCTCCTTGTCAATTTTTGCATCAGAGGAGATGATGCTTCCCAGGTAAGTGAACTGCTGGACTGCCTTCAGTTCTGTAAAAGAGTGGGGTGCTCAGTATTATGTTATAAAAACTACTATAACTATCTTGTTATAACGCAATAGTTTCTCATTATAAAAAGAACACAATCTTGTCTCGAAATAACGTGATAGTTTATCATTATAACGTCACCCACAATATTCGAAACTGTGTGTGTCAGAAGTGGGATTCGAACCCACGCCTCCAGGGGAGACTACGATCTGAACATATCGCCTTAGACCGTTCGGCCATCCTGACATGGAGTGCTCCAAAAAATGACACTTTTTTTTCACCAGAACGTCAAAGCTGTACTAGTTAGTACCGCAATTTTTTTATTCAATTGATTCAATATGAAATATCCCGTGTATTCACACTTGTATAATAATATGATGAAGTTCTAAAATCAGTTTATACTCAGAAACAAACTGGTCACCACTGTAATCACCGTTCTGATCAAGAGTTTGCATTGAAGCCAGTGGTTGAAGTTGAACCCCTGCGCCATTAAAGTCCATTTTTGTCATCCAGTTTATTTATTAGTTAGATGGGTATCAACACTAAAATAAAATAAAACAAAAAAAAATAAAAATAAATAGGTCAAGATTTAAATAACGGTTAAAGTGACTCACAACAAAGCAGCTCAGGTATAAAAACCCATTTTACTGAACCAGTGAAATTGATTTTTAGTGTGAAATTATAAACTTAACCATAGGGCAATTACTTTGTAAAGATTGTTTAAAGAGAGGTTCCACCGAGATTTGAACTCGGATCACTGGATTCAAAGTCCAGAGTGCTAACCATTACACCATGGAACCATCTTGTTTAGATGGAAACAGTTGCGATATTTTACAGTGTACAGTCAAGGAGACCATTCAAGTGACAGTATTTCCCTGGAGGCGTGGGTTCGAATCCTACTTTAACACTTTACATCTGGATTGTGTTCTGGGCTGTTTCACATAACATCACACATCACTCTGGCAAGAAACTAGATAGATTTTACACTTATTCTATGATGTGTCGCTCAGGTGACCCTAACGACCCTCATTCACAACTTGACTCAGGTAAAACTAACAACCTGAAAGTGGGTCAGAGGCAAAATACCTAGGGTTTTTATTTATTTATATATCCACAAGTCAGTCAGAAGTGAAGAAGCCATGTGATTGAGAGGTAAAGTGTGTTCAAGTTAAGGCCAGTTGTCTATAGCTAACTCCTGAATTTGTTGGTGAGCGTTATATAGACTTTGCAAAGTTGATATATTCCAATATTGGGCTAATATGATAAGAGATGTGAGGCTGTTTTTTTCCTTTCCCCCCAATTACCAATGTGAGGCACCTGGACATGAGAAAGACCTTTGCTTTATGTGTTGAGTACAAAGAGCACTTAAAACTGTGTCTGTCAGAAGTGGGATTCGAACCCACGCCTCCAGGGGGGACTACGACCTGAACGTAGCGCCTTAGACTGCTCGGCCATCCTGACTTGATGTGCTGTAAAAAATGTCACTTTATTTTTTTGCACGAGAACGTCAAAGCTGTACTAGTCAGTGCCGCAAATTTTTGATTCAATTGATTCAATATGAAATATCCCGTGTATTCACACTTATGTATAATAATATGATGAAGTTCTAAAATCAGTTTATACTCAGAAACAAACTGGTCACCACTGTAATCACCGTTCTGATCAAGAGTTTGCATTGAAGCCAGTGGTTGAAGTTGAACCCCTGCGCCATTAAAGTCAATTTTTGTCATCCAGTTTATTAATTAGTTAGATGGGTATCAACACTAAAATAAAATAAAACAAAAAAAAAATAAAAATAAATAGGTCAAGATTTAAATAACGGTTAAAGTGACTCACAACAAAGCAGCTCAGGTATAAAAACCCATTTTACTGAACCAGTGAAATTGATTTTTAGTGTGAAATTATAAACTTGACCATAGGGCAATTATTTTGTAACAATTCACATGTGAAAGTAATGACTTGCTGTGTCTCATCTACATTTCTAAGCACTTGTCAGTGAGACAGAAGGACTACAGTGGTGATGAATGAGTTTCTGACTGTGAACAATCAGCTGATTTCAGGGTGTTGTGTAATTTTTCATCAGTTTTCAAGTGTAAAGGACTGAGGATTGTTTAAAATCAGGTTCCACCGAGATTTGAACTCGGATCGCTGGATTCAGAGTCCAGAGTGCTAACCATTACACCATGGAACCATCTTATTTAGACGGAAACAGTTGAGAATTTTTTACAGTGTATACAGTCATGGAGACCATTCAAGTGACAGTATTTCCCTGGAGTTGTCGAACCCACGCCTCCAGGGGAGACTACGACCTGAACGTAGCGCCTTAGACTGCTCGGCCATCCTGACTTGATGTGCTGTAAAAAATGTCACTTTATTTTTTTGTACGAGAACGTCAAAGCTGTACTAGTCAGTGCCGCAAATTTTTGATTCAGTTGATTCAATATGAAATATCCCGTGTATTCACACTTATGTATAATAATATGATGAAGTTCTAAAATCAGTTTATACTCAGAAACAAGGGCCACACGGTGGTGTAGCGAGAAGACCCGGGTTCGAGCCCCGGTTGGAACAAGGGCCTTTCTGCATGGAGTTTGCATGTTCTCCCCGTGTGTGCGTGGGTTCTCTCCGGGTTCTCCGGCTTCCTCCCACAGTCCAAAAACATGCAATGTGGGGATAGGTGAATTGAACACTCTAAATTGACCATAGGAGTGAGTGTGAGAGTGAATGGTTGTTTGTCTCTATCTGTGTGTGGCCCTGCGATGGACTGGCGAACTGTCCAGGGTGTACCCCGCCTATCGCCCGATGTAGCTGAGATTGGCACAGCACCCCCCGCGACCCTCTGGTTGAGGATAAAGCGGTAGATGATGACTGACTGACTGACTCAGAAACAAACTGGTCACCACTGTTCTGATCAAGAGTTTGCATTGAAGCCAGTGGTTGAAGTTGAACCCCTGCGCCATTGAAGTCCATTTTTGTCATCCAGTTTATTAATTAGTTAGATGGGTATCAACACTAAAATAAAATAAAACAAAAAAAAAAAAAAAAATAGGTCAAGATTTAAATAACGGTTAAAGTGACTCACAACAAAGCAGCTCAGGTATAAAAACCCATTTTACTGAACCAGTGAAATTGATTTTTAGTGTGAAATTATAAACTTAACCATAGGGCAATTATTTTGTAACAATTCACATGTGAAAGTAATGACAGTAACGAATGCACATGTAAGGAATGACTTGCTGTGGTCTCATCTACATTTCTAAGCACTTGTCAGTGAGACAGATGGACTACAGTGGTGATGATTGAGTTTCTGACTGTGAACAATCAGCTGATTTCAGGGTGTTGTGTCATTCTTCATCAGTTTTCAAGTGTAAAGGACTGAGGATTGTTTAAAATCAGGTTCCACCGAGATTTGAACTCGGATCGCTGGATTCAGAGTCCAGAGTGCTAACCATTACACCATGGAACCGTCTTGTTTAGTTGGAAACAGTTGAGATTTTTTACAGTGTATACAGTCATGGAGACCATTCAAGTGGAAGTATTTCCCTGGAGTTGTGGGTGCGAATCCTACTTTAACACTTTACATCTGGATTGTGTTCTGGGCTGTTTCACATAACATCACACATCACTCTGGCAAGAAACTAGATAGATTTTACACTTATTCTATGATGTGTCGCTCAGGTGACCCTAACGACCCTCATTCACAACTTGACTCAGGTAAAACTAACAACCTGAAAGTGGGTCAGAGGCAAAATACCTAGGGTTTTTATTTATTTATATATCCACAAGTCAGTCAGAAGTGAAGAAGCCATGAGAGGTAAAGTGTGTTCAAGTTAAGGCCAGTTGTCTATAGCTAACTCCTGAATTTGTTGGTGAGCGTTATATAGACTTTGCAAAGTTGATATATTCCAATATTGGGCTAATATGATAAGAGATGTGCGGCTGTTTTTTTCCTTTCCCCCCAATTACCAATGTGAGGCACCTGGACATGAGAAAGACCTTTGCTTTATGTGTTGAGTACAAAGAGCACTTAAAACTGTTTCTGTCAGAAGTGGGATTCGAACCCACGCCTCCAGGGGAGACTACGACCTGAACGTAGCGCCTTAGACCGCTCGGCCATCCTGACTTGGCTTTCTGTAAAAAATGTCACTTTTTTTTTTCACCAGAACGTCAAAGCTGTACTAGTCAGTACCGCAAATTTTTGATTCAATTGATTCAAAATGAAATATCCAGATGTGGATATTGTGATGCCTCACATAAGAGATGTGCGGCTGTTTTTTTCCTTTCCCCCCAATTACCAATGTGAGGCACCTGGACATGAGAAAGACCTTTGCTTTATGTGTTGAGTACAAAGAGCACTTAAAACTGTGTCTGTCAGAAGTGGGATTCGAACCCACGCCTCCAGGGGAGACTACGACCTGAACGTAGCGCCTTAGACCGCTCGGCCATCCTGACTTGATGTGCTGTAAAACATGTCACTTTATTTTTTTGCACGAGAACGTCAAAGCTGTACTAGTCAGTGCCGCAAATTTTTGATTCAATTGATTCAATATGAAATATCCCGTGTATTCACACTTATGTATAATAATATGATGAAGTTCTAAAATCAGTTTATACTCAGAAACAAACTGGTCACCACTGTAATCACTGTTCTGATCAAGAGTTTGCATTGAAGCCAGTGGTTGAAGTTGAACCCCTGCGCCATTAAAGTCCATTTTTGTCATCCAGTTTATTAATTAGTTAGATGGGCATCAACACTAAAATATAATAAAATGAAATAAAATAGGTCGAGATTTAAATAACGGTTAAAGTGACTCACTACAAAGCCGCTCAGGTATGAAAACCCATTTTACTGAACCAGTGAAATTGCTTTTTAGTGTGAAATTATAAACTTAACCATAGGGCAATTACTTTGTAAAGATTGTTTAAAGAGAGGTTCCACCGAGATTTGAACTCGGATCACTGGATTCAAAGTCCAGAGTGCTAACCATTACACCATGGAACCATCTTGTTTAGACAGAAACAGTTGCGATTTTTTACAGTGTACAGTCAAGAAGACCATTCAAGTGACAGTATTTCCCTGGAGGCGTGGGTTCGAATCCTACTTTAACACTTTACATCTGGATTGTGTTCTGGGCTGTTTCACATAACATCACACATCACTCTGGCAAGAAACTAGATAGATTTTACACTTATTCTATGATGTGTCGCTCAGGTGACCCTAACGACCCTCATTCACAACTTGACTCAGGTAAAACTAACAACCTGAAAGTGGGTCAGAGGCAAAATACCTAGGGTTTTTATTTATTTATATATCCACAAGTCAGTCAGAAGTGAAGAAGCCATGAGAGGTAAAGTGTGTTCAAGTTAAGGCCAGTTGTCTATAGCTAACTCCTGAATTTGTTGGTGAGCGTTATATAGACTTTGCAAAGTTGATATATTCCAATATTGGGCTAATATGATAAGAGATGTGCGGCTGTTTTTTTCCTTTCCCCCCAATTACCAATGTGAGGCACCTGGACATGAGAAAGACCTTTGCTTTATGTGTTGAGTACAAAGAGCACTTAAAACTGTTTCTGTCAGAAGTGGGATTCGAACCCACGCCTCCAGGGGAGACTACGACCTGAACGTAGCGCCTTAGACCGCTCGGCCATCCTGACTTGATGTGCTGTAAAACATGTCACTTATTTTTTTGCACGAGAACGTCAAAGCTGTACTAGTCAGTGCCGCAAATTTTTGATTCAATTGATTCAATATGAAATATCCCGTGTATTCACACTTATGTATAATAATATGATGAAGTTCTAAAATCAGTTTATACTCAGAAACAAACTGGTCACCACTGTAATCACTGTTCTGATCAAGAGTTTGCATTGAAGCCAGTGGTTGAAGTTGAACCCCTGCGCCATTAAAGTCCATTTTTGTCATCCAGTTTATTAATTAGTTAGATGGGTATCAACACTAAAATAAAATAAAACAAAAAAAAATAAAAATAAATAGGTCAAGATTTAAATAACGGTTAAAGTGACTCACAACAAAGCAGCTCAGGTATAAAAACCCATTTTACTGAACCAGTGAAATTGATTTTTAGTGTGAAATTATAAACTTAACCATAGGGCAATTATTTTGTAACAATTCACATGTGAAAGTAATGACAGTAACGAATGCACATGTAAGGAATGACTTGCTGTGGTCTCATCTACATTTCTAAGCACTTGTCAGTGAGACAGAAGGACTACAGTGGTGATGATTGAGTTTCTGACTGTGAACAATCAGCTGATTTCAGGGTGTTGTGTCATTCTTCATCAGTTTTCAAGTGTAAAGGACTGAGGATTGTTTAAAATCAGGTTCCACCGAGATTTGAACTCGGATCGCTGGATTCAGAGTCCAGAGTGCTAACCATTACACCATGGAACCATCTTGTTTAGTTGGAAACAGTTGAGATTTTGTACAGTGTATACAGTCATGGAGACCATTCAAGTGGCAGTATTTCCCTGGAGTTGTGGGTGCGAATCCTACTTTAACACTTTACATCTGGATTGTGTTCTGGGCTGTTTCACATAACATCACACATCACTCTGGTAAGAAACTAGATAGATTTTACACTTATTCTATGATGTGTCGCTCAGGTGACCCTAACGACCCTCATTCACAACTTGACTCAGGTAAAACTAACAACCTGAAAGTGGGTCAGAGGCAAAGTACCTGGGGTTTTTATTTATATATTTGTTTATCCACAAGTCACTCAGAAGTGAAGAAGCCATGTGATTGAGAGGTAAAGTGTGTTCAAGAGATAAGAGATGTGCGGCTGTTTTTTTCCTTTCCCCCCAATTACCAATGTGAGGCACCTGGACATGAGAAAGACCTTTGCTTTATGTGTTGAGTACAAAGAGCACTTAAAACTGTGTCTGTCAGAAGTGGGATTCGAACCCACGCCTCCAGGGGAGACTACGACCTGAACGTAGCGCCTTAGACCTCTCGGCCATCCTGACTTGGCTTTCTGTAAAAAATGTCACTTGTTTCTTTTTCACCAGAACGTCAAAGCTGTACTAGTCAGTGCCGCAAATTTTTGATTCAATTGATTCAATATGAAATATCCCGTGTATTCACACTTATGTATAATAATATGATGAAGTTCTAAAATCAGTTTATACTCAGAAACAAACTGGTCACCACTGTAATCACTGTTCTGATCAAGAGTTTGCATTGAAGCCAGTGGTTGAAGTTGAACCCCTGCGCCATTAAAGTCCATTTTTGTCATCCAGTTTATTAATTAGTTAGATGGGCATCAACACTAAAATATAATAAAATGAAATAAAATAGGTCGAGATTTAAATAACGGTTAAAGTGACTCACTACAAAGCCGCTCAGGTATGAAAACCCATTTTACTGAACCAGTGAAATTGCTTTTTAGTGTGAAATTATAAACTTAACCATAGGGCAATTACTTTGTAAAGATTGTTTAAAGAGAGGTTCCACCGAGATTTGAACTCGGATCACTGGATTCAAAGTCCAGAGTGCTAACCATTACACCATGGAACCATCTTGTTTAGACAGAAACAGTTGCGATTTTTTACAGTGTACAGTCAAGAAGACCATTCAAGTGACAGTATTTCCCTGGAGGCGTGGGTTCGAATCCTACTTTAACACTTTACATCTGGATTGTGTTCTGGGCTGTTTCACATAACATCACACATCACTCTGGCAAGAAACTAGATAGATTTTACACTTATTCTATGATGTGTCGCTCAGGTGACCCTAACGACCCTCATTCACAACTTGACTCAGGTAAAACTAACAACCTGAAAGTGGGTCAGAGGCAAAATACCTAGGGTTTTTATTTATTTATATATCCACAAGTCAGTCAGAAGTGAAGAAGCCATGAGAGGTAAAGTGTGTTCAAGTTAAGGCCAGTTGCCTATAGCTAACTCCTGAATTTGTTGGTGAGCGTTATATAGACTTTGCAAAGTTGATATATTCCAATATTGGGCTAATATGATAAGAGATGTGCGGCTGTTTTTTTCCTTTCCCCCCAATTACCAATGTGAGGCACCTGGACATGAGAAAGACCTTTGCTTTATGTGTTGAGTACAAAGAGCACTTAAAACTGTTTCTGTCAGAAGTGGGATTCGAACCCACGCCTCCAGGGGAGAGTACGACCTGAACGTAGCGCCTTAGACCGCTCGGCCATCCTGACTTGGCTTACGGTAAAAAATGTCACTTTTTTTTTTCACCAGAACGTCAAAGCTGTACTAGTCAGTACCGCAAATGTTTGATTCAATTGATTCAAAATGAAATATCCAGATGTGGATATTGTGATGCCTCACATAAGAGATGTGCGGCTGTTTTTTTCCTTTCCCCCCAATTACCAATGTGAGGCACCTGGACATGAGAAAGACCTTTGCTTTATGTGTTGAGTACAAAGAGCACTTAAAACTGTGTCTGTCAGAAGCGGGATTCGAACCCACGCCTCCAGGGGAGACTACGACCTGAACGTAGCACCTTAGACCGCTCGGCCATCCTGACTTGATGTGCTGTAAAACATGTCACTTTATTTTTTTGCACGAGAACGTCAAAGCTGTACTAGTCAGTGCCGCAAATTTTTGATTCAATTGATTCAATATGAAATATCCCGTGTATTCACACTTATGTATAATAATATGATGAAGTTCTAAAATCAGTTTATACTCAGAAACAAACTGGTCACCACTGTAATCACTGTTCTGATCAAGAGTTTGCATTGAAGCCAGTGGTTGAAGTTGAACCCCTGCGCCATTAAAGTCCATTTTTGTCATCCAGTTTATTAATTAGTTAGATGGGTATCAACACTAAAATAAAATAAAACAAAAAAAAATAAAAATAAATAGGTCAAGATTTAAATAACGGTTAAAGTGACTCACAACAAAGCAGCTCAGGTAAAAAAACCCATTTTACTGAACCAGTGAAATTGATTTTTAGTGTGAAATTATAAACTTAACCATAGGGCAATTATTTTGTAACAATTCACATGTGAAAGTAATGACAGTAAGGAATGACTTGCTGTGGTCTCATCTACATTTCTAAGCACTTGTCAGTGAGACAGAAGGACTACAGTGGTGATGATTGAGTTTCTGACTGTGAACAATCAGCTGATTTCAGGGTGTTGTGTCATTCTTCATCAGTTTTCAAGTGTAAAGGACTGAGGATTGTTTAAAATCAGGTTCCACCGAGATTTGAACTCGGATTGCTGGATTCAGAGTCCAGAGTGCTAACCATTACACCATGGAACCATCTTGTTTAGTTGGAAACAGTTGAGATTTTTTACAGTGTATACAGTCATGGAGACCATTCAAGTGGCAGTATTTCCCTGGAGTTGTGGGTGCGAATCCTACTTTAACACTTTACATCTGGATTGTGTTCTGGGCTGTTTCACATAACATCACACATCACTCTGGTAAGAAACTAGATAGATTTTACACTTATTCTATGATGTGTCGCTCAGGTGACCCTAACGACCCTCATTCACAACTTGACTCAGGTAAAACTAACAACCTGAAAGTGGGTCAGAGGCAAAGTACCTGGGGTTTTTATTTATATATTTGTTTATCCACAAGTCACTCAGAAGTGAAGAAGCCATGTGATTGAGAGGTAAAGTGTGTTCAAGAGATAAGAGATGTGCGGCTGTTTTTTTCCTTTCCCCCCAATTACCAATGTGAGGCACCTGGACATGAGAAAGACCTTTGCTTTATGTGTTGAGTACAAAGAGCACCTAATACTGTTTCTGTCAGAAGTGGGATTCGAACCCACGCCTCCAGGGGAGACTACGACCTGAACGTAGCGCCTTAGACCTCTCGGCCATCCTGACTTGGCTTTCTGTAAAAAATGTCACTTTTTTTTTTTCACCAGAACGTCAAAGCTGTACTAGTCAGTGCCGCACATTTTTGATTCAATTGATTCAAAATGAAATATCCAGTGTATTCACACTTATGTATAATAATATGATGAAGTTCTAAAATCAGTTTATACTCAGAAACAAACTGGTCACGACTGTAATCACTGTTCTGATCAAGAGTTTGCATTGAAGCCAGTGGTTGAAGTTGAACCCCTGTGCCATTAAAGTCCATTTTTGTCATCCAGTTTATTAATTAGTTAGATGGGCATCAACACTAAAATATAATAAAATGAAATAAAATAGGTCGAGATTTAAATAACGGTTAAAGTGACTCACTACAAAGCGGCTCAGGTATAAAAACCCATTTTACTGAACCAGTGAAATTGATTTTTAGTGTGAAATTATAAACTTAACCATAGGGCAATTATTTTGTAACAATTCACATGTGAAAGTAATGACAGTAACGAATGCACATGTAAGGAATGACTTGCTGTGGTCTCATCTACATTTCTAAGCACTTGTCAGTGAGACAGAAGGACTACAGTGGTGATGATTGAGTTTCTGACTGTGAACAATCAGCTGATTTCAGGGTGTTGTGTCATTCTTCATCAGTTTTCAAGTGTAAAGGACTGAGGATTGTTTAAAAATCAGGTTCCACCGAGATTTGAACTCGGATCGCTGGATTCAGAGTCCAGAGTGCTAACCATTACACCACTGAACCATCTTGTTTAGTTGGAAACAGTTGAGATTTTTTACAGTGTATACAGTCATGGAGACCATTCAAGTGGCAGTATTTCCCTGGAGTTGTGGGTGCGAATCCTACTTTAACACTTTACATCTGGATTGTGTTCTGGGCTGTTTCACATAACATCACACATCACTCTGGTAAGAAACTAGATAGATTTTACACTTATTCTATGATGTGTCGCTCAGGTGACCCTAACGACCCTCATTCACAACTTGACTCAGGTAAAACTAACAACCTGAAAGTGGGTCAGAGGCAAAGTACCTGGGGTTTTTATTTATATATTTGTTTATCCACAAGTCACTCAGAAGTGAAGAAGCCATGTGATTGAGAGGTAAAGTGTGTTCAAGAGATAAGAGATGTGCGGCTGTTTTTTTCCTTTCCCCCCAATTACCAATGTGAGGCACCTGGACATGAGAAAGACCTTTGCTTTATGTGTTGAGTACAAAGAGCACCTAACACTGTTTCTGTCAGAAGTGGGATTCGAACCCACGCCTCCAGGGGAGACTACGACCTGAACGTAGCGCCTTAGACCTCTCGGCCATCCTGACTTGGCTTTCTGTAAAAAATGACACTTTTTTTTTTTCACCAGAACGTCAAAGCTGTACTAGTCAGTGCCGCACATTTTTGATTCAATTGATTCAAAATGAAATATCCAGTGTATTCACACTTATGTATAATAATATGATGAAGTTCTAAAATCAGTTTATACTCAGAAACAAACTGGTCACGACTGTAATCACTGTTCTGATCAAGAGTTTGCATTGAAGCCAGTGGTTGAAGTTGAACCCCTGTGCCATTAAAGTCCATTTTTGTCATCCAGTTTATTAATTAGTTAGATGGGCATCAACACTAAAATATAATAAAATGAAATGAAATAGGTCGAGATTTAAATAATGGTTAAAGTGACTCACTACAAAGCGGCTCAGGTATGAAAACCCATTTTACTGAACCAGTGAAATTGCTTTTTAGTGTGAAATTATAAACTTAACCATAGGGCAATTACTTTGTAAAGATTGTTTAAAGAGAGGTTCCACCGAGATTTGAACTCGGATCACTGGATTCAAAGTCCAGAGTGCTAACCATTACACCATGGAACCATCTTGTTTAGACAGAAACAGTTGCGATTTTTTACAGTGTACAGTCAAGGAGACCATTCAAGTGACAGTATTTCCCTGGAGGTGTGGGTTCGAATCCTACTTTAACACTTTACATCTGGATTGTGTTCTGGGCTGTTTCACATAACATCACACATCACTCTGGCAAGAAACTAGATAGATTTTACACTTATTCTATGATGTGTCGCTCAGGTGACCCTAACGACCCTCATTCACAACTTGACTCAGGTAAAACTAACAACCTGAAAGTGGGTCAGAGGCAAAATACCTAGGGTTTTTATTCATTTATATATCCACAAGTCAGTCAGAAGTGAAGAAGCCATGAGAGGTAAAGTGTGTTCAAGTTAAGGCCAGTTGTCTATAGCTAACTCCTGAATTTGTTGGTGAGCGTTATATAGACTTTGCAAAGTTGATATATTCCAATATTGGGTTAATATGATGAGAGATGTGCGGCTGTTTTTTTCCTTTCCCCCCAATTACCAATGTGAGGCACCTGGACATGAGAAAGACCTTTGCTTTATGTGTTGAGTACAAAGAGCACTTAAAACTCTTTCTGTCAGAAGTGGGATTCGAACCCACGCCTCCAGGGGAGACTACGACCTGAACGTAGCGCCTTAGACCGCTCGGCCATCCTGACTTGGCTTAAGGCAAAAAAAGGCCACTTTTTTTTTTCACCAGAAAGTCAAAGCTGTACTAGTCAGTACCGCAAATTTTTGATTCAATTGATTCAAAATGAAAGATCCAGATGTGGATATTGTGATGCCTCACATAAGAGATGTGAGGTTGTTTTTTTCCTTTCCACCCAATTACCAATGTGAGGCACCTGGACATGAGAAAGACCTTTGCTTTATGTGTTGAGTACAAAGAGCACTTAAAACTGTGTCTGTCAGAAGTGGGATTCGAACCCACGCCTCCAGGGGAGACTACGACCTGAACGTAGCGCCTTAGACCGCTCGGCCATCCTGACTTGATGCGCTGTAAAAAATGTCACTTTATTTTTTTGCACGAGAACGTCAAAGCTGTACTAGTCAATACCGCAAATTTTTGATTCAATTGATTCAAAATGAAATATCCAGATGTGGATATTGTGATGCCTCACATAAGAGATGTGAGGTTGTTTTTTTCCTTTCCCCCCAATTACCAATGTGAGGCACCTGGACATGAAAAAGACCTTTGCTTTATGTGTTGAGTACAAAGAGCACTTAAAACTGTGTCTGTCAGAAGTGGGATTCGAACCCCATCTCCAGGGGAGACTACGACCTGAACGTAGCGCCTTAGACCGCTCGGCCATCCTGACTTGATGTGCTGTAAAAAATGTCACTTTATTTTTTTGCACGAGAACGTCAAAGCTGTACTAGTCAGTGCCGCAAATTTTTGATTCAATTGATTCAATATGAAATATCCCGTGTATTCACACTTATGTATAATAAATATGATGAAGTTCTAAAATCAGTTTATACTCAGAAACAAACTGGTCACCACTGTAATCACTGTTCTGATCAAGAGTTTGCATTGAAGCCAGTGGTTGAAGTTGAACCCCTGCGCCATTAAAGTCCATTTTTGTCATCCAGTTTATTAATTAGTTAGATGGGCATCAACACTAAAATATAATAAAATGAAATAAAATAGGTCGAGATTTAAATAACAGTTAAAGTGACTCACTACAAAGCCGCTCAGGTATGAAAACCCATTTTACTGAACCAGTGAAATTGCTTTTTTGTGTGAAATTATAAACTTAACCATAGGGCAATTACTTTGTAAAGATTGTTTAAAGAGAGGTTCCACCGAGATTTGAACTCGGATCACTGGATTCAAAGTCCAGAGTGCTAACCATTACACCATGGAACCATCTTGTTTAGACAGAAACAGTTGCGATTTTTTACAGTGTACAGTCAAGGAGACCATTCAAGTGACAGTATTTCCCTGGAGGCGTGGGTTCGAATCCTACTTTAACACTTTACATCTGGATTGTGTTCTGGGCTGTTTCACATAACATCACACATCACTCTGGCAAGAAACTAGATAGATTTTACACTTATTCTATGATGTGTCGCTCAGGTGACCCTAACGACCCTCATTCACAACTTGACTCAGGTAAAACTAACAACCTGAAAGTGGGTCAGAGGCAAAATACCTAGGGTTTTTATTTATTTATATATCCACAAGTCAGTCAGAAGTGAAGAAGCCATGTGATTGAGAGGTAAAGTGTGTTCAAGTTAAGGCCAGTTGTCTATAGCTAACTCCTGAATTTGTTGGTGAGCGTTATATAGACTTTGCAAAGTTGATATATTCCAATATTGGGCTAATATGATAAGAGATGTGCGGCTGTTTTTTTCCTTTCCCCCCAATTACCAATGTGAGGCACCTGGACATGAGAAAGACCTTTGCTTCATGTGTTGAGTACAAAGAGCACTTAAAACTGTTTCTGTCAGAAGTGGGATTCGAACCCACGCCTCCAGGGGAGACTACGACCTGAACGTAGCGCCTTAGACCGCTCGGCCATCCTGACTTGGCTTACGGTAAAAAATGTCACTTTTTTTTTTCACCAGAAAGTCAAAGCTGTACTAGTCAGTACCGCAAATTTTTGATTCAATTGATTCAAAATGAAATATCCAGATGTGGATATTGTGATGCCTCACATAAGAGATGTGAGGTTGTTTTTTTCCTTTCCCCCCAATTACCAATGTGAGGCACCTGGACATGAGAAGACCTTTGCTTTATGTGTTGAGTACAAAGAGCACTTAAAACTGTGTCTGTCCGAAGTGGGATTCGAACCCACGCCTCCAGGGGAGACTACGACCTGAACGTAGCGCCTTAGACCGCTCGGCCATCCTGACTTGATGTGCTGTAAAAAATGTCACTTTATTTTTTTGCACGAGAACGTCAAAGCTGTACGAGTCAGTGCCGCAAATTTTTGATTCAATTGATTCAATATGAAATATCCCGTGTATTCACACTTATGTATAATAAATATGATGAAGTTCTAAAATCAGTTTATACTCAGAAACAAACTGGTCACCACTGTAATCACTGTTCTGATCAAGAGTTTGCATTGAAGCCAGTGGTTGAAGTTGAACCCCTGCACCATTAAAGTCCATTTTTGTCATCCAGTTTATTAATGAGTTAGATGGGTATCAACACTAAAATAAAATAAAACAAAAAAAAATAAAAATAAATAGGTCAAGATTTAAATAACGGTTAAAGTGACTCACTACAAAGCCGCTCAGGTGTGAAAACCCATTTTACTGAACCAGTGAAATTGCTTTTTAGTGTGAAATTATAAACTTAACCATAGGGCAATTACTTTGTAAAGATTGTTTAAAGAGAGGTTCCACCGAGATTTGAACTCGGATCACTGGATTCAAAGTCCAGAGTGCTAACCATTACACCATGGAACCATCTTGTTTAGACAGAAACAGTTGCGATTTTTTACAGTGTACAGTCAAGGAGACCATTCAAGTGACAGTATTTCCCTGGAGGCGTGGGTTCGAATCCTACTTTAACACTTTACATCTGGATTGTGTTCTGGGCTGTTTCACATAACATCACACATCACTCTGGCAAGAAACTAGATAGATTTTACACTTATTCTATGATGTGTCGCTCAGGTGACCCTAACGACCCTCATTCACAACTTGACTCAGGTAAAACTAACAACCTGAAAGTGGGTCAGAGGCAAAATACCTAGGGTTTTTATTTATTTATATATCCACAAGTCAGTCAGAAGTGAAGAAGCCATGTGATTGAGAGGTAAAGTGTGTTCAAGTTAAGGCCAGTTGTCTATAGCTAACTCCTGAATTTGTTGGTGAGCGTTATATAGACTTTGCAAAGTTGATATATTCCAATATTGGGCTAATATGATAAGAGATGTGCGGCTGTTTTTTTCCTTTCCCCCCAATTACCAATGTGAGGCACCTGGACATGAGAAAGACCTTTGCTTCATGTGTTGAGTACAAAGAGCACTTAAAACTCTTTCTGTCAGAAGTGGGATTCGAACCCACGCCTCCAGGGGAGACTACGACCTGAACGTAGCGCCTTAGACCGCTCGGCCATCCTGACTTGGCTTACGGTAAAAAATGTCACTTTTTTTTTTCACCAGAAAGTCAAAGCTGTACTAGTCAGTACCGCAAATTTTTGATTCAATTGATTCAAAATGAAATATCCAGATGTGGATATTGTGATGCCTCACATAAGAGATGTGAGGCTGTTTTTTTCCTTTCCCCCCAATTACCAATGTGAGGCACCTGGACATGAGAAAGACCTTTGCTTTATGTGTTGAGTACAAAGAGCACTTAAAACTGTGTCTGTCGGAAGTGGGATTCGAACCCACGCCTCCAGGGGAGACTACGACCTGAACGTAGCGCCTTAGACCGCTCGGCCATCCTGACTTGATGTGCTGTAAAAAATGTCACTTTATTTTTTTGCACGAGAACGTCAAAGCTGTACTAGTCAGTGCCGCAAATTTTTGATTCAATTGATTCAATATGAAATATCCCGTGTATTCACACTTATGTATAATAATATGATGAAGTTCTAAAATCAGTTTGTACTCAGAAACAGTCAGAGGCAAAATACCTGGAGTTTTTATTTATTTATTTATTTATCCACAAGTCAGAAGTGAAGAAGCCCTGTGGATGAGAGGTAAAGTGTGTTCAAGTTAAGGCCAGTTGTCTATGGCTAACTCCTAAATTTGTTCGTGAGTGTTATATAGACTTTGCAAAGTTGATATATTCACTATTGGGCTGAGAAAAGCGAGGGGCTCGTTTTCCCAGAGCCTACCATCTAGCCCGGAGCCGGCAACACATAGCAGCGTTGTCCACGGGCGGCATTTCCAAGCCGAGTTTCGTAGCACGTTTGATCAACATATTAAGCGAAGCTAACGGCTACAAACAACCACAACACACGTCGGTTCAAGCAACGGCATTTATTTACTTAACACAGCCCACAGTGAGTTACCCACTGGTTCAGTTACATATTCCATTTAGTTAACAATACTTTCTCTAGTTTATCCAACGCAACACCACACTCACGAGTCGACTGCCAGTCTCCCAGGTCCGTCCGCAAATCCGTCCGCACAGTGGAAGCAGATCCTTATTCTGTCCCAGGACAGTACAATTGGTGTTTGCTAATGACGGGTGGGTGAGTGGACGTGAATACATAGGCAAATGCTAGGGGCGCCGTCATCCGCAGGGGGCGCCGAAAACGGAGAAAAAAAAAAAAAATCACAAAAATTTACCAGTGCCATTATTACTATTATTTCGAAATATTATATAAGCCCACAGCGACATAAAGTCATAGCAAAGATTATTAAATAATGCAGAAGCCTTTTTTCTGGGTGCAACGAGTCGTTGTTCTGTTCCTGCCCTCTGTGAGGGGGGCGGGGTCAAGAGGCCAGCTGCCTGAATCTGACTGGACCGTGACCCAGAGACGAAGAAAAAGATTAATGACACTGTATCGGAATTATGTCCAAAAGACTGAAGCCATCCAGCGCCCAAGGAAGGAAAAGAAGGAAAGAAGAGGAAGAAAAACGTGAAAAAGACTGAGGTACAGTAATGTCAACGTGATGAAGTGCATGAAATTAATAGTTTAATGCATCGTAGTTACCGTTGTTGGAGCAGAGTGTTAGCTTGCTAGCTTACTTCGGACGATAGCAACATTGTTTAATAATCAATAAATAGCTGAGTCGACGTGTGTTAATGTTACTCCACCTTAAATTCATCAGGGACGTTTGGAAACTTAACGTTAGGCCTGTTCAGGTGTTATTTTACAGGTGTCTTTCCTGCTTGTATGTCAGTTAAAATGCTTTTAGTTGTCCATCCCCTTTGTAATAGGGTGGTTGTAAGCCTTTGGTTTTATGTGTCGCAGTTTATGTTTGTTAAAGTTTACATCAGTGTTAAAGTGCAGTTAAAGTGTATTACTGTTAATATTTCATACCTTAGCTTTCCCATATCATTCATAGGCTATATATACATATATTCATTTCACTGCACTTTACTGTTTTTTTTCACTCTGGTTAGACTGAATTGCATTGCAATGACAATAAAGTTGAATGACTCTCATCACATTTTCATTATTAGTCTATATTAGTCTCATGTATAGCACACCAAGTATCTGTGTTTTTATTAAAATGTAACATGCAGTCGTCACATATACTTCTCTTCTCTCTTCAGATGCACTTTTAAAATATTTCAGTACCACCCCCAGTGACACAGCATCAGGTGCTGCTGTCCTTTTTAATTTTATCACTTGTTTCTTTCTTTAGTTTTTATTTGGTGTGATATTTTTTACTCAAAGAAATAAAATCTTGAATACACACATGCAGTTTCTGTGTGATTGTATGAAAGTTGATTGTGAAATTGACTGCTGCGATGCAAGGGGGCGCCAGCTAAAATCTTGCCTAGGGCACCAAATTACTCAGGGCCGGCACTGTGTCTATGGCTATTATAATGATTGTGCTTGGAGAGGTGTTACCTATCCGAGTGAGTTCTCCCAATGAGTAGCTGATTGGTGGGCTTATTTAAAGCTAGTGGGGAGACGGGGTAAGGAACAGTGCTTTCATATGGCTGTAGGTTAGCTTGCTGCGAGGTTGCCTTTTTCATGCCTCTCCAAGGGAGCTAACCCTTCTGACTGGGAGCCATGGCCAGCAATTACGAGGCGTGGTCTGTCTATTTTTGAGCCGAGGACCTTTCGCGTGTTAGGCGAACGTGATGACCACTACACTACGGAAACCCTGCAAAGTGATGCACTGCACTGCACTGTTCACTTTTTGCACATTTCACCTGCAATAACCTTTCTTGTTTTCTGTTTTGTTCATTCGTATTTCAATGTTTGCTGAGAGTCTCGGGAGGAAATTTTGTTATGCTTGCATAATGACAATAAAGAATCTTGAATCTTGAATCAAAGGACACCAGAATTGGTGGAGTACTGGAGAGCTGTACCCCACCAACAGCTCTCCAGTACTGTTGGTGGGGGCTCCAAACGATAGTACGTCTGGAGCGGACGTACTATCTCGCAGGTGAGGCATGAGGGAACGGTTGAGTTTTGATATGAAGGTCCCATGGGACTTCAAGAGTAAAGAGCTCCCCGTCGGGGAATCGAACCCCAGTCTTCCGTGTGACAGGCGGAGATACTGTCCACTATACTAACAAGGACTGCGCCCTCCGACTGGGAGCCATGGCCAGCAATTACGAGGCGTGGTCTGTCTATTTTTGCTGCCAGCCAACAGGCAGACATTGCAAGAGGTGCACTCATTCAGAGTGAACCCCATGTCAGAGTGAATACCTATAGGACCTTTCGCGTGTTAGGCGAACGTGATGACCACTACACTACGGAAACCCTGGTGGGAAAACTGAGATTGTAGATTTTGCCAAAATACAATGAGCCTGATAGCAATAGATGTGTGCTTTGACAGGAGGGAGCAAAAGGTCACATTTTGATAGGTGACAGGCTCTCACTGGGATCAGTTAACATACACACATTCAATGAATCACATGGAAGCAAAATGTTTCCGCTCGGTTTCGAACCGAGGACCTTTTGCGTGTGAAGCAAACGTGATGACCACTACACTACGGAAACCCTGCCAAGGACAGCAGGATTGGTGGAGTACTGGAGAGCTGTACCCCACCAATCTGGAAGACGGACTATCTCGCAGGTGAGGCATCAGGTCGAGTTTTCATATGAAGGTCCCATGGGACTTCAAGAGTAAGGAGCTCCCCGTCGGGGAATCGAACCCCGGTCTTCCGCGTGACAGGCGTAGATACTGTCCACTATACTAACGAGGACTGCGCCTTCTGACTGGGAGCCATGGCGACCGATTACGAGGCGTGGTCTGTCTATTTTTGCTGCCAGCCAACAGGCAGACATTGCAAGAGGTGCACTCATTCAGAGTGAACCCCATGTCAGAGTGAATACCTACCCCAGGGGGTCCTCACTCAGATAATGAAGAAGACCATACATCTCTTCCAAGGAAAGATGAAAGTTACATTCGGAAAGGCCCCATGAGGCCATCTCCAACAGGAACCTTCAGATGAGGCCATGAAAATAAAGAAAGATCGTACACTTCAGGACAGGTCTCCCCCGCAAAGTCATGGCCTTGAGAAGACAAATGCCCTTACTGTGGTCTTTCAGCAAGGATGGGATGAGTCAGGTCAACTGACCATGACAGACTGTGGTCTCCAGTTTGTAAAGTGCAACAGCCAGAGAACCTGTGAAGCTAATTTACTGACTTGTACCACAATGGTTTGCCACTTAAGTACAAGGTTTCTCAGTCTTTGAGTTATCTACTTAACAAATAGAGAAAAGGCACTTGAAATGTAGTTGCGGTTGTCAAAGTCCATCAATCCTATTATTTGTTGATCAAGGCAAGGGTGAGCAAATTTTTTTTTACCCATGGAGACTTTAAACACAGTGCTGTTTCCGCTCGGTTTCGAGCAAAAGGACCTTTCGCGTGTTAGGCGAACGTGATGACCACTACACTACGGAAACCCTGGTGGGAAAACTGAGATTGTAGATTTTGCCAAAATACAATGAGCCTGATAGCAATAGATGTGTGCTTTGACAGGAGGGAGCAAAAGGTCACATTTTGATAGGTGACAGGCTCTCACTGGGATCAGTTAACATACACACATTCAATGAATCACATGCACTGCGGAAGCAAATTGTCTCCGCTCGGTTTCGAACCGAGGACCTTTTGCGTGTGAAGCAAACGTGATGACCACTACACTACGGAAACCCTGCCAAGGACACCAGGATTGGTGGAGTACTGGAGAGCTGTACCCCACCAATGTGGAGCAGACGTACTATCTCGCAGGTGAGGCATCAGGTCGAGTTTTGATATGAAGGTCCCATGGGACTTCAAGAGTAAAGAGCTCCCCGTCGGGGAATCGAACCCCGGTCTTCCGCGTGACAGGCGGAGATACTGTCCACTATACTAACGAGGACTGCGCCTTCTGACTGGGAGCCATGGCCACCGATTACGAGGCGTGGTCTGTCTATTTTTGCTGCCAGCCAACAGGCAGACATTGCAAGAGGTGCACTCATTCAGAGTGAACCCCATGTCAGAGTGAATACCTACCCCAGGGGGTCCTCACTCAGATAATGAAGAAGACCATACATCTCTTCCAAGGAAAGATGAAAGTTACATTCGGAAAGGCCCCATGAGGCCATCTCCAACAGGAACCTTCAGATGAGGCCATGAAAATAAAGAAAGATCGTACACTTCAGGACAGGTCTCCCCCGCAAAGTCATGGCCTTGAGAAGACAAATGCCCTTACTGTGGTCTTTCAGCAAGGATGGGATGAGTCAGGTCAACTGACCATGACAGACTGTGGTCTCCAGTTTGTAAAGTGCAACAGCCAGAGAACCTGTGAAGCTAATTTACTGACTTGTACCACAATGGTTTGCCACTTAAGTACAAGGTTTCTCAGTCTTTGAGTTATCTACTTAACAAATAGAGAAAAGGCACTTGAAATGTAGTTGCGGTTGTCAAAGTCCATCAATCCTATTATTTGTTGATCAAGGCAAGGGTGAGCAAATTTTTTTTTACCCATGGAGACTTTAAACACAGTGCTGTTTCCGCTCGGTTTCGAGCAAAAGGACCTTTCGCGTGTTAGGCGAACGTGATGACCACTACACTACGGAAACCCTGGTGGGAAAACTGAGATTGTAGATTTTGCCAAAATACAATGAGCCTGATAGCAATAGATGTGTGCTTTGACAGGAGGGAGCAAAAGGTCACATTTTGATAGGTGACAGGCTCTCACTGGGATCAGTTAACATACACACATTCAATGAATCACATGCACTGCGGAAGCAAATTGTCTCCGCTCGGTTTCGAACCGAGGACCTTTTGCGTGTGAAGCAAACGTGATGACCACTACACTACGGAAACCCTGCCAAGGACACCAGGATTGGTGGAGTACTGGAGAGCTGTACCCCACCAATGTGGAGCAGACGTACTATCTCGCAGGTGAGGCATCAGGTCGAGTTTTGATATGAAGGTCCCATGGGACTTCAAGAGTAAAGAGCTCCCCTTCGGGGAATCGAACCCCGGTCTTCCGCGTGACAGGCGGAGATACTGTCCACTATACTAACGAGGACTGCGCCTTCTGACTGGGAGCCATGGCCACCGATTACGAGGCGTGGTCTGTCTATTTTTGCTGCCAGCCAACAGGCAGACATTGCAAGAGGTGCACTCATTCAGAGTGAACCCCATGTCAGAGTGAATACCTACCCCAGGGGGTCCTCACTCAGATAATGAAGAAGACCATACATCTCTTCCAAGGAAAGATGAAAGTTACATTCGGAAAGGCCCCATGAGGCCATCTCCAACAGGAACCTTCAGATGAGGCCATGAAAATAAAGAAAGATCGTACACTTCAGGACAGGTCTCCCCCGCAAAGTCATGGCCTTGAGAAGACAAATGCCCTTACTGTGGTCTTTCAGCAAGGATGGGATGAGTCAGGTCAACTGACCATGACAGACTGTGGTCTCCAGTTTGTAAAGTGCAACAGCCAGAGAACCTGTGAAGCTAATTTACTGACTTGTACCACAATGGTTTGCCACTTAAGTACAAGGTTTCTCAGTCTTTGAGTTATCTACTTAACAAATAGAGAAAAGGCACTTGAAATGTAGTTGCGGTTGTCAAAGTCCATCAATCCTATTATTTGTTGATCAAGGCAAGGGTGAGCAATTTTTTTTTTACCCATGGAGACTTTAAACACAGTGCTGTTTCCGCTCGGTTTCGAGCCGAGGACCTTTCGCGTGTTAGGCGAACGTGATGACCACTACACTACGGAAACCCTGGTGGGAAAACTGAGATTGTAGATTTTGCCAAAATACAATGAGCCTGATAGCAATAGATGTGTGCTTTGACAGGAGGGAGCAAAAGGTCACATTTTGATAGGTGACAGGCTCTCACTGGGATCAGTTAACATACACACATTCAATGAATCACATGCACTGCGGAAGCAAATTGTTTCCGCTCGGTTTCGAACCGAGGACCTTTTGCGTGTGAAGCAAACGTGATGACCACTACACTACGGAAACCCTGCCAAGGACACCAGGATTGGTGGAGTACTGGAGAGCTGTACCCCACCAATGTGGAGCAGACGTACTATCTCGCAGGTGAGGCATCAGGTCGAGTTTTGATATGAAGGTCCCATGGGACTTCAAGAGTAAAGAGCTCCCCGTCAGGGAATCGAACCCCGGTCTTCCGCGTGACAGGCGGAGATACTGTCCACTATACTAACGAGGACTGCGCCTTCTGACTGGGAGCCATGGCCACCGATTACGAGGCGTGGTCTGTCTATTTTTGCTGCCAGCCAACAGGCAGACATTGCAAGAGGTGCACTCATTCAGAGTGAACCCCATGTCAGAGTGAATACCTACCCCAGGGGGTCCTCACTCAGATAATGAAGAAGACCATACATCTCTTCCAAGGAAAGATGAAAGTTACATTCGGAAAGGCCCCATGAGGCCATCTCCAACAGGAACCTTCAGATGAGGCCATGAAAATAAAGAAAGATCGTACACTTCAGGACAGGTCTCCCCCGCAAAGTCATGGCCTTGAGAAGACAAATGCCCTTACTGTGGTCTTTCAGCAAGGATGGGATGAGTCAGGTCAACTGACCATGACAGACTGTGGTCTCCAGTTTGTAAAGTGCAACAGCCAGAGAACCTGTGAAGCTAATTTACTGACTTGTACCACAATGGTTTGCCACTTAAGTACAAGGTTTCTCAGTCTTTGAGTTATCTACTTAACAAATAGAGAAAAGGCACTTGAAATGTAGTTGCGGTTGTCAAAGTCCATCAATCCTATTATTTGTTGATCAAGGCAAGGGTGAGCAAATTTTTTTTTACCCATGGAGACTTTAAACACAGTGCTGTTTCCGCTCGGTTTCGAGCAAAAGGACCTTTCGCGTGTTAGGCGAACGTGATGACCACTACACTACGGAAACCCTGGTGGGAAAACTGAGATTGTAGATTTTGCCAAAATACAATGAGCCTGATAGCAATAGATGTGTGCTTTGACAGGAGGGAGCAAAAGGTCACATTTTGATAGGTGACAGGCTCTCACTGGGATCAGTTAACATACACACATTCAATGAATCACATGCACTGCGGAAGCAAATTGTCTCCGCTCGGTTTCGAACCGAGGACCTTTTGCGTGTGAAGCAAACGTGATGAACACTACACTACGGAAACCCTGCCAAGGACACCAGGATTGGTGGAGTACTGGAGAGCTGTACCCCACCAATGTGGAGCAGACGTACTATCTCGCAGGTGAGGCATCAGGTCGAGTTTTGATATGAAGGTCCCATGGGACTTCAAGAGTAAAGAGCTCCCCGTCGGGGAATCGAACCCCGGTCTTCCGCGTGACAGGCGGAGATACTGTCCACTATACTAACGAGGACTGCGCCTTCTGACTGGGAGCCATGGCCACCGATTACGAGGCGTGGTCTGTCTATTTTTGCTGCCAGCCAACAGGCAGACATTGCAAGAGGTGCACTCATTCAGAGTGAACCCCATGTCAGAGTGAATACCTACCCCAGGGGGTCCTCACTCAGATAATGAAGAAGACCATACATCTCTTCCAAGGAAAGATGAAAGTTACATTCGGAAAGGCCCCATGAGGCCATCTCCAACAGGAACCTTCAGATGAGGCCATGAAAATAAAGAAAGATCGTACACTTCAGGACAGGTCTCCCCCGCAAAGTCATGGCCTTGAGAAGACAAATGCCCTTACTGTGGTCTTTCAGCAAGGATGGGATGAGTCAGGTCAACTGACCATGACAGACTGTGGTCTCCAGTTTGTAAAGTGCAACAGCCAGAGAACCTGTGAAGCTAATTTACTGACTTGTACCACAATGGTTTGCCACTTAAGTACAAGGTTTCTCAGTCTTTGAGTTATCTACTTAACAAATAGAGAAAAGGCACTTGAAATGTAGTTGCGGTTGTCAAAGTCCATCAATCCTATTATTTGTTGATCAAGGCAAGGGTGAGCAATTTTTTTTTTACCCATGGAGACTTTAAACACAGTGCTGTTTCCGCTCGGTTTCGAGCCGAGGACCTTTCGCGTGTTAGGCGAACGTGATGACCACTACACTACGGAAACCCTGGTGGGAAAACTGAGATTGTAGATTTTGCCAAAATACAATGAGCCTGATAGCAATAGATGTGTGCTTTGACAGGAGGGAGCAAAAGGTCACATTTTGATAGGTGACAGGCTCTCACTGGGATCAGTTAACATACACACATTCAATGAATCACATGCACTGCGGAAGCAAATTGTTTCCGCTCGGTTTCGAACCGAGGACCTTTTGCGTGTGAAGCAAACGTGATGACCACTACACTACGGAAACCCTGCCAAGGACACCAGGATTGGTGGAGTACTGGAGAGCTGTACCCCACCAATGTGGAGCAGACGTACTATCTCGCAGGTGAGGCATCAGGTCGAGTTTTGATATGAAGGTCCCATGGGACTTCAAGAGTAAAGAGCTCCCCGTCAGGGAATCGAACCCCGGTCTTCCGCGTGACAGGCGGAGATACTGTCCACTATACTAACGAGGACTGCGCCTTCTGACTGGGAGCCATGGCCACCGATTACGAGGCGTGGTCTGTCTATTTTTGCTGCCAGCCAACAGGCAGACATTGCAAGAGGTGCACTCATTCAGAGTGAACCCCATGTCAGAGTGAATACCTACCCCAGGGGGTCCTCACTCAGATAATGAAGAAGACCATACATCTCTTCCAAGGAAAGATGAAAGTTACATTCGGAAAGGCCCCATGAGGCCATCTCCAACAGGAACCTTCAGATGAGGCCATGAAAATAAAGAAAGATCGTACACTTCAGGACAGGTCTCCCCCGCAAAGTCATGGCCTTGAGAAGACAAATGCCCTTACTGTGGTCTTTCAGCAAGGATGGGATGAGTCAGGTCAACTGACCATGACAGACTGTGGTCTCCAGTTTGTAAAGTGCAACAGCCAGAGAACCTGTGAAGCTAATTTACTGACTTGTACCACAATGGTTTGCCACTTAAGTACAAGGTTTCTCAGTCTTTGAGTTATCTACTTAACAAATAGAGAAAAGGCACTTGAAATGTAGTTGCGGTTGTCAAAGTCCATCAATCCTATTATTTGTTGATCAAGGCAAGGGTGAGCAAATTTTTTTTTACCCATGGAGACTTTAAACACAGTGCTGTTTCCGCTCGGTTTCGAGCAAAAGGACCTTTCGCGTGTTAGGCGAACGTGATGACCACTACACTACGGAAACCCTGGTGGGAAAACTGAGATTGTAGATTTTGCCAAAATACAATGAGCCTGATAGCAATAGATGTGTGCTTTGACAGGAGGGAGCAAAAGGTCACATTTTGATAGGTGACAGGCTCTCACTGGGATCAGTTAACATACACACATTCAATGAATCACATGCACTGCGGAAGCAAATTGTCTCCGCTCGGTTTCGAACCGAGGACCTTTTGCGTGTGAAGCAAACGTGATGACCACTACACTACGGAAACCCTGCCAAGGACACCAGGATTGGTGGAGTACTGGAGAGCTGTACCCCACCAATGTGGAGCAGACGTACTATCTCGCAGGTGAGGCATCAGGTCGAGTTTTGATATGAAGGTCCCATGGGACTTCAAGAGTAAAGAGCTCCCCGTCGGGGAATCGAACCCCGGTCTTCCGCGTGACAGGCGGAGATACTGTCCACTATACTAACGAGGACTGCGCCTTCTGACTGGGAGCCATGGCCACCGATTACGAGGCGTGGTCTGTCTATTTTTGCTGCCAGCCAACAGGCAGACATTGCAAGAGGTGCACTCATTCAGAGTGAACCCCATGTCAGAGTGAATACCTACCCCAGGGGGTCCTCACTCAGATAATGAAGAAGACCATACATCTCTTCCAAGGAAAGATGAAAGTTACATTCGGAAAGGCCCCATGAGGCCATCTCCAACAGGAACCTTCAGATGAGGCCATGAAAATAAAGAAAGATCGTACACTTCAGGACAGGTCTCCCCCGCAAAGTCATGGCCTTGAGAAGACAAATGCCCTTACTGTGGTCTTTCAGCAAGGATGGGATGAGTCAGGTCAACTGACCATGACAGACTGTGGTCTCCAGTTTGTAAAGTGCAACAGCCAGAGAACCTGTGAAGCTAATTTACTGACTTGTACCACAATGGTTTGCCACTTAAGTACAAGGTTTCTCAGTCTTTGAGTTATCTACTTAACAAATAGAGAAAAGGCACTTGAAATGTAGTTGCGGTTGTCAAAGTCCATCAATCCTATTATTTGTTGATCAAGGCAAGGGTGAGCAAATTTTTTTTTACCCATGGAGACTTTAAACACAGTGCTGTTTCCGCTCGGTTTCGAGCAAAAGGACCTTTCGCGTGTTAGGCGAACGTGATGACCACTACACTACGGAAACCCTGGTGGGAAAACTGAGATTGTAGATTTTGCCAAAATACAATGAGCCTGATAGCAATAGATGTGTGCTTTGACAGGAGGGAGCAAAAGGTCACATTTTGATAGGTGACAGGCTCTCACTGGGATCAGTTAACATACACACATTCAATGAATCACATGCACTGCGGAAGCAAATTGTCTCCGCTCGGTTTCGAACCGAGGACCTTTTGCGTGTGAAGCAAACGTGATGACCACTACACTACGGAAACCCTGCCAAGGACACCAGGATTGGTGGAGTACTGGAGAGCTGTACCCCACCAATGTGGAGCAGACGTACTATCTCGCAGGTGAGGCATCAGGTCGAGTTTTGATATGAAGGTCCCATGGGACTTCAAGAGTAAAGAGCTCCCCGTCGGGGAATCGAACCCCGGTCTTCCGCGTGACAGGCGGAGATACTGTCCACTATACTAACGAGGACTGCGCCTTCTGACTGGGAGCCATGGCCACCGATTACGAGGCGTGGTCTGTCTATTTTTGCTGCCAGCCAACAGGCAGACATTGCAAGAGGTGCACTCATTCAGAGTGAACCCCATGTCAGAGTGAATACCTACCCCAGGGGGTCCTCACTCAGATAATGAAGAAGACCATACATCTCTTCCAAGGAAAGATGAAAGTTACATTCGGAAAGGCCCCATGAGGCCATCTCCAACAGGAACCTTCAGATGAGGCCATGAAAATAAAGAAAGATCGTACACTTCAGGACAGGTCTCCCCCGCAAAGTCATGGCCTTGAGAAGACAAATGCCCTTACTGTGGTCTTTCAGCAAGGATGGGATGAGTCAGGTCAACTGACCATGACAGACTGTGGTCTCCAGTTTGTAAAGTGCAACAGCCAGAGAACCTGTGAAGCTAATTTACTGACTTGTACCACAATGGTTTGCCACTTAAGTACAAGGTTTCTCAGTCTTTGAGTTATCTACTTAACAAATAGAGAAAAGGCACTTGAAATGTAGTTGCGGTTGTCAAAGTCCATCAATCCTATTATTTGTTGATCAAGGCAAGGGTGAGCAATTTTTTTTTTACCCATGGAGACTTTAAACACAGTGCTGTTTCCGCTCGGTTTCGAGCCGAGGACCTTTCGCGTGTTAGGCGAACGTGATGACCACTACACTACGGAAACCCTGGTGGGAAAACTGAGATTGTAGATTTTGCCAAAATACAATGAGCCTGATAGCAATAGATGTGTGCTTTGACAGGAGGGAGCAAAAGGTCACATTTTGATAGGTGACAGGCTCTCACTGGGATCAGTTAACATACACACATTCAATGAATCACATGCACTGCGGAAGCAAATTGTTTCCGCTCGGTTTCGAACCGAGGACCTTTTGCGTGTGAAGCAAACGTGATGACCACTACACTACGGAAACCCTGCCAAGGACAACGGGATTGGTGGAGTACTGGAGAGCTGTACCCCACCAATCTGGAGCGGACGTACTATCTCGCAGGTGAGGCATCAGGTCGAGTTTTGATATGAAGGTCCCATGGGACTTCAAGAGTAAAGAGCTCCCCGTCGGGGAATCGAACCCCGGTCTTCCGCGTGACAGGCGGAGATACTGTCCACTATACTAACGAGGACTGCGCCTTCTGACTGGGAGCCATGGCGACCGATTACGAGGCGTGGTCTGTCTATTTTTGCTGCCAGCCAACAGGCAGACATTGCAAGAGGTGCACTCATTCAGAGTGAACCCCATGTCAGAGTGAATACCTACCCCAGGGGGTCCTCACTCAGATAATGAAGAAGACCATACATCTCTTCCAAGGAAAGATGAAAGTTACATTCGGAAAGGCCCCATGAGGCCATCTCCAACAGGAACCTTCAGATGAGGCCATGAAAATAAAGAAAGATCGTACACTTCAGGACAGGTCTCCCCCGCAAAGTCATGGCCTTGAGAAGACAAATGCCCTTACTGTGGTCTTTCAGCAAGGATGGGATGAGTCAGGTCAACTGACCATGACAGACTGTGGTCTCCAGTTTGTAAAGTGCAACAGCCAGAGAACCTGTGAAGCTAATTTACTGACTTGTACCACAATGGTTTGCCACTTAAGTACAAGGTTTCTCAGTCTTTGAGTTATCTACTTAACAAATAGAGAAAAGGCACTTGAAATGTAGTTGCGGTTGTCAAAGTCCATCAATCCTATTATTTGTTGATCAAGGCAAGGGTGAGCAAATTTTTTTTTACCCATGGAGACTTTAAACACAGTGCTGTTTCCGCTCGGTTTCGAGCAAAAGGACCTTTCGCGTGTTAGGCGAACGTGATGACCACTACACTACGGAAACCCTGGTGGGAAAACTGAGATTGTAGATTTTGCCAAAATACAATGAGCCTGATAGCAATAGATGTGTGCTTTGACAGGAGGGAGCAAAAGGTCACATTTTGATAGGTGACAGGCTCTCACTGGGATCAGTTAACATACACACATTCAATGAATCACATGCACTGCGGAAGCAAATTGTCTCCGCTCGGTTTCGAACCGAGGACCTTTTGCGTGTGAAGCAAACGTGATGACCACTACACTACGGAAACCCTGCCAAGGACACCAGGATTGGTGGAGTACTGGAGAGCTGTACCCCACCAATGTGGAGCAGACGTACTATCTCGCAGGTGAGGCATCAGGTCGAGTTTTGATATGAAGGTCCCATGGGACTTCAAGAGTAAAGAGCTCCCCGTCGGGGAATCGAACCCCGGTCTTCCGCGTGACAGGCGGAGATACTGTCCACTATACTAACGAGGACTGCGCCTTCTGACTGGGAGCCATGGCCACCGATTACGAGGCGTGGTCTGTCTATTTTTGCTGCCAGCCAACAGGCAGACATTGCAAGAGGTGCACTCATTCAGAGTGAACCCCATGTCAGAGTGAATACCTACCCCAGGGGGTCCTCACTCAGATAATGAAGAAGACCATACATCTCTTCCAAGGAAAGATGAAAGTTACATTCGGAAAGGCCCCATGAGGCCATCTCCAACAGGAACCTTCAGATGAGGCCATGAAAATAAAGAAAGATCGTACACTTCAGGACAGGTCTCCCCCGCAAAGTCATGGCCTTGAGAAGACAAATGCCCTTACTGTGGTCTTTCAGCAAGGATGGGATGAGTCAGGTCAACTGACCATGACAGACTGTGGTCTCCAGTTTGTAAAGTGCAACAGCCAGAGAACCTGTGAAGCTAATTTACTGACTTGTACCACAATGGTTTGCCACTTAAGTACAAGGTTTCTCAGTCTTTGAGTTATCTACTTAACAAATAGAGAAAAGGCACTTGAAATGTAGTTGCGGTTGTCAAAGTCCATCAATCCTATTATTTGTTGATCAAGGCAAGGGTGAGCAAATTTTTTTTTACCCATGGAGACTTTAAACACAGTGCTGTTTCCGCTCGGTTTCGAGCAAAAGGACCTTTCGCGTGTTAGGCGAACGTGATGACCACTACACTACGGAAACCCTGGTGGGAAAACTGAGATTGTAGATTTTGCCAAAATACAATGAGCCTGATAGCAATAGATGTGTGCTTTGACAGGAGGGAGCAAAAGGTCACATTTTGATAGGTGACAGGCTCTCACTGGGATCAGTTAACATACACACATTCAATGAATCACATGCACTGCGGAAGCAAATTGTCTCCGCTCGGTTTCGAACCGAGGACCTTTTGCGTGTGAAGCAAACGTGATGACCACTACACTACGGAAACCCTGCCAAGGACACCAGGATTGGTGGAGTACTGGAGAGCTGTACCCCACCAATGTGGAGCAGACGTACTATCTCGCAGGTGAGGCATCAGGTCGAGTTTTGATATGAAGGTCCCATGGGACTTCAAGAGTAAAGAGCTCCCCGTCGGGGAATCGAACCCCGGTCTTCCGCGTGACAGGCGGAGATACTGTCCACTATACTAACGAGGACTGCGCCTTCTGACTGGGAGCCATGGCCACCGATTACGAGGCGTGGTCTGTCTATTTTTGCTGCCAGCCAACAGGCAGACATTGCAAGAGGTGCACTCATTCAGAGTGAACCCCATGTCAGAGTGAATACCTACCCCAGGGGGTCCTCACTCAGATAATGAAGAAGACCATACATCTCTTCCAAGGAAAGATGAAAGTTACATTCGGAAAGGCCCCATGAGGCCATCTCCAACAGGAACCTTCAGATGAGGCCATGAAAATAAAGAAAGATCGTACACTTCAGGACAGGTCTCCCCCGCAAAGTCATGGCCTTGAGAAGACAAATGCCCTTACTGTGGTCTTTCAGCAAGGATGGGATGAGTCAGGTCAACTGACCATGACAGACTGTGGTCTCCAGTTTGTAAAGTGCAACAGCCAGAGAACCTGTGAAGCTAATTTACTGACTTGTACCACAATGGTTTGCCACTTAAGTACAAGGTTTCTCAGTCTTTGAGTTATCTACTTAACAAATAGAGAAAAGGCACTTGAAATGTAGTTGCGGTTGTCAAAGTCCATCAATCCTATTATTTGTTGATCAAGGCAAGGGTGAGCAAATTTTTTTTTACCCATGGAGACTTTAAACACAGTGCTGTTTCCGCTCGGTTTCGAGCAAAAGGACCTTTCGCGTGTTAGGCGAACGTGATGACCACTACACTACGGAAACCCTGGTGGGAAAACTGAGATTGTAGATTTTGCCAAAATACAATGAGCCTGATAGCAATAGATGTGTGCTTTGACAGGAGGGAGCAAAAGGTCACATTTTGATAGGTGACAGGCTCTCACTGGGATCAGTTAACATACACACATTCAATGAATCACATGCACTGCGGAAGCAAATTGTCTCCGCTCGGTTTCGAACCGAGGACCTTTTGCGTGTGAAGCAAACGTGATGACCACTACACTACGGAAACCCTGCCAAGGACACCAGGATTGGTGGAGTACTGGAGAGCTGTACCCCACCAATGTGGAGCAGACGTACTATCTCGCAGGTGAGGCATCAGGTCGAGTTTTGATATGAAGGTCCCATGGGACTTCAAGAGTAAAGAGCTCCCCGTCGGGGAATCGAACCCCGGTCTTCCGCGTGACAGGCGGAGATACTGTCCACTATACTAACGAGGACTGCGCCTTCTGACTGGGAGCCATGGCCACCGATTACGAGGCGTGGTCTGTCTATTTTTGCTGCCAGCCAACAGGCAGACATTGCAAGAGGTGCACTCATTCAGAGTGAACCCCATGTCAGAGTGAATACCTACCCCAGGGGGTCCTCACTCAGATAATGAAGAAGACCATACATCTCTTCCAAGGAAAGATGAAAGTTACATTCGGAAAGGCCCCATGAGGCCATCTCCAACAGGAACCTTCAGATGAGGCCATGAAAATAAAGAAAGATCGTACACTTCAGGACAGGTCTCCCCCGCAAAGTCATGGCCTTGAGAAGACAAATGCCCTTACTGTGGTCTTTCAGCAAGGATGGGATGAGTCAGGTCAACTGACCATGACAGACTGTGGTCTCCAGTTTGTAAAGTGCAACAGCCAGAGAACCTGTGAAGCTAATTTACTGACTTGTACCACAATGGTTTGCCACTTAAGTACAAGGTTTCTCAGTCTTTGAGTTATCTACTTAACAAATAGAGAAAAGGCACTTGAAATGTAGTTGCGGTTGTCAAAGTCCATCAATCCTATTATTTGTTGATCAAGGCAAGGGTGAGCAATTTTTTTTTTACCCATGGAGACTTTAAACACAGTGCTGTTTCCGCTCGGTTTCGAGCCGAGGACCTTTCGCGTGTTAGGCGAACGTGATGACCACTACACTACGGAAACCCTGGTGGGAAAACTGAGATTGTAGATTTTGCCAAAATACAATGAGCCTGATAGCAATAGATGTGTGCTTTGACAGGAGGGAGCAAAAGGTCACATTTTGATAGGTGACAGGCTCTCACTGGGATCAGTTAACATACACACATTCAATGAATCACATGCACTGCGGAAGCAAATTGTTTCCGCTCGGTTTCGAACCGAGGACCTTTTGCGTGTGAAGCAAACGTGATGACCACTACACTACGGAAACCCTGCCAAGGACAACGGGATTGGTGGAGTACTGGAGAGCTGTACCCCACCAATCTGGAGCGGACGTACTATCTCGCAGGTGAGGCATCAGGTCGAGTTTTGATATGAAGGTCCCATGGGACTTCAAGAGTAAAGAGCTCCCCGTCGGGGAATCGAACCCCGGTCTTCCGCGTGACAGGCGGAGATACTGTCCACTATACTAACGAGGACTGCGCCTTCTGACAGGGAGCCATGGCCACCGATTACGAGGCGTGGTCTGTCTATTTTTGCTGCCAGCCAACAGGCAGACATTGCAAGAGGTGCACTCATTCAGAGTGAACCCCATGTCAGAGTGAATACCTACCCCAGGGGGTCCTCACTCAGATAATGAAGAAGACCATACATCTCTTCCAAGGAAAGATGAAAGTTACATTCGGAAAGGCCCCATGAGGCCATCTCCAACAGGAACCTTCAGATGAGGCCATGAAAATAAAGAAAGATCGTACACTTCAGGACAGGTCTCCCCCGCAAAGTCATGGCCTTGAGAAGACAAATGCCCTTACTGTGGTCTTTCAGCAAGGATGGGATGAGTCAGGTCAACTGACCATGACAGACTGTGGTCTCCAGTTTGTAAAGTGCAACAGCCAGAGAACCTGTGAAGCTAATTTACTGACTTGTACCACAATGGTTTGCCACTTAAGTACAAGGTTTCTCAGTCTTTGAGTTATCTACTTAACAAATAGAGAAAAGGCACTTGAAATGTAGTTGCGGTTGTCAAAGTCCATCAATCCTATTATTTGTTGATCAAGGCAAGGGTGAGCAATTTTTTTTTTACCCATGGAGACTTTAAACACAGTGCTGTTTCCGCTCGGTTTCGAGCCGAGGACCTTTCGCGTGTTAGGCGAACGTGATGACCACTACACTACGGAAACCCTGGTGGGAAAACTGAGATTGTAGATTTTGCCAAAATACAATGAGCCTGATAGCAATAGATGTGTGCTTTGACAGGAGGGAGCAAAAGGTCACATTTTGATAGGTGACAGGCTCTCACTGGGATCAGTTAACATACACACATTCAATGAATCACATGCACTGCGGAAGCAAATTGTTTCCGCTCGGTTTCGAACCGAGGACCTTTTGCGTGTGAAGCAAACGTGATGACCACTACACTACGGAAACCCTGCCAAGGACAACGGGATTGGTGGAGTACTGGAGAGCTGTACCCCACCAATCTGGAGCGGACGTACTATCTCGCAGGTGAGGCATCAGGTCGAGTTTTGATATGAAGGTCCCATGGGACTTCAAGAGTAAAGAGCTCCCCGTCGGGGAATCGAACCCCGGTCTTCCGCGTGACAGGCGGAGATACTGTCCACTATACTAACGAGGACTGCGCCTTCTGACAGGGAGCCATGGCCACCGATTACGAGGCGTGGTC
The DNA here is from genome assembly GCF_958295425.1 of Solea solea. Lineage (NCBI taxonomy): Eukaryota > Metazoa > Chordata > Actinopteri > Pleuronectiformes > Soleidae > Solea > Solea solea. The sequence continues at coordinate 12,804,776 of NC_081151.1, forward strand.
TGTCTATTTTTGCTGCCAGCCAACAGGCAGACATTGCAAGAGGTGCACTCATTCAGAGTGAACCCCATGTCAGAGTGAATACCTACCCCAGGGGGTCCTCACTCAGATAATGAAGAAGACCATACATCTCTTCCAAGGAAAGATGAAAGTTACATTCGGAAAGGCCCCATGAGGCCATCTCCAACAGGAACCTTCAGATGAGGCCATGAAAATAAAGAAAGATCGTACACTTCAGGACAGGTCTCCCCCGCAAAGTCATGGCCTTGAGAAGACAAATGCCCTTACTGTGGTCTTTCAGCAAGGATGGGATGAGTCAGGTCAACTGACCATGACAGACTGTGGTCTCCAGTTTGTAAAGTGCAACAGCCAGAGAACCTGTGAAGCTAATTTACTGACTTGTACCACAATGGTTTGCCACTTAAGTACAAGGTTTCTCAGTCTTTGAGTTATCTACTTAACAAATAGAGAAAAGGCACTTGAAATGTAGTTGCGGTTGTCAAAGTCCATCAATCCTATTATTTGTTGATCAAGGCAAGGGTGAGCAAATTTTTTTTTACCCATGGAGACTTTAAACACAGTGCTGTTTCCGCTCGGTTTCGAGCAAAAGGACCTTTCGCGTGTTAGGCGAACGTGATGACCACTACACTACGGAAACCCTGGTGGGAAAACTGAGATTGTAGATTTTGCCAAAATACAATGAGCCTGATAGCAATAGATGTGTGCTTTGACAGGAGGGAGCAAAAGGTCACATTTTGATAGGTGACAGGCTCTCACTGGGATCAGTTAACTTACACACATTCAATGAATCACATGCACTGAGGAAGCAAATTGTCTCCGCTCGGTTTCGAACCGAGGACCTTTTGCGTGTGAAGCAAACGTGATGACCACTACACTACGGAAACCCTGCCAAGGACACCAGGATTGGTGGAGTACTGGAGAGCTGTACCCCACCAATGTGGAGCAGACGTACTATCTCGCAGGTGAGGCATCAGGTCGAGTTTTGATATGAAGGTCCCATGGGACTTCAAGAGTAAAGAGCTCCCCGTCGGGAAATCGAACCCCGGTCTTCCGCGTGACAGGCGGAGATACTGTCCACTATACTAACGAGGACTGCGCCTTCTGACTGGGAGCCATGGCGACCGATTACGAGGCGTGGTCTGTCTATTTTTGCTGCCAGCCAACAGGCAGACATTGCAAGAGGTGCACTCATTCAGAGTGAACCCCATGTCAGAGTGAATACCTACCCCAGGGGGTCCTCACTCAGATAATGAAGAAGACCATACATCTCTTCCAAGGAAAGATGAAAGTTACATTCGGAAAGGCCCCATGAGGCCATCTCCAACAGGAACCTTCAGATGAGGCCATGAAAATAAAGAAAGATCGTACACTTCAGGACAGGTCTCCCCCGCAAAGTCATGGCCTTGAGAAGACAAATGCCCTTACTGTGGTCTTTCAGCAAGGATGGGATGAGTCAGGTCAACTGACCATGACAGACTGTGGTCTCCAGTTTGTAAAGTGCAACAGCCAGAGAACCTGTGAAGCTAATTTACTGACTTGTACCACAATGGTTTGCCACTTAAGTACAAGGTTTCTCAGTCTTTGAGTTATCTACTTAACAAATAGAGAAAAGGCACTTGAAATGTAGTTGCGGTTGTCAAAGTCCATCAATCCTATTATTTGTTGATCAAGGCAAGGGTGAGCAAATTTTTTTTTTACCCATGGAGACTTTAAACACAGTGCTGTTTCCGCTCGGTTTCGAGCCGAGGACCTTTCGCGTGTTAGGCGAACGTGATGACCACTACACTACGGAAACCCTGGTGGGAAAACTGAGATTGTAGATTTTGCCAAAATACAATGAGCCTGATAGCAATAGATGTGTGCTTTGACAGGAGGGAGCAAAAGGTCACGTTTTGATAGGTGACAGGCTCTCACTGGGATCAGTTAACATACACACATTCAATGAATCACATGCACTGCGGAAGCAAATTGTTTCCGCTCGGTTTCGAACCGAGGACCTTTTGCGTGTGAAGCAAACGTGATGACCACTACACTACGGAAACCCTGCCAAGGACACCAGGATTGGTGGAGTACTGGAGAGCTGTACCCCACCAATCTGGAGCGGACGTACTATCTCGCAGGTGAGGCATCAGGTCGAGTTTTGATATGAAGGTCCCATGGGACTTCAAGAGTAAAGAGCTCCCCGTCGGGGAATCGAACCCCGGTCTTCCGCGTGACAGGCGGAGATACTGTCCACTATACTAACGAGGACTGCGCCTTCTGACTGGGAGCCACGGCCACCGATTACGAGGCGTGGTCTGTCTATTTTTGCTGCCAGCCAACAGGCAGACATTGCAAGAGGTGCACTCATTCAGAGTGAACCCCATGTCAGAGTGAATACCTACCCCAGGGGGTCCTCACTCAGATAATGAAGAAGACCATACATCTCTTCCAAGGAAAGATGAAAGTTACATTCGGAAAGGCCCCATGAGGCCATCTCCAACAGGAACCTTCAGATGAGGCCATGAAAATAAAGAAAGATCGTACACTTCAGGACAGGTCTCCCCCGCAAAGTCATGGCCTTGAGAAGACAAATGCCCTTACTGTGGTCTTTCAGCAAGGATGGGATGAGTCAGGTCAACTGACCATGACAGACTGTGGTCTCCAGTTTGTAAAGTGCAACAGCCAGAGAACCTGTGAAGCTAATTTACTGACTTGTACCACAATGGTTTGCCACTTAAGTACAAGGTTTCTCAGTCTTTGAGTTATCTACTTAACAAATAGAGAAAAGGCACTTGAAATGTAGTTGCGGTTGTCAAAGTCCATCAATCCTATTATTTGTTGATCAAGGCAAGGGTGAGCAAATTTTTTTTTTACCCATGGAGACTTTAAACACAGTGCTGTTTCCGCTCGGTTTCGAGCCGAGGACCTTTCGCGTGTTAGGCGAACGTGATGACCACTACACTACGGAAACCCTGGTGGGAAAACTGAGATTGTAGATTTTGCCAAAATACAATGAGCCTGATAGCAATAGATGTGTGCTTTGACAGGAGGGAGCAAAAGGTCACGTTTTGATAGGTGACAGGCTCTCACTGGGATCAGTTAACATACACACATTCAATGAATCACATGCACTGCGGAAGCAAATTGTTTCCGCTCGGTTTCGAACCGAGGACCTTTTGCGTGTGAAGCAAACGTGATGACGACTACACTACGGAAACCCTGCCAAGGACACCAGGATTGGTGGAGTACTGGAGAGCTGTACCCCACCAATCTGGAGCGGACGTACTATCTCGCAGGTGAGGCATCAGGTCGAGTTTTGATATGAAGGTCCCATGGGACTTCAAGAGTAAAGAGCTCCCCGTCGGGGAATCGAACCCCGGTCTTCCGCGTGACAGGCGGAGATACTGTCCACTATACTAACGAGGACTGCGCCTTCTGACTGGGAGCCATGGCGACCGATTACGAGGCGTGGTCTGTCTATTTTTGCTGCCAGCCAACAGGCAGACATTGCAAGAGGTGCACTCATTCAGAGTGAACCCCATGTCAGAGTGAATACCTACCCCAGGGGGTCCTCACTCAGATAATGAAGAAGACCATACATCTCTTCCAAGGAAAGATGAAAGTTACATTCGGAAAGGCCCCATGAGGCCATCTCCAACAGGAACCTTCAGATGAGGCCATGAAAATAAAGAAAGATCGTACACTTCAGGACAGGTCTCCCCCGCAAAGTCATGGCCTTGAGAAGACAAATGCCCTTACTGTGGTCTTTCAGCAAGGATGGGATGAGTCAGGTCAACTGACCATGACAGACTGTGGTCTCCAGTTTGTAAAGTGCAACAGCCAGAGAACCTGTGAAGCTAATTTACTGACTTGTACCACAATGGTTTGCCACTTAAGTACAAGGTTTCTCAGTCTTTGAGTTATCTACTTAACAAATAGAGAAAAGGCACTTGAAATGTAGTTGCGGTTGTCAAAGTCCATCAATCCTATTATTTGTTGATCAAGGCAAGGGTGAGCAAATTTTTTTTTACCCATGGAGACTTTAAACACAGTGCTGTTTCCGCTCGGTTTCGAGCAAAAGGACCTTTCGCGTGTTAGGCGAACGTGATGACCACTACACTACGGAAACCCTGGTGGGAAAACTGAGATTGTAGATTTTGCCAAAATACAATGAGCCTGATAGCAATAGATGTGTGCTTTGACAGGAGGGAGCAAAAGGTCACATTTTGATAGGTGACAGGCTCTCACTGGGATCAGTTAACTTACACACACTCAATGAATCACATGCACTGAGGAAGCAAATTGTCTCCGCTCGGTTTCGAACCGAGGACCTTTTGCGTGTGAAGCAAACGTGATGACCACTACACTACGGAAACCCTGCCAAGGACACCAGGATTGGTGGAGTACTGGAGAGCTGTACCCCACCAATGTGGAGCAGACGTACTATCTCGCAGGTGAGGCATCAGGTCGAGTTTTGATATGAAGGTCCCATGGGACTTCAAGAGTAAAGAGCTCCCCGTCGGGAAATCGAACCCCGGTCTTCCGCGTGACAGGCGGAGATACTGTCCACTATACTAACGAGGACTGCGCCTTCTGACTGGGAGCCATGGCGACCGATTACGAGGCGTGGTCTGTCTATTTTTGCTGCCAGCCAACAGGCAGACATTGCAAGAGGTGCACTCATTCAGAGTGAACCCCATGTCAGAGTGAATACCTACCCCAGGGGGTCCTCACTCAGATAATGAAGAAGACCATACATCTCTTCCAAGGAAAGATGAAAGTTACATTCGGAAAGGCCCCATGAGGCCATCTCCAACAGGAACCTTCAGATGAGGCCATGAAAATAAAGAAAGATCGTACACTTCAGGACAGGTCTCCCCCGCAAAGTCATGGCCTTGAGAAGACAAATGCCCTTACTGTGGTCTTTCAGCAAGGATGGGATGAGTCAGGTCAACTGACCATGACAGACTGTGGTCTCCAGTTTGTAAAGTGCAACAGCCAGAGAACCTGTGAAGCTAATTTACTGACTTGTACCACAATGGTTTGCCACTTAAGTACAAGGTTTCTCAGTCTTTGAGTTATCTACTTAACAAATAGAGAAAAGGCACTTGAAATGTAGTTGCGGTTGTCAAAGTCCATCAATCCTATTATTTGTTGATCAAGGCAAGGGTGAGCAAATTTTTTTTTACCCATGGAGACTTTAAACACAGTGCTGTTTCCGCTCGGTTTCGAGCAAAAGGACCTTTCGCGTGTTAGGCGAACGTGATGACCACTACACTACGGAAACCCTGGTGGGAAAACTGAGATTGTAGATTTTGCCAAAATACAATGAGCCTGATAGCAATAGATGTGTGCTTTGACAGGAGGGAGCAAAAGGTCACATTTTGATAGGTGACAGGCTCTCACTGGGATCAGTTAACTTACACACATTCAATGAATCACATGCACTGAGGAAGCAAATTGTCTCCGCTCGGTTTCGAACCGAGGACCTTTTGCGTGTGAAGCAAACGTGATGACCACTACACTACGGAAACCCTGCCAAGGACACCAGGATTGGTGGAGTACTGGAGAGCTGTACCCCACCAATGTGGAGCAGACGTACTATCTCGCAGGTGAGGCATCAGGTCGAGTTTTGATATGAAGGTCCCATGGGACTTCAAGAGTAAAGAGCTCCCCGTCGGGAAATCGAACCCCGGTCTTCCACGTGACAGGCGGAGATACTGTCCACTATACTAACGAGGACTGCGCCTTCTGACTGGGAGCCATGGCGACCGATTACGAGGCGTGGTCTGTCTATTTTTGCTGCCAGCCAACAGGCAGACATTGCAAGAGGTGCACTCATTCAGAGTGAACCCCATGTCAGAGTGAATACCTACCCCAGGGGGTCCTCACTCAGATAATGAAGAAGACCATACATCTCTTCCAAGGAAAGATGAAAGTTACATTCGGAAAGGCCCCATGAGGCCATCTCCAACAGGAACCTTCAGATGAGGCCATGAAAATAAAGAAAGATCGTACACTTCAGGACAGGTCTCCCCCGCAAAGTCATGGCCTTGAGAAGACAAATGCCCTTACTGTGGTCTTTCAGCAAGGATGGGATGAGTCAGGTCAACTGACCATGACAGACTGTGGTCTCCAGTTTGTAAAGTGCAACAGCCAGAGAACCTGTGAAGCTAATTTACTGACTTGTACCACAATGGTTTGCCACTTAAGTACAAGGTTTCTCAGTCTTTGAGTTATCTACTTAACAAATAGAGAAAAGGCACTTGAAATGTAGTTGCGGTTGTCAAAGTCCATCAATCCTATTATTTGTTGATCAAGGCAAGGGTGAGCAAATTTTTTTTTTACCCATGGAGACTTTAAACACAGTGCTGTTTCCGCTCGGTTTCGAGCCGAGGACCTTTCGCGTGTTAGGCGAACGTGATGACCACTACACTACGGAAACCCTGGTGGGAAAACTGAGATTGTAGATTTTGCCAAAATACAATGAGCCTGATAGCAATAGATGTGTGCTTTGACAGGAGGGAGCAAAAGGTCACGTTTTGATAGGTGACAGGCTCTCACTGGGATCAGTTAACATACACACATTCAATGAATCACATGCACTGCGGAAGCAAATTGTTTCCGCTCGGTTTCGAACCGAGGACCTTTTGCGTGTGAAGCAAACGTGATGACCACTACACTACGGAAACCCTGCCAAGGACACCAGGATTGGTGGAGTACTGGAGAGCTGTACCCCACCAATCTGGAGCGGACGTACTATCTCGCAGGTGAGGCATCAGGTCGAGTTTTGATATGAAGGTCCCATGGGACTTCAAGAGTAAAGAGCTCCCCGTCGGGGAATCGAACCCCGGTCTTCCGCGTGACAGGCGGAGATACTGTCCACTATACTAACGAGGACTGCGCCTTCTGACTGGGAGCCATGGCGACCGATTACGAGGCGTGGTCTGTCTATTTTTGCTGCCAGCCAACAGGCAGACATTGCAAGAGGTGCACTCATTCAGAGTGAACCCCATGTCAGAGTGAATACCTACCCCAGGGGGTCCTCACTCAGATAATGAAGAAGACCATACATCTCTTCCAAGGAAAGATGAAAGTTACATTCGGAAAGGCCCCATGAGGCCATCTCCAACAGGAACCTTCAGATGAGGCCATGAAAATAAAGAAAGATCGTACACTTCAGGACAGGTCTCCCCCGCAAAGTCATGGCCTTGAGAAGACAAATGCCCTTACTGTGGTCTTTCAGCAAGGATGGGATGAGTCAGGTCAACTGACCATGACAGACTGTGGTCTCCAGTTTGTAAAGTGCAACAGCCAGAGAACCTGTGAAGCTAATTTACTGACTTGTACCACAATGGTTTGCCACTTAAGTACAAGGTTTCTCAGTCTTTGAGTTATCTACTTAACAAATAGAGAAAAGGCACTTGAAATGTAGTTGCGGTTGTCAAAGTCCATCAATCCTATTATTTGTTGATCAAGGCAAGGGTGAGCAATTTTTTTTTTACCCATGGAGACTTTAAACACAGTGCTGTTTCCGCTCGGTTTCGAGCCGAGGACCTTTCGTGTGTTAGGCGAACATGATGACCACTACACTACGGAAACCCTGGTGGGAAAACTGAGATTGTAGATTTTGCCAAAATACAATGAGCCTGATAGCAATAGATGTGTGCTTTGACAGGAGGGAGCAAAAGGTCACATTTTGATAGGTGACAGGCTCTCACTGGGATCAGTTAACATACACACATTCAATGAATCACATGCACTGCGGAAGCAAATTGTTTCCGCTCGGTTTCGAACCGAGGACCTTTTGCGTGTGAAGCAAACGTGATGACCACTACACTACGGAAACCCTGCCAAGGACACCAGGATTGGTGGAGTACTGGAGAGCTGTACCCCACCAATCTGGAAGACGTACTATCTCGCAGGTGAGGCATCAGGTCGAGTTTTGATATGAAGGTCCCATGGGACTTCAAGAGTAAAGAGCTCCCCGTCGGGGAATCGAACCCCGGTCTTCCGCGTGACAGGCGGAGATACTGTCCACTATACTAACGAGGACTGTGCCTTCTGACAGGGAGCCATGGCCACAGATTACGAGGCGTGGTCTGTCTATTTTTGCTGCCAGCCAACAGGCAGACATTGCAAGAGGTGCACTCATTCAGAGTGAACCCCATGTCAGAGTGAATACCTACCCCAGGGGGTCCTCACTCAGATAATGAAGAAGACCATACATCTCTTCCAAGGAAAGATGAAAGTTACATTCGGAAAGGCCCCATGAGGCCATCTCCAACAGGAACCTTCAGATGAGGCCGTGAAAATAAAGAAAGATCGTACACTTCAGGACAGGTCTCCCCCGCAAAGTCATGGCCTTGAGAAGACAAATGCCCTTACTGTGGTCTTTCAGCAAGGATGGGATGAGTCAGGTCAACTGACCATGACAGACTGTGGTCTCCAGTTTGTAAAGTGCAACAGCCAGAGAACCTGTGAAGCTAATTTACTGACTTGTACCACAATGGTTTGCCACTTAAGTACAAGGTTTCTCAGTCTTTGAGTTATCTACTTAACAAATAGAGAAAAGGCACTTGAAATGTAGTTGCGGTTGTCAAAGTCCATCAATCCTATTATTTGTTGATCAAGGCAAGGGTGAGCAAATTTTTTTTTTACCCATGGAGACTTTAAACACAGTGCTGTTTCCGCTCGGTTTCGAGCCGAGGACCTTTCGCGTGTTAGGCGAACGTGATGACCACTACACTACGGAAACCCTGGTGGGAAAACTGAGATTGTAGATTTTGCCAAAATACAATGAGCCTGATAGCAATAGATGTGTGCTTTGACAGGAGGGAGCAAAAGGTCACGTTTTGATAGGTGACAGGCTCTCACTGGGATCAGTTAACATACACACATTCAATGAATCACATGCACTGCGGAAGCAAATTGTTTCCGCTCGGTTTCGAACCGAGGACCTTTTGCGTGTGAAGCAAACGTGATGACCACTACACTACGGAAACCCTGTCAAGGACACCAGGATTGGTGGAGTACTGGAGAGCTGTACCCCACCAATCTGGAGCGGACGTACTATCTCGCAGGTGAGGCATCAGGTCGAGTTTTGATATGAAGGTCCCATGGGACTTCAAGAGTAAAGAGCTCCCCGTCGGGGAATCGAACCCCGGTCTTCCGCGTGACAGGCGGAGATACTGTCCACTATACTAACGAGGACTGCGCCTTCTGACTGGGAGCCATGGCCACCGATTACGAGGCGTGGTCTGTCTATTTTTGCTGCCAGCCAACAGGCAGACATTGCAAGAGGTGCACTCATTCAGAGTGAACCCCATGTCAGAGTGAATACCTACCCCAGGGGGTCCTCACTCAGATAATGAAGAAGACCATACATCTCTTCCAAGGAAAGATGAAAGTTACATTCGGAAAGGCCCCATGAGGCCATCTCCAACAGGAACCTTCAGATGAGGCCATGAAAATAAAGAAAGATCGTACACTTCAGGACAGGTCTCCCCCGCAAAGTCATGGCCTTGAGAAGACAAATGCCCTTACTGTGGTCTTTCAGCAAGGATGGGATGAGTCAGGTCAACTGACCATGACAGACTGTGGTCTCCAGTTTGTAAAGTGCAACAGCCAGAGAACCTGTGAAGCTAATTTACTGACTTGTACCACAATGGTTTGCCACTTAAGTACAAGGTTTCTCAGTCTTTGAGTTATCTACTTAACAAATAGAGAAAAGGCACTTGAAATGTAGTTGCGGTTGTCAAAGTCCATCAATCCTATTATTTGTTGATCAAGGCAAGGGTGAGCAAATTTTTTTTTACCCATGGAGACTTTAAACACAGTGCTGTTTCCGCTCGGTTTCGAGCCGAGGACCTTTCGCGTGTTAGGCGAACGTGATGACCACTACACTACGGAAACCCTGGTGGGAAAACTGAGATTGTAGATTTTGCCAAAATACAATGAGCCTGATAGCAATAGATGTGTGCTTTGACAGGAGGGAGCAAAAGGTCACATTTTGATAGGTGACAGGCTCTCTCTCTCTGGGATCAGTTAACATACACACATTCAATGAATCACATGCACTGCGGAAGCAAATTGTTTCCGCTCGGTTTCGAACCGAGGACCTTTTGCGTGTGAAGCAAACGTGATGACCACTACACTACGGAAACCCTGCCAAGGACACCGGGATTGGTGGAGTACTGGAGAGCTGTACCCCACCAATCTGGAGCGGACGTACTATCTCGCAGGTGAGGCATCAGGTCGAGTTTTGATATGAAGGTCCCATGGGACTTCAAGAGTAAAGAGCTCCCCGTCGGGGAATCGAACCCCGGTCTTCCGCATGACAGGCGGAGATACTGTCCACTATACTAACGAGGACTGCGCCTTCTGACAGGGAGCCATGGCCACCGATTACGAGGCGTGGTCTGTCTATTTTTGCTGCCAGCCAACAGGCAGACATTGCAAGAGGTGCACTCATTCAGAGTGAACCCCATGTCAGAGTGAATACCTACCCCAGGGGGTCCTCACTCAGATAATGAAGAAGACCATACATCTCTTCCAAGGAAAGATGAAAGTTACATTCGGAAAGGCCCCATGAGGCCATCTCCAACAGGAACCTTCAGATGAGGCCATGAAAATAAAGAAAGATCGTACACTTCAGGACAGGTCTCCCCCGCAAAGTCATGGCCTTGAGAAGACAAATGCCCTTACTGTGGTCTTTCAGCAAGGATGGGATGAGTCAGGTCAACTGACCATTTCGCGTGTTAGGCGAACGTGATGACCACTACACTACGGAAACCCTGGTGGGAAAACTGAGATTGTAGATTTTGCCAAAATACAATGAGCCTGATAGCAATAGATGTGTGCTTTGACAGGAGGGAGCAAAAGGTCACATTTTGATAGGTGACAGGCTCTCACTGGGATCAGTTAACATACACACATTCAATGAATCACATGCACTGCGGAAGCAAATTGTTTCCGCTCGGTTTCGAACCGAGGACCTTTTGCGTGTGAAGCAAACGTGATGACCACTACACTACGGAAACCCTGTCAAGGACACCAGGATTGGTGGAGTACTGGAGAGCTGTACCCCACCAATCTGGAGCGGACGTACTATCTCGCAGGTGAGGCATCAGGTCGAGTTTTGATATGAAGGTCCCATGGGACTTCAAGAGTAAAGAGCTCCCCGTCGGGGAATCGAACCCCGGTCTTCCGAGTGACAGGCGGAGATACTGTCCACTATACTAACGAGGACTGCGCCTTCTGACTGGGAGCCATGGCCACCGATTACGAGGCGTGGTCTGTCTATTTTTGCTGCCAGCCAACAGGCAGACATTGCAAGAGGTGCACTCATTCAGAGTGAACCCCATGTCAGAGTGAATACCTACCCCAGGGGGTCCTCACTCAGATAATGAAGAAGACCATACATCTCTTCCAAGGAAAGATGAAAGTTACATTCGGAAAGGCCCCATGAGGCCATCTCCAACAGGAACCTTCAGATGAGGCCATGAAAATAAAGAAAGATCGTACACTTCAGGACAGGTCTCCCCCGCAAAGTCATGGCCTTGAGAAGACAAATGCCCTTACTGTGGTCTTTCAGCAAGGATGGGATGAGTCAGGTCAACTGACCATGACAGACTGTGGTCTCCAGTTTGTAAAGTGCAACAGCCAGAGAACCTGTGAAGCTAATTTACTGACTTGTACCACAATGGTTTGCCACTTAAGTACAAGGTTTCTCAGTCTTTGAGTTATCTACTTAACAAATAGAGAAAAGGCACTTGAAATGTAGTTGCGGTTGTCAAAGTCCATCAATCCTATTATTTGTTGATCAAGGCAAGGGTGAGCAAATTTTTTTTTACCCATGGAGACTTTAAACACAGTGCTGTTTCCGCTCGGTTTCGAGCCGAGGACCTTTCGCGTGTTAGGCGAACGTGATGACCACTACACTACGGAAACCCTGGTGGGAAAACTGAGATTGTAGATTTTGCCAAAATACAATGAGCCTGATAGCAATAGATGTGTGCTTTGACAGGAGGGAGCAAAAGGTCACATTTTGATAGGTGACAGGCTCTCTCTCTCTGGGATCAGTTAACATACACACATTCAATGAATCACATGCACTGCGGAAGCAAATTGTTTCCGCTCGGTTTCGAACCGAGGACCTTTTGCGTGTGAAGCAAACGTGATGACCACTACACTACGGAAACCCTGCCAAGGACACCGGGATTGGTGGAGTACTGGAGAGCTGTACCCCACCAATCTGGAGCGGACGTACTATCTCGCAGGTGAGGCATCAGGTCGAGTTTTGATATGAAGGTCCCATGGGACTTCAAGAGTAAAGAGCTCCCCGTCGGGGAATCGAACCCCGGTCTTCCGCATGACAGGCGGAGATACTGTCCACTATACTAACGAGGACTGCGCCTTCTGACAGGGAGCCATGGCCACCGATTACGAGGCGTGGTCTGTCTATTTTTGCTGCCAGCCAACAGGCAGACATTGCAAGAGGTGCACTCATTCAGAGTGAACCCCATGTCAGAGTGAATACCTACCCCAGGGGGTCCTCACTCAGATAATGAAGAAGACCATACATCTCTTCCAAGGAAAGATGAAAGTTACATTCGGAAAGGCCCCATGAGGCCATCTCCAACAGGAACCTTCAGATGAGGCCATGAAAATAAAGAAAGATCGTACACTTCAGGACAGGTCTCCCCCGCAAAGTCATGGCCTTGAGAAGACAAATGCCCTTACTGTGGTCTTTCAGCAAGGATGGGATGAGTCAGGTCAACTGACCATTTCGCGTGTTAGGCGAACGTGATGACCACTACACTACGGAAACCCTGGTGGGAAAACTGAGATTGTAGATTTTGCCAAAATACAATGAGCCTGATAGCAATAGATGTGTGCTTTGACAGGAGGGAGCAAAAGGTCACATTTTGATAGGTGACAGGCTCTCACTGGGATCAGTTAACATACACACATTCAATGAATCACATGCACTGCGGAAGCAAATTGTTTCCGCTCGGTTTCGAACCGAGGACCTTTTGCGTGTGAAGCAAACGTGATGACCACTACACTACGGAAACCCTGCCAAGGACACCAGGATTGGTGGAGTACTGGAGAGCTGTACCCCACCAATCTGGAGCGGACGTACTATCTCGCAGGTGAGGCATCAGGTCGAGTTTTGATATGAAGGTCCCATGGGACTTCAAGAGTAAAGAGCTCCCCGTCGGGGAATCGAACCCCGGTCTTCCGCGTGACAGGCGGAGATACTGTCCACTATACTAACGAGGACTGCGCCTTCTGACTGGGAGCCATGGCCACCGATTACGAGGCGTGGTCTGTCTATTTTTGCTGCCAGCCAACAGGCAGACATTGCAAGAGGTGCACTCATTCAGAGTGAACCCCATGTCAGAGTGAATACCTACCCCAGGGGGTCCTCACTCAGATAATGAAGAAGACCATACATCTCTTCCAAGGAAAGATGAAAGTTACATTCGGAAAGGCCCCATGAGGCCATCTCCAACAGGAACCTTCAGATGAGGCCATGAAAATAAAGAAAGATCGTACACTTCAGGACAGGTCTCCCCCGCAAAGTCATGGCCTTGAGAAGACAAATGCCCTTACTGTGGTCTTTCAGCAAGGATGGGATGAGTCAGGTCAACTGACCATGACAGACTGTGGTCTCCAGTTTGTAAAGTGCAACAGCCAGAGAACCTGTGAAGCTAATTTACTGACTTGTACCACAATGGTTTGCCACTTAAGTACAAGGTTTCTCAGTCTTTGAGTTATCTACTTAACAAATAGAGAAAAGGCACTTGAAATGTAGTTGCGGTTGTCAAAGTCCATCAATCCTATTATTTGTTGATCAAGGCAAGGGTGAGCAAATTTTTTTTTACCCATGGAGACTTTAAACACAGTGCTGTTTCTGCTCGGTTTCGAGCCGAGGACCTTTCGCGTGTTAGGCGAACGTGATGACCACTACACTACGGAAACCCTGTTGGGAAAACTGAGATTGTAGATTTTGCCAAAATACAATGAGCCTGATAGCAATAGATGTGTGCTTTGACAGGAGGGAGCAAAAGGTCACATTTTGATAGGTGACAGGTTCTCACTGGGATCAGTTAACATACACACATTCAATGAATCACATGCACTGCGGAAGCAAATTGTCTCCGCTCGGTTTCGAACCGAGGACCTTTTGCGTGTGAAGCAAACGTGATGACCACTACACTACGGAAACCCTGCCAAGGACACCAGGATTGGTGGAGTACTGGAGAGCTGTACCCCACCAATGTGGAGCAGACGTACTATCTCGCAGGTGAGGCATCAGGTCGAGTTTTGATATGAAGGTCCCATGGGACTTCAAGAGTAAAGAGCTCCCCGTCGGGGAATCGAACCCCGGTCTTCCGCGTGACAGGCGGAGATACTGTCCACTATACTAACGAGGACTGCGCCTTCTGACTGGGAGCCATGGCCACCGATTACGAGGCGTGGTCTGTCTATTTTTGCTGCCAGCCAACAGGCAGACATTGCAAGAGGTGCACTCATTCAGAGTGAACCCCATGTCAGAGTGAATACCTACCCCAGGGGGTCCTCACTCAGATAATGAAGAAGACCATACATCTCTTCCAAGGAAAGATGAAAGTTACATTCGGAAAGGCCCCATGAGGCCATCTCCAACAGGAACCTTCAGATGAGGCCATGAAAATAAAGAAAGATCGTACACTTCAGGACAGGTCTCCCCCGCAAAGTCATGGCCTTGAGAAGACAAATGCCCTTACTGTGGTCTTTCAGCAAGGATGGGATGAGTCAGGTCAACTGACCATGACAGACTGTGGTCTCCAGTTTGTAAAGTGCAACAGCCAGAGAACCTGTGAAGCTAATTTACTGACTTGTACCACAATGGTTTGCCACTTAAGTACAAGGTTTCTCAGTCTTTGAGTTATCTACTTAACAAATAGAGAAAAGGCACTTGAAATGTAGTTGCGGTTGTCAAAGTCCATCAATCCTATTATTTGTTGATCAAGGCAAGGGTGAGCAAATTTTTTTTTACCCATGGAGATTTTAAACACAGTGCTGTTTCCGCTCGGTTTCGAGCCGAGGACCTTTCGCGTGTTAGGCGAACGTGATGACCACTACACTACGGAAACCCTGGTGGGAAAACTGAGATTGTAGATTTTGCCAAAATACAATGAGCCTGATAGCAATAGATGTGTGCTTTGACAGGAGGGAGCAAAAGGTCACATTTTGATAGGTGACAGGCTCTCACTGGGATCAGTTAACATACACACATTCAATGTATCACATGCACTGCAGAAGCAAATTGTTTCCGCTCGGTTTCGAACCGAGGACCTTTTGCGTGTGAAGCAAACGTGATGACCACTACACTACGGAAACCCTGCCAAGGACACCAGGATTGGTGGAGTACTGGAGAGCTGTACCCCACCAATGTGGAGCAGACGTACTATCTCGCAGGTGAGGCATCAGGTCGAGTTTTGATATGAAGGTCCCATGGGACTTCAAGAGTAAAGAGCTCCCCGTCGGGGAATCGAACCACGGTCTTCCGCGTGACAGGCGGAGATACTGTCCACTATACTAACGAGGACTGCGCCTTCTGACTGGGAGCCATGGCCACCGATTACGAGGCGTGGTCTGTCTATTTTTGCTGCCAGCCAACAGGCAGACATTGCAAGAGGTGCACTCATTCAGAGTGAACCCCATGTCAGAGTGAATACCTACCCCAGGGGGTCCTCACTCAGATAATGAAGAAGACCATACATCTCTTCCAAGGAAAGATGAAAGTTACATTCGGAAAGGCCCCATGAGGCCATCTCCAACAGGAACCTTCAGATGAGGCCATGAAAATAAAGAAAGATCGTACACTTCAGGACAGGTCTCCCCCGCAAAGTCATGGCCTTGAGAAGACAAATGCCCTTACTGTGGTCTTTCAGCAAGGATGGGATGAGTCAGGTCAACTGACCATGACAGACTGTGGTCTCCAGTTTGTAAAGTGCAACAGCCAGAGAACCTGTGAAGCTAATTTACTGACTTGTACCACAATGGTTTGCCACTTAAGTACAAGGTTTCTCAGTCTTTGAGTTATCTACTTAACAAATAGAGAAAAGGCACTTGAAATGTAGTTGCGGTTGTCAAAGTCCATCAATCCTATTATTTGTTGATCAAGGCAAGGGTGAGCAAATTTTGTTTTACCCATGGAGACTTTAAACACAGTGCTGTTTCCGCTCGGTTTCGAGCCGAGGACCTTTCGCGTGTTAGGCGAACGTGATGACCACTACACTACGGAAACCCTGGTGGGAAAACTGAGATTGTAGATTTTGCCAAAATACAATGAGCCTGATAGCAATAGATGTGTGCTTTGACAGGAGGGAGCAAAAGGTCACATTTTGATAGGTGACAGGCTCTCACTGGGATCAGTTAACATACACACATTCAATGAATCACATGCACTGCGGAAGCAAATTGTTTCTGCTCGGTTTCGAACCGAGGACCTTTTGCGTGTGAAGCAAACGTGATGACCACTACACTACGGAAACCCTGCCAAGGACACCAGGATTGGTGGAGTACTGGAGAGCTGTACCCCACCAATGTGGAGCAGACGTACTATCTCGCAGGTGAGGCATCAGGTCGAGTTTTGATATGAAGGTCCCATGGGACTTCAAGAGTAAAGAGCTCCCCGTCGGGGAATCGAACCCCGGTCTTCCGCGTGACAGGCGGAGATACTGTCCACTATACTAACGAGGACTGCGCCTTCTGACTGGGAGCCATGGCGACCGATTACGAGGCGTGGTCTGTCTATTTTTGCTGCCAGCCAACAGGCAGACATTGCAAGAGGTGCACTCATTCAGAGTGAACCCCATGTCAGAGTGAATACCTACCCCAGGGGGTCCTCACTCAGATAATGAAGAAGACCATACATCTCTTCCAAGGAAAGATGAAAGTTACATTCGGAAAGGCCTGAGATTGTAGATTTTGCCAAAATACAATGAGCCTGATAGCAATAGATGTGTGCTTTGACAGGAGGGAGCAAAAGGTCACATTTTGATAGGTGACAGGCTCTCACTGGGATCAGTTAACATACACACATTCAATGAATCACATGCACTGCGGAAGCAAATTGTTTCCGCTCGGTTTCGAACCGAGGACCTTTTGCGTGTGAAGCAAACGTGATGACCACTACACTACGGAAACCCTGCCAAGGACACCAGGATTGGTGGAGTACTGGAGAGCTGTACCCCACCAATCTGGAGCGGACTTACTATCTCGCAGGTGAGGCATCAGGTCGAGTTTTGATATGAAGGTCCCATGGGACTTCAAGAGTAAAGAGCTCCCCGTCGGGGAATCGAACCCCGGTCTTCCGCGTGACAGGCGGAGATACTGTCCACTATACTAACGAGGACTGCGCCTTCTGACTGGGAGCCATGGCCACCGATTACGAGGCGTGGTCTGTCTATTTTTGCTGCCAGCCAACAGGCAGACATTGCAAGAGGTGCACTCATTCAGAGTGAACCCCATGTCAGAGTGAATACCTACCCCAGGGGGTCCTCACTCAGATAATGAAGAAGACCATACATCTCTTCCAAGGAAAGATGAAAGTTACATTCGGAAAGGCCCCATGAGGCCATCTCCAACAGGAACCTTCAGATGAGGCCATGAAAATAAAGAAAGATCGTACACTTCAGGACAGGTCTCCCCCGCAAAGTCATGGCCTTGAGAAGACAAATGCCCTTACTGTGGTCTTTCAGCAAGGATGGGATGAGTCAGGTCAACTGACCATGACAGACTGTGGTCTCCAGTTTGTAAAGTGCAACAGCCAGAGAACCTGTGAAGCTAATTTACTGACTTGTACCACAATGGTTTGCCACTTAAGTACAAGGTTTCTCAGTCTTTGAGTTATCTACTTAACAAATAGAGAAAAGGCACTTGAAATGTAGTTGCGGTTGTCAAAGTCCATCAATCCTATTATTTGTTGATCAAGGCAAGGGTGAGCAAATTTTGTTTTACCCATGGAGACTTTAAACACAGTGCTGTTTCCGCTCGGTTTCGAGCCGAGGACCTTTCGCGTGTTAGGCGAACGTGATGACCACTACACTACGGAAACCCTGGTGGGAAAACTGAGATTGTAGATTTTGCCAAAATACAATGAGCCTGATAGCAATAGATGTGTGCTTTGACAGGAGGGAGCAAAAGGTCACATTTTGATAGGTGACAGGCTCTCACTGGGATCAGTTAACATACACACATTCAATGAATCACATGCACTGCGGAAGCAAATTGTTTCTGCTCGGTTTCGAACCGAGGACCTTTTGCGTGTGAAGCAAACGTGATGACCACTACACTACGGAAACCCTGCCAAGGACACCAGGATTGGTGGAGTACTGGAGAGCTGTACCCCACCAATGTGGAGCAGACGTACTATCTCGCAGGTGAGGCATCAGGTCGAGTTTTGATATGAAGGTCCCATGGGACTTCAAGAGTAAAGAGCTCCCCGTCGGGGAATCGAACCCCGGTCTTCCGCGTGACAGGCGGAGATACTGTCCACTATACTAACGAGGACTGCGCCTTCTGACTGGGAGCCATGGCGACCGATTACGAGGCGTGGTCTGTCTATTTTTGCTGCCAGCCAACAGGCAGACATTGCAAGAGGTGCACTCATTCAGAGTGAACCCCATGTCAGAGTGAATACCTACCCCAGGGGGTCCTCACTCAGATAATGAAGAAGACCATACATCTCTTCCAAGGAAAGATGAAAGTTACATTCGGAAAGGCCCCATGAGGCCATCTCCAACAGGAACCTTCAGATGAGGCCATGAAAATAAAGAAAGATCGTACACTTCAGGACAGGTCTCCCCCGCAAAGTCATGGCCTTGAGAAGACAAATGCCCTTACTGTGGTCTTTCAGCAAGGATGGGATGAGTCAGGTCAACTGACCATGACAGACTGTGGTCTCCAGTTTGTAAAGTGCAACAGCCAGAGAACCTGTGAAGCTAATTTACTGACTTGTACCACAATGGTTTGCCACTTAAGTACAAGGTTTCTCAGTCTTTGAGTTATCTACTTAACAAATAGAGAAAAGGCACTTGAAATGTAGTTGCGGTTGTCAAAGTCCATCAATCCTATTATTTGTTGATCAAGGCAAGGGTGAGCAATTTTTTTTTTACCCATGGAGACGTTAAACACAGTGCTGTTTCCGCTCGGTTTCGAGCCGAGGACCTTTCGCGTGTTAGGCGAACGTGATGACCACTACACTACGGAAACCCTGGTGGGAAAACTGAGATTGTAGATTTTGCCAAAATACAATGAGCCTGATAGCAATAGATGTGTGCTTTGACAGGAGGGAGCAAAAGGTCACATTTTGATAGGTGACAGGCTCTCACTGGGATCAGTTAACATACACACATTCAATGAATCACATGCACTGCGGAAGCAAATTGTTTCCGCTCGGTTTCGAACCGAGGACCTTTTGCGTGTGAAGCAAACGTGATGACCACTACACTACGGAAACCCTGCCAAGGACACCAGGATTGGTGGAGTACTGGAGAGCTGTACCCCACCAATCTGGAGCGGACGTACTATCTCGCAGGTGAGGCATCAGGTCGAGTTTTGATATGAAGGTCCCATGGGACTTCAAGAGTAAAGAGCTCCCCGTCGGGGAATCGAACCCCGGTCTTCCGCGTGACAGGCGGAGATACTGTCCACTTTACTAACGAGGACTGCGCCTTCTGACTGGGAGCCATGGCGACCGATTACGAGGCGTGGTCTGTCTATTTTTGCTGCCAGCCAACAGGCAGACATTGCAAGAGGTGCACTCATTCAGAGTGAACCCCATGTCAGAGTGAATACCTACCCCAGGGGGTCCTCACTCAGATAATGAAGAAGACCATACATCTCTTCCAAGGAAAGATGAAAGTTACATTCGGAAAGGCCCCATGAGGCCATCTCCAACAGGAACCTTCAGATGAGGCCATGAAAATAAAGAAAGATCGTACACTTCAGGACAGGTCTCCCCCGCAAAGTCATGGCCTTGAGAAGACAAATGCCCTTACTGTGGTCTTTCAGCAAGGATGGGATGAGTCAGGTCAACTGACCATGACAGACTGTGGTCTCCAGTTTGTAAAGTGCAACAGCCAGAGAACCTGTGAAGCTAATTTACTGACTTGTACCACAATGGTTTGCCACTTAAGTACAAGGTTTCTCAGTCTTTGAGTTATCTACTTAACAAATAGAGAAAAGGCACTTGAAATGTAGTTGCGGTTGTCAAAGTCCATCAATCCTATTATTTGTTGATCAAGGCAAGGGTGAGCAAATTTTTTTTTACCCATGGAGACTTTAAACACAGTGCTGTTTCCGCTCGGTTTCGAGCCGAGGACCTTTCGCGTGTTAGGCGAACGTGATGACCACTACACTACGGAAACCCTGGTGGGAAAACTGAGATTGTAGATTTTGCCAAAATACAATGAGCCTGATAGCAATAGATGTGTGCTTTGACAGGAGGGAGCAAAAGGTCACATTTTGATAGGTGACAGGCTCTCACTGGGATCAGTTAACATACACACATTCAATGAATCACATGCACTGCGGAAGCAAATTGTTTCCGCTCGGTTTCGAACCGAGGACCTTTTGCGTGTGAAGCAAACGTGATGACCACTACACTACGGAAACCCTGCCAAGGACACCAGGATTGGTGGAGTACTGGAGAGCTGTACCCCACCAATGTGGAGCAGACGTACTATCTCGCAGGTGAGGCATCAGGTCGAGTTTTGATATGAAGGTCCCATGGGACTTCAAGAGTAAAGAGCTCCCCGTCGGGGAATCGAACCACGGTCTTCCGCGTGACAGGCGGAGATACTGTCCACTATACTAACGAGGACTGCGCCTTCTGACTGGGAGCCATGGCCACCGATTACGAGGCGTGGTCTGTCTATTTTTGCTGCCAGCCAACAGGCAGACATTGCAAGAGGTGCACTCATTCAGAGTGAACCCCATGTCAGAGTGAATACCTACCCCAGGGGGTCCTCACTCAGATAATGAAGAAGACCATACATCTCTTCCAAGGAAAGATGAAAGTTACATTCGGAAAGGCCCCATGAGGCCATCTCCAACAGGAACCTTCAGATGAGGCCATGAAAATAAAGAAAGATCGTACACTTCAGGACAGGTCTCCCCCGCAAAGTCATGGCCTTGAGAAGACAAATGCCCTTACTGTGGTCTTTCAGCAAGGATGGGATGAGTCAGGTCAACTGACCATGACAGACTGTGGTCTCCAGTTTGTAAAGTGCAACAGCCAGAGAACCTGTGAAGCTAATTTACTGACTTGTACCACAATGGTTTGCCACTTAAGTACAAGGTTTCTCAGTCTTTGAGTTATCTACTTAACAAATAGAGAAAAGGCACTTGAAATGTAGTTGCGGTTGTCAAAGTCCATCAATCCTATTATTTGTTGATCAAGGCAAGGGTGAGCAAATTTTTTTTTTTACCCATGGAGACTTTAAACACAGTGCTGTTTCCGCTCGGTTTCGAGCCGAGGACCTTTCGCGTGTTAGGCGAACGTGATGACCACTACACTACGGAAACCCTGGTGGGAAAACTGAGATTGTAGATTTTGCCAAAATACAATGAGCCTGATAGCAATAGATGTGTGCTTTGACAGGAGGGAGCAAAAGGTCACATTTTGATAGGTGACAGGCTCTCACTGGGATCAGTTAACATACACACATTCAATGAATCACATGCACTGCGGAAGCAAATTGTTTCCGCTCGGTTTCGAACCGAGGACCTTTTGCGTGTGAAGCAAACGTGATGACCACTACACTACGGAAACCCTGCCAAGGACACCAGGATTGGTGGAGTACTGGAGAGCTGTACCCCACCAATCTGGAAGACGTACTATCTCGCAGGTGAGGCATCAGGTCGAGTTTTGATATGAAGGTCCCATGGGACTTCAAGAGTAAAGAGCTCCCCGTCGGGGAATCGAACCCCGGTCTTCCGCGTGACAGGCGGAGATACTGTCCACTATACTAACGAGGACTGCGCCTTCTGACTGGGAGCCATGGCCACCGATTACGAGGCGTGGTCTGTCTATTTTTGCTGCCAGCCAACAGGCAGACATTGCAAGAGGTGCACTCATTCAGAGTGAACCCCATGTCAGAGTGAATACCTACCCCAGGGGGTCCTCACTCAGATAATGAAGAAGACCATACATCTCTTCCAAGGAAAGATGAAAGTTACATTCGGAAAGGCCCCATGAGGCCATCTCCAACAGGAACCTTCAGATGAGGCCATGAAAATAAAGAAAGATCGTACACTTCAGGACAGGTCTCCCCCGCAAAGTCATGGCCTTGAGAAGACAAATGCCCTTACTGTGGTCTTTCAGCAAGGATGGGATGAGTCAGGTCAACTGACCATGACAGACTGTGGTCTCCAGTTTGTAAAGTGCAACAGCCAGAGAACCTGTGAAGCTAATTTACTGACTTGTACCACAATGGTTTGCCACTTAAGTACAAGGTTTCTCAGTCTTTGAGTTATCTACTTAACAAATAGAGAAAAGGCACTTGAAATGTAGTTGCGGTTGTCAAAGTCCATCAATCCTATTATTTGTTGATCAAGGCAAGGGTGAGCAAATTTTGTTTTACCCATGGAGACTTTAAACACAGTGCTGTTTCCGCTCGGTTTCGAGCCGAGGACCTTTCGCGTGTTAGGCGAACGTGATGACCACTACACTACGGAAACCCTGGTGGGAAAACTGAGATTGTAGATTTTGCCAAAATACAATGAGCCTGATAGCAATAGATGTGTGCTTTGACAGGAGGGAGCAAAAGGTCACATTTTGATAGGTGACAGGCTCTCACTGGGATCAGTTAACATACACACATTCAATGAATCACATGCACTGCGGAAGCAAATTGTTTCTGCTCGGTTTCGAACCGAGGACCTTTTGCGTGTGAAGCAAACGTGATGACCACTACACTACGGAAACCCTGCCAAGGACACCAGGATTGGTGGAGTACTGGAGAGCTGTACCCCACCAATGTGGAGCAGACGTACTATCTCGCAGGTGAGGCATCAGGTCGAGTTTTGATATGAAGGTCCCATGGGACTTCAAGAGTAAAGAGCTCCCCGTCGGGGAATCGAACCCCGGTCTTCCGCGTGACAGGCGGAGATACTGTCCACTATACTAACGAGGACTGCGCCTTCTGACTGGGAGCCATGGCGACCGATTACGAGGCGTGGTCTGTCTATTTTTGCTGCCAGCCAACAGGCAGACATTGCAAGAGGTGCACTCATTCAGAGTGAACCCCATGTCAGAGTGAATACCTACCCCAGGGGGTCCTCACTCAGATAATGAAGAAGACCATACATCTCTTCCAAGGAAAGATGAAAGTTACATTCGGAAAGGCCCCATGAGGCCATCTCCAACAGGAACCTTCAGATGAGGCCATGAAAATAAAGAAAGATCGTACACTTCAGGACAGGTCTCCCCCGCAAAGTCATGGCCTTGAGAAGACAAATGCCCTTACTGTGGTCTTTCAGCAAGGATGGGATGAGTCAGGTCAACTGACCATGACAGACTGTGGTCTCCAGTTTGTAAAGTGCAACAGCCAGAGAACCTGTGAAGCTAATTTACTGACTTGTACCACAATGGTTTGCCACTTAAGTACAAGGTTTCTCAGTCTTTGAGTTATCTACTTAACAAATAGAGAAAAGGCACTTGAAATGTAGTTGCGGTTGTCAAAGTCCATCAATCCTATTATTTGTTGATCAAGGCAAGGGTGAGCAATTTTTTTTTTACCCATGGAGACGTTAAACACAGTGCTGTTTCCGCTCGGTTTCGAGCCGAGGACCTTTCGCGTGTTAGGCGAACGTGATGACCACTACACTACGGAAACCCTGGTGGGAAAACTGAGATTGTAGATTTTGCCAAAATACAATGAGCCTGATAGCAATAGATGTGTGCTTTGACAGGAGGGAGCAAAAGGTCACATTTTGATAGGTGACAGGCTCTCACTGGGATCAGTTAACATACACACATTCAATGAATCACATGCACTGCGGAAGCAAATTGTTTCCGCTCGGTTTCGAACCGAGGACCTTTTGCGTGTGAAGCAAACGTGATGACCACTACACTACGGAAACCCTGCCAAGGACACCAGGATTGGTGGAGTACTGGAGAGCTGTACCCCACCAATCTGGAGCGGACGTACTATCTCGCAGGTGAGGCATCAGGTCGAGTTTTGATATGAAGGTCCCATGGGACTTCAAGAGTAAAGAGCTCCCCGTCGGGGAATCGAACCCCGGTCTTCCGCGTGACAGGCGGAGATACTGTCCACTTTACTAACGAGGACTGCGCCTTCTGACTGGGAGCCATGGCGACCGATTACGAGGCGTGGTCTGTCTATTTTTGCTGCCAGCCAACAGGCAGACATTGCAAGAGGTGCACTCATTCAGAGTGAACCCCATGTCAGAGTGAATACCTACCCCAGGGGGTCCTCACTCAGATAATGAAGAAGACCATACATCTCTTCCAAGGAAAGATGAAAGTTACATTCGGAAAGGCCCCATGAGGCCATCTCCAACAGGAACCTTCAGATGAGGCCATGAAAATAAAGAAAGATCGTACACTTCAGGACAGGTCTCCCCCGCAAAGTCATGGCCTTGAGAAGACAAATGCCCTTACTGTGGTCTTTCAGCAAGGATGGGATGAGTCAGGTCAACTGACCATGACAGACTGTGGTCTCCAGTTTGTAAAGTGCAACAGCCAGAGAACCTGTGAAGCTAATTTACTGACTTGTACCACAATGGTTTGCCACTTAAGTACAAGGTTTCTCAGTCTTTGAGTTATCTACTTAACAAATAGAGAAAAGGCACTTGAAATGTAGTTGCGGTTGTCAAAGTCCATCAATCCTATTATTTGTTGATCAAGGCAAGGGTGAGCAAATTTTTTTTTACCCATGGAGACTTTAAACACAGTGCTGTTTCCGCTCGGTTTCGAGCCGAGGACCTTTCGCGTGTTAGGCGAACGTGATGACCACTACACTACGGAAACCCTGGTGGGAAAACTGAGATTGTAGATTTTGCCAAAATACAATGAGCCTGATAGCAATAGATGTGTGCTTTGACAGGAGGGAGCAAAAGGTCACATTTTGATAGGTGACAGGCTCTCACTGGGATCAGTTAACATACACACATTCAATGAATCACATGCACTGCGGAAGCAAATTGTTTCCGCTCGGTTTCGAACCGAGGACCTTTTGCGTGTGAAGCAAACGTGATGACCACTACACTACGGAAACCCTGCCAAGGACACCAGGATTGGTGGAGTACTGGAGAGCTGTACCCCACCAATGTGGAGCAGACGTACTATCTCGCAGGTGAGGCATCAGGTCGAGTTTTGATATGAAGGTCCCATGGGACTTCAAGAGTAAAGAGCTCCCCGTCGGGGAATCGAACCACGGTCTTCCGCGTGACAGGCGGAGATACTGTCCACTATACTAACGAGGACTGCGCCTTCTGACTGGGAGCCATGGCCACCGATTACGAGGCGTGGTCTGTCTATTTTTGCTGCCAGCCAACAGGCAGACATTGCAAGAGGTGCACTCATTCAGAGTGAACCCCATGTCAGAGTGAATACCTACCCCAGGGGGTCCTCACTCAGATAATGAAGAAGACCATACATCTCTTCCAAGGAAAGATGAAAGTTACATTCGGAAAGGCCCCATGAGGCCATCTCCAACAGGAACCTTCAGATGAGGCCATGAAAATAAAGAAAGATCGTACACTTCAGGACAGGTCTCCCCCGCAAAGTCATGGCCTTGAGAAGACAAATGCCCTTACTGTGGTCTTTCAGCAAGGATGGGATGAGTCAGGTCAACTGACCATGACAGACTGTGGTCTCCAGTTTGTAAAGTGCAACAGCCAGAGAACCTGTGAAGCTAATTTACTGACTTGTACCACAATGGTTTGCCACTTAAGTACAAGGTTTCTCAGTCTTTGAGTTATCTACTTAACAAATAGAGAAAAGGCACTTGAAATGTAGTTGCGGTTGTCAAAGTCCATCAATCCTATTATTTGTTGATCAAGGCAAGGGTGAGCAAATTTTTTTTACCCACGGAGACTTTAAACACAGTGCTGTTTCCGCTCGGTTTCGAGCCGAGGACCTTTCGCGTGTTAGGCGAACGTGATGACCACTACACTACGGAAACCCTGGTGGGAAAACTGAGATTGTAGATTTTGCCAAAATACAATGAGCCTGATAGCAATAGATGTGTGCTTTGACAGGAGGGAGCAAAAGGTCACATTTTGATAGGTGACAGGCTCTCACTGGGATCAGTTAACATACACACATTCAATGAATCACATGCACTGCGGAAGCAAATTGTTTCCGCTCGGTTTCGAACCGAGGACCTTTTGCGTGTGAAGCAAACGTGATGACCACTACACTACGGAAACCCTGCCAAGGACACCAGGATTGGTGGAGTACTGGAGAGCTGTACCCCACCAATCTGGAAGACGTACTATCTCGCAGGTGAGGCATCAGGTCGAGTTTTGATATGAAGGTCCCATGGGACTTCAAGAGTAAAGAGCTCCCCGTCGGGGAATCGAACCCCGGTCTTCCGCGTGACAGGCGGAGATACTGTCCACTATACTAACGAGGACTGCGCCTTCTGACTGGGAGCCATGGCCACCGATTACGAGGCGTGGTCTGTCTATTTTTGCTGCCAGCCAACAGGCAGACATTGCAAGAGGTGCACTCATTCAGAGTGAACCCCATGTCAGAGTGAATACCTACCCCAGGGGGTCCTCACTCAGATAATGAAGAAGACCATACATCTCTTCCAAGGAAAGATGAAAGTTACATTCGGAAAGGCCCCATGAGGCCATCTCCAACAGGAACCTTCAGATGAGGCCATGAAAATAAAGAAAGATCGTACACTTCAGGACAGGTCTCCCCCGCAAAGTCATGGCCTTGAGAAGACAAATGCCCTTACTGTGGTCTTTCAGCAAGGATGGGATGAGTCAGGTCAACTGACCATGACAGACTGTGGTCTCCAGTTTGTAAAGTGCAACAGCCAGAGAACCTGTGAAGCTAATTTACTGACTTGTACCACAATGGTTTGCCACTTAAGTACAAGGTTTCTCAGTCTTTGAGTTATCTACTTAACAAATAGAGAAAAGGCACTTGAAATGTAGTTGCGGTTGTCAAAGTCCATCAATCCTATTATTTGTTGATCAAGGCAAGGGTGAGCAAATTTTGTTTTACCCATGGAGACTTTAAACACAGTGCTGTTTCCGCTCGGTTTCGAGCCGAGGACCTTTCGCGTGTTAGGCGAACGTGATGACCACTACACTACGGAAACCCTGGTGGGAAAACTGAGATTGTAGATTTTGCCAAAATACAATGAGCCTGATAGCAATAGATGTGTGCTTTGACAGGAGGGAGCAAAAGGTCACATTTTGATAGGTGACAGGCTCTCACTGGGATCAGTTAACATACACACATTCAATGAATCACATGCACTGCGGTAGCAAATTGTTTCCGCTCGGTTTCGAACCGAGGACCTTTTGCGTGTGAAGCAAACGTGATGACCACTACACTACGGAAACCCTGCCAAGGACACCAGGATTGGTGGAGTACTGGAGAGCTGTACCCCACCAATGTGGAGCAGACGTACTATCTCGCAGGTGAGGCATCAGGTCGAGTTTTGATATGAAGGTCCCATGGGACTTCAAGAGTAAAGAGCTCCCCGTCGGGGAATCGAACCCCGGTCTTCCGCGTGACAGGCGGAGATACTGTCCACTATACTAACGAGGACTGCGCCTTCTGACTGGGAGCCATGGCCACCGATTACGAGGCGTGGTCTGTCTATTTTTGCTGCCAGCCAACAGGCAGACATTGCAAGAGGTGCACTCATTCAGAGTGAACCCCATGTCAGAGTGAATACCTACCCCAGGGGGTCCTCACTCAGATAATGAAGAAGACCATACATCCCTTCCAAGGAAAGATGAAAGTTACATTCGGAAAGGCCCCATGAGGCCATCTCCAACAGGAACCTTCAGATGAGGCCATGAAAATAAAGAAAGATCGTACACTTCAGGACAGGTCTCCCCCGCAAAGTCATGGCCTTGAGAAGACAAATGCCCTTACTGTGGTCTTTCAGCAAGGATGGGATGAGTCAGGTCAACTGACCATGACAGACTGTGGTCTCCAGTTTGTAAAGTGCAACAGCCAGAGAACCTGTGAAGCTAATTTACTGACTTGTACCACAATGGTTTGCCACTTAAGTACAAGGTTTCTCAGTCTTTGAGTTATCTACTTAACAAATAGAGAAAAGGCACTTGAAATGTAGTTGCGGTTGTCAAAGTCCATCAATCCTATTATTTGTTGATCAAGGCAAGGGTGAGCAAATTTTTTTTTACCCACGGAGATTTTAAACACAGTGCTGTTTCCGCTCGGTTTCGAGCCGAGGACCTTTCGCGTGTTAGGCGAACGTGATGACCACTACACTACGGAAACCCTGGTGGGAAAACTGAGATTG
Source organism: Solea solea (assembly GCF_958295425.1). Taxonomy (NCBI): domain Eukaryota; kingdom Metazoa; phylum Chordata; class Actinopteri; order Pleuronectiformes; family Soleidae; genus Solea; species Solea solea. Next base: position 12,833,323 of record NC_081151.1, read on the forward strand.
TAGATTTTGCCAAAATACAATGAGCCTGATAGCAATAGATGTGTGCTTTGACAGGAGGGAGCAAAAGGTCACATTTTGATAGGTGACAGGCTCTCACTGGGATCAGTTAACATACACACATTCAATGTATCACATGCACTGCAGAAGCAAATTGTTTCCGCTCGGTTTCGAACCGAGGACCTTTTGCGTGTGAAGCAAACGTGATGACCACTACACTACGGAAACCCTGCCAAGGACACCAGGATTGGTGGAGTACTGGAGAGCTGTACCCCACCAATGTGGAGCAGACGTACTATCTCGCAGGTGAGGCATCAGGTCGAGTTTTGATATGAAGGTCCCATGGGACTTCAAGAGTAAAGAGCTCCCCGTCGGGGAATCGAACCACGGTCTTCCGCGTGACAGGCGGAGATACTGTCCACTATACTAACGAGGACTGCGCCTTCTGACTCGGAGCCATGGCCACCGATTACGAGGCGTGGTCTGTCTATTTTTGCTGCCAGCCAACAGGCAGACATTGCAAGAGGTGCACTCATTCAGAGTGAACCCCATGTCAGAGTGAATACCTACCCCAGGGGGTCCTCACTCAGATAATGAAGAAGACCATACATCTCTTCCAAGGAAAGATGAAAGTTACATTCGGAAAGGCCCCATGAGGCCATCTCCAACAGGAACCTTCAGATGAGGCCATGAAAATAAAGAAAGATCGTACACTTCAGGACAGGTCTCCCCCGCAAAGTCATGGCCTTGAGAAGACAAATGCCCTTACTGTGGTCTTTCAGCAAGGATGGGATGAGTCAGGTCAACTGACCATGACAGACTGTGGTCTCCAGTTTGTAAAGTGCAACAGCCAGAGAACCTGTGAAGCTAATTTACTGACTTGTACCACAATGGTTTGCCACTTAAGTACAAGGTTTCTCAGTCTTTGAGTTATCTACTTAACAAATAGAGAAAAGGCACTTGAAATGTAGTTGCGGTTGTCAAAGTCCATCAATCCTATTATTTGTTGATCAAGGCAAGGGTGAGCAAATTTTTTTTTACCCATGGAGACTTTAAACACAGTGCTGTTTCCGCTCGGTTTCGAGCCGAGGACCTTTCGCGTGTTAGGCGAACGTGATGACCACTACACTACGGAAACCCTGGTGGGAAAACTGAGATTGTAGATTTTGCCAAAATACAATGAGCCTGATAGCAATAGATGTGTGCTTTGACAGGAGGGAGCAAAAGGTCACATTTTGATAGGTGACAGGCTCTCACTGGGATCAGTTAACATACACACATTCAATGAATCACATGCACTGCGGTAGCAAATTGTTTCCGCTCGGTTTCGAACCGAGGACCTTTTGCGTGTGAAGCAAACGTGATGACCACTACACTACGGAAACCCTGCCAAGGACACCAGGATTGGTGGAGTACTGGAGAGCTGTACCCCACCAATGTGGAGCAGACGTACTATCTCGCAGGTGAGGCATCAGGTCGAGTTTTGATATGAAGGTCCCATGGGACTTCAAGAGTAAAGAGCTCCCCGTCGGGGAATCGAACCCCGGTCTTCCGCGTGACAGGCGGAGATACTGTCCACTATACTAACGAGGACTGCGCCTTCTGACTGGGAGCCATGGCCACCGATTACGAGGCGTGGTCTGTCTATTTTTGCTGCCAGCCAACAGGCAGACATTGCAAGAGGTGCACTCATTCAGAGTGAACCCCATGTCAGAGTGAATACCTACCCCAGGGGGTCCTCACTCAGATAATGAAGAAGACCATACATCCCTTCCAAGGAAAGATGAAAGTTACATTCGGAAAGGCCCCATGAGGCCATCTCCAACAGGAACCTTCAGATGAGGCCATGAAAATAAAGAAAGATCGTACACTTCAGGACAGGTCTCCCCCGCAAAGTCATGGCCTTGAGAAGACAAATGCCCTTACTGTGGTCTTTCAGCAAGGATGGGATGAGTCAGGTCAACTGACCATGACAGACTGTGGTCTCCAGTTTGTAAAGTGCAACAGCCAGAGAACCTGTGAAGCTAATTTACTGACTTGTACCACAATGGTTTGCCACTTAAGTACAAGGTTTCTCAGTCTTTGAGTTATCTACTTAACAAATAGAGAAAAGGCACTTGAAATGTAGTTGCGGTTGTCAAAGTCCATCAATCCTATTATTTGTTGATCAAGGCAAGGGTGAGCAAATTTTTTTTTACCCACGGAGATTTTAAACACAGTGCTGTTTCCGCTCGGTTTCGAGCCGAGGACCTTTCGCGTGTTAGGCGAACGTGATGACCACTACACTACGGAAACCCTGGTGGGAAAACTGAGATTGTAGATTTTGCCAAAATACAATGAGCCTGATAGCAATAGATGTGTGCTTTGACAGGAGGGAGCAAAAGGTCACATTTTGATAGGTGACAGGCTCTCACTGGGATCAGTTAACATACACACATTCAATGTATCACATGCACTGCAGAAGCAAATTGTTTCCGCTCGGTTTCGAACCGAGGACCTTTTGCGTGTGAAGCAAACGTGATGACCACTACACTACGGAAACCCTGCCAAGGACACCAGGATTGGTGGAGTACTGGAGAGCTGTACCCCACCAATGTGGAGCAGACGTACTATCTCGCAGGTGAGGCATCAGGTCGAGTTTTGATATGAAGGTCCCATGGGACTTCAAGAGTAAAGAGCTCCCCGTCGGGGAATCGAACCACGGTCTTCCGCGTGACAGGCGGAGATACTGTCCACTATACTAACGAGGACTGCGCCTTCTGACTCGGAGCCATGGCCACCGATTACGAGGCGTGGTCTGTCTATTTTTGCTGCCAGCCAACAGGCAGACATTGCAAGAGGTGCACTCATTCAGAGTGAACCCCATGTCAGAGTGAATACCTACCCCAGGGGGTCCTCACTCAGATAATGAAGAAGACCATACATCTCTTCCAAGGAAAGATGAAAGTTACATTCGGAAAGGCCCCATGAGGCCATCTCCAACAGGAACCTTCAGATGAGGCCATGAAAATAAAGAAAGATCGTACACTTCAGGACAGGTCTCCCCCGCAAAGTCATGGCCTTGAGAAGACAAATGCCCTTACTGTGGTCTTTCAGCAAGGATGGGATGAGTCAGGTCAACTGACCATGACAGACTGTGGTCTCCAGTTTGTAAAGTGCAACAGCCAGAGAACCTGTGAAGCTAATTTACTGACTTGTACCACAATGGTTTGCCACTTAAGTACAAGGTTTCTCAGTCTTTGAGTTATCTACTTAACAAATAGAGAAAAGGCACTTGAAATGTAGTTGCGGTTGTCAAAGTCCATCAATCCTATTATTTGTTGATCAAGGCAAGGGTGAGCAAATTTTGTTTTACCCATGGAGACTTTAAACACAGTGCTGTTTCCGCTCGGTTTCGAGCCGAGGACCTTTCGCGTGTTAGGCGAACGTGATGACCACTACACTACGGAAACCCTGGTGGGAAAACTGAGATTGTAGATTTTGCCAAAATACAATGAGCCTGATAGCAATAGATGTGTGCTTTGACAGGAGGGAGCAAAAGGTCACATTTTGATAGGTGACAGGCTCTCACTGGGATCAGTTAACATACACACATTCAATGAATCACATGCACTGCGGAAGCAAATTGTTTCCGCTCGGTTTCGAACCGAGGACCTTTTGCGTGTGAAGCAAACGTGATGACCACTACACTACGGAAACCCTGCCAAGGACACCAGGATTGGTGGAGTACTGGAGAGCTGTACCCCACCAATGTGGAGCAGACGTACTATCTCGCAGGTGAGGCATCAGGTCGAGTTTTGATATGAAGGTCCCATGGGACTTCAAGAGTAAAGAGCTCCCCGTCGGGGAATCGAACCCCGGTCTTCCGCGTGACAGGCGGAGATACTGTCCACTATACTAACGAGGACTGCGCCTTCTGACTGGGAGCCATGGCGACCGATTACGAGGCGTGGTCTGTCTATTTTTGCTGCCAGCCAACAGGCAGACATTGCAAGAGGTGCACTCATTCAGAGTGAACCCCATGTCAGAGTGAATACCTACCCCAGGGGGTCCTCACTCAGATAATGAAGAAGACCATACATCTCTTCCAAGGAAAGATGAAAGTTACATTCGGAAAGGCCTGAGATTGTAGATTTTGCCAAAATACAATGAGCCTGATAGCAATAGATGTGTGCTTTGACAGGAGGGAGCAAAAGGTCACATTTTGATAGGTGACAGGCTCTCACTGGGATCAGTTAACATACACACATTCAATGAATCACATGCACTGCGGAAGCAAATTGTTTCCGCTCGGTTTCGAACCGAGGACCTTTTGCGTGTGAAGCAAACGTGATGACCACTACACTACGGAAACCCTGCCAAGGACACCAGGATTGGTGGAGTACTGGAGAGCTGTACCCCACCAATCTGGAGCGGACGTACTATCTCGCAGGTGAGGCATCAGGTCGAGTTTTGATATGAAGGTCCCATGGGACTTCAAGAGTAAAGAGCTCCCCGTCGGGGAATCGAACCCCGGTCTTCCGCGTGACAGGCGGAGATACTGTCCACTATACTAACGAGGACTGCGCCTTCTGACTGGGAGCCATGGCCACCGATTACGAGGCGTGGTCTGTCTATTTTGCTGCCAGCCAACAGGCAGACATTGCAAGAGGTGCACTCATTCAGAGTGAACCCCATGTCAGAGTGAATACCTACCCCAGGGGGTCCTCACTCAGATAATGAAGAAGACCATACATCTCTTCCAAGGAAAGATGAAAGTTACATTCGGAAAGGCCCCATGAGGCCATCTCCAACAGGAACCTTCAGATGAGGCCATGAAAATAAAGAAAGATCGTACACTTCAGGACAGGTCTCCCCCGCAAAGTCATGGCCTTGAGAAGACAAATGCCCTTACTGTGGTCTTTCAGCAAGGATGGGATGAGTCAGGTCAACTGACCATGACAGACTGTGGTCTCCAGTTTGTAAAGTGCAACAGCCAGAGAACCTGTGAAGCTAATTTACTGACTTGTACCACAATGGTTTGCCACTTAAGTACAAGGTTTCTCAGTCTTTGAGTTATCTACTTAACAAATAGAGAAAAGGCACTTGAAATGTAGTTGCGGTTGTCAAAGTCCATCAATCCTATTATTTGTTGATCAAGGCAAGGGTGAGCAAATTTTTTTTTACCCATGGAGACTTTAAACACAGTGCTGTTTCCGCTCGGTTTCGAGCCGAGGACCTTTCGCGTGTTAGGCGAACGTGATGACCACTACACTACGGAAACCCTGGTGGGAAAACTGAGATTGTAGATTTTGCCAAAATACAATGAGCCTGATAGCAATAGATGTGTGCTTTGACAGGAGGGAGCAAAAGGTCACATTTTGATAGGTGACAGGCTCTCACTGGGATCAGTTAACATACACACATTCAATGAATCACATGCACTGCGGAAGCAAATTGTTTCCGCTCGGTTTCGAACCGAGGACCTTTTGCGTGTGAAGCAAACGTGATGACCACTACACTACGGAAACCCTGCCAAGGACACCAGGATTGGTGGAGTACTGGAGAGCTGTACCCCACCAATCTGGAAGACGTACTATCTCGCAGGTGAGGCATCAGGTCGAGTTTTGATATGAAGGTCCCATGGGACTTCAAGAGTAAAGAGCTCCCCGTCGGGGAATCGAACCCCAGTCTTCCGCGTGACAGGCGGAGATACTGTCCACTATACTAACGAGGACTGCGCCTTCTGACTGGGAGCCATGGCCAACGATTACGAGGCGTGGTCTGTCTATTTTTGCTGCCAGCCAACAGGCAGACATTGCAAGAGGTGCACTCATTCAGAGTGAACCCCATGTCAGAGTGAATACCTACCCCAGGGGGTCCTCACTCAGATAATGAAGAAGACCATACATCTCTTCCAAGGAAAGATGAAAGTTACATTCGGAAAGGCCCCATGAGGCCATCTCCAACAGGAACCTTCAGATGAGGCCATGAAAATAAAGAAAGATCGTACACTTCAGGACAGGTCTCCCCCGCAAAGTCATGGCCTTGAGAAGACAAATGCCCTTACTGTGGTCTTTCAGCAAGGATGGGATGAGTCAGGTCAACTGACCATGACAGACTGTGGTCTCCAGTTTGTAAAGTGCAACAGCCAGAGAACCTGTGAAGCTAATTTACTGACTTGTACCACAATGGTTTGCCACTTAAGTACAAGGTTTCTCAGTCTTTGAGTTATCTACTTAACAAATAGAGAAAAGGCACTTGAAATGTAGTTGCGGTTGTCAAAGTCCATCAATCCTATTATTTGTTGATCAAGGCAAGGGTGAGCAATTTTTTTTTTACCCATGGAGACTTTAAACACAGTGCTGTTTCCGCTCGGTTTCGAGCCGAGGACCTTTCGCGTGTTAGGCGAACGTGATGACCACTACACTACGGAAACCCTGGTGGGAAAACTGAGATTGTAGATTTTGCCAAAATACAATGAGCCTGATAGCAATAGATGTGTGCTTTGACAGGAGGGAGCAAAAGGTCACATTTTGATAGGTGACAGGCTCTCACTGGGATCAGTTAACATACACACATTCAATGAATCACATGCACTGCGGAAGCAAATTGTTTCCGCTCGGTTTCGAACCGAGGACCTTTTGCGTGTGAAGCAAACGTGATGACCACTACACTACGGAAACCCTGCCAAGGACACCAGGATTGGTGGAGTACTGGAGAGCTGTACCCCACCAATCTGGAAGACGTACTATCTCGCAGGTGAGGCATCAGGTCGAGTTTTGATATGAAGGTCCCATGGGACTTCAAGAGTAAAGAGCTCCCCGTCGGGGAATCGAACCCCGGTCTTCCGCGTGACAGGCGGAGATACTGTCCACTATACTAACGAGGACTGCGCCTTCTGACTGGGAGCCATGGCGACCGATTACGAGGCGTGGTCTGTCTATTTTTGCTGCCAGCCAACAGGCAGACATTGCAAGAGGTGCACTCATTCAGAGTGAACCCCATGTCAGAGTGAATACCTACCCCAGGGGGTCCTCACTCAGATAATGAAGAAGACCATACATCTCTTCCAAGGAAAGATGAAAGTTACATTCGGAAAGGCCCCATGAGGCCATCTCCAACAGGAACCTTCAGATGAGGCCATGAAAATAAAGAAAGATCGTACACTTCAGGACAGGTCTCCCCCGCAAAGTCATGGCCTTGAGAAGACAAATGCCCTTACTGTGGTCTTTCAGCAAGGATGGGATGAGTCAGGTCAACTGACCATTTCGCGTGTTAGGCGAACGTGATGACCACTACACTACGGAAACCCTGGTGGGAAAACTGAGATTGTAGATTTTGCCAAAATACAATGAGCCTGATAGCAATAGATGTGTGCTTTGACAGGAGGGAGCAAAAGGTCACATTTTGATAGGTGACAGGCTCTCACTGGGATCAGTTAACATACACACATTCAATGAATCACATGCACTGCGGAAGCAAATTGTTTCCGCTCGGTTTCGAACCGAGGACCTTTTGCGTGTGAAGCAAACGTGATGACCACTACACTACGGAAACCCTGCCAAGGACACCAGGATTGGTGGAGTACTGGAGAGCTGTACCCCACCAATCTGGAGCGGACGTACTATCTCGCAGGTGAGGCATCAGGTCGAGTTTTGATATGAAGGTCCCATGGGACTTCAAGAGTAAAGAGCTCCCCGTCGGGGAATCGAACTCCGGTCTTCAACGTGACAGGCGGAGATACTGTCCACTATACTAACGAGGACTGCGCCTTCTGACTGGGAGCCATGGCGACCGATTACGAGGCGTGGTCTGTCTATTTTTGCTGCCAGCCAACAGGCAGACATTGCAAGAGGTGCACTCATTCAGAGTGAACCCCATGTCAGAGTGAATACCTACCCCAGGGGGTCCTCACTCAGATAATGAAGAAGACCATACATCTCTTCCAAGGAAAGATGAAAGTTACAATCGGAAAGGCCCCATGAGGCCATCTCCAACAGGAACCTTCAGATGAGGCCATGAAAATAAAGAAAGATCGTACACTTCAGGACAGGTCTCCCCCGCAAAGTCATGGCCTTGAGAAGACAAATGCCCTTACTGTGGTCTTTCAGCAAGGATGGGATGAGTCAGGTCAACTGACCATGACAGACTGTGGTCTCCAGTTTGTAAAGTGCAACAGCCAGAGAACCTGTGAAGCTAATTTACTGACTTGTACCACAATGGTTTGCCACTTAAGTACAAGGTTTCTCAGTCTTTGAGTTATCTACTTAACAAATAGAGAAAAGGCACTTGAAATGTAGTTGCGGTTGTCAAAGTCCATCAATCCTATTATTTGTTGATCAAGGCAAGGGTGAGCAATTTTTTTTTTACCCATGGAGACTTTAAACACAGTGCTGTTTCCGCTCGGTTTCGAGCCGAGGACCTTTCGCGTGTTAGGCGAACGTGATGACCACTACACTACGGAAACCCTGGTGGGAAAACTGAGATTGTAGATTTTGCCAAAATACAATGAGCCTGATAGCAATAGATGTGTGCTTTGACAGGAGGGAGCAAAAGGTCACATTTTGATAGGTGACAGGCTCTCACTGGGATCAGTTAACATACACACATTCAATGAATCACATGCACTGCGGAAGCAAATTGTTTCCGCTCGGTTTCGAACCGAGGACCTTTTGCGTGTGAAGCAAACGTGATGACCACTACACTACGGAAACCCTGCCAAGGACACCAGGATTGGTGGAGTACTGGAGAGCTGTACCCCACCAATCTGGAAGACGTACTATCTCGCAGGTGAGGCATCAGGTCGAGTTTTGATATGAAGGTCCCATGGGACTTCAAGAGTAAAGAGCTCCCCGTCGGGGAATCGAACCCCGGTCTTCCGCGTGACAGGCGGAGATACTGTCCACTATACTAACGAGGACTGCGCCTTCTGACTGGGAGCCATGGCGACCGATTACGAGGCGTGGTCTGTCTATTTTTGCTGCCAGCCAACAGGCAGACATTGCAAGAGGTGCACTCATTCAGAGTGAACCCCATGTCAGAGTGAATACCTACCCCAGGGGGTCCTCACTCAGATAATGAAGAAGACCATACATCTCTTCCAAGGAAAGATGAAAGTTACATTCGGAAAGGCCCCATGAGGCCATCTCCAACAGGAACCTTCAGATGAGGCCATGAAAATAAAGAAAGATCGTACACTTCAGGACAGGTCTCCCCCGCAAAGTCATGGCCTTGAGAAGACAAATGCCCTTACTGTGGTCTTTCAGCAAGGATGGGATGAGTCAGGTCAACTGACCATTTCGCGTGTTAGGCGAACGTGATGACCACTACACTACGGAAACCCTGGTGGGAAAACTGAGATTGTAGATTTTGCCAAAATACAATGAGCCTGATAGCAATAGATGTGTGCTTTGACAGGAGGGAGCAAAAGGTCACATTTTGATAGGTGACAGGCTCTCACTGGGATCAGTTAACATACACACATTCAATGAATCACATGCACTGCGGAAGCAAATTGTTTCCGCTCGGTTTCGAACCGAGGACCTTTTGCGTGTGAAGCAAACGTGATGACCACTACACTACGGAAACCCTGCCAAGGACACCAGGATTGGTGGAGTACTGGAGAGCTGTACCCCACCAATCTGGAGCGGACGTACTATCTCGCAGGTGAGGCATCAGGTCGAGTTTTGATATGAAGGTCCCATGGGACTTCAAGAGTAAAGAGCTCCCCGTCGGGGAATCGAACTCCGGTCTTCAACGTGACAGGCGGAGATACTGTCCACTATACTAACGAGGACTGCGCCTTCTGACTGGGAGCCATGGCGACCGATTACGAGGCGTGGTCTGTCTATTTTTGCTGCCAGCCAACAGGCAGACATTGCAAGAGGTGCACTCATTCAGAGTGAACCCCATGTCAGAGTGAATACCTACCCCAGGGGGTCCTCACTCAGATAATGAAGAAGACCATACATCTCTTCCAAGGAAAGATGAAAGTTACAATCGGAAAGGCCCCATGAGGCCATCTCCAACAGGAACCTTCAGATGAGGCCATGAAAATAAAGAAAGATCGTACACTTCAGGACAGGTCTCCCCCGCAAAGTCATGGCCTTGAGAAGACAAATGCCCTTACTGTGGTCTTTCAGCAAGGATGGGATGAGTCAGGTCAACTGACCATGACAGACTGTGGTCTCCAGTTTGTAAAGTGCAACAGCCAGAGAACCTGTGAAGCTAATTTACTGACTTGTACCACAATGGTTTGCCACTTAAGTACAAGGTTTCTCAGTCTTTGAGTTATCTACTTAACAAATAGAGAAAAGGCACTTGAAATGTAGTTGCGGTTGTCAAAGTCCATCAATCCTATTATTTGTTGATCAAGGCAAGGGTGAGCAAATTTTGTTTTACCCATGGAGACTTTAAACACAGTGCTGTTTCCGCTCGGCTTCGAGCCGAGGACCTTTCGCGTGTTAGGCGAACGTGATGACCACTACACTACGGAAACCCTGGTGGGAAAACTGAGATTGTAGATTTTGCCAAAATACAATGAGCCTGATAGCAATAGATGTGTGCTTTGACAGGAGGGAGCAAAAGGTCACATTTTGATAGGTGACAGGCTCTCACTGGGATCAGTTAACATACACACATTCAATGAATCACATGCACTGCGGAAGCAAATTGTTTCCGCTCGGTTTCGAACCGAGGACCTTTTGCGTGTGAAGCAAACGTGATGACCACTACACTACGGAAACCCTGCCAAGGACACCAGGATTGGTGGAGTACTGGAGAGCTGTACCCCACCAATCTGGAGCGGACGTACTATCTCGCAGGTGAGGCATCAGGTCGAGTTTTGATATGAAGGTCCCATGGGACTTCAAGAGTAAAGAGCTCCCCGTCGGGGAATCGAACTCCGGTCTTCAACGTGACAGGCGGAGATACTGTCCACTATACTAACGAGGACTGCGCCTTCTGACTGGGAGCCATGGCGACCGATTACGAGGCGTGGTCTGTCTATTTTTGCTGCCAGCCAACAGGCAGACATTGCAAGAGGTGCACTCATTCAGAGTGAACCCCATGTCAGAGTGAATACCTACCCCAGGGGGTCCTCACTCAGATAATGAAGAAGACCATACATCTCTTCCAAGGAAAGATGAAAGTTACATTCGGAAAGGCCTGAGATTGTAGATTTTGCCAAAATACAATGAGCCTGATAGCAATAGATGTGTGCTTTGACAGGAGGGAGCAAAAGGTCACATTTTGATAGGTGACAGGCTCTCACTGGGATCAGTTAACATACACACATTCAATGAATCACATGCACTGCGGAAGCAAATTGTTTCCGCTCGGTTTCGAACCGAGGACCTTTTGCGTGTGAAGCAAACGTGATGACCACTACACTACGGAAACCCTGCCAAGGACACCAGGATTGGTGGAGTACTGGAGAGCTGTACCCCACCAATCTGGAGCGGACGTACTATCTCGCAGGTGAGGCATCAGGTCGAGTTTTGATATGAAGGTCCCATGGGACTTCAAGAGTAAAGAGCTCCCCGTCGGGGAATCGAACCCCGGTCTTCCGCGTGACAGGCGGAGATACTGTCCACTATACTAACGAGGACTGCGCCTTCTGACTGGGAGCCATGGCCACCGATTACGAGGCGTGGTCTGTCTATTTTGCTGCCAGCCAACAGGCAGACATTGCAAGAGGTGCACTCATTCAGAGTGAACCCCATGTCAGAGTGAATACCTACCCCAGGGGGTCCTCACTCAGATAATGAAGAAGACCATACATCTCTTCCAAGGAAAGATGAAAGTTACATTCGGAAAGGCCCCATGAGGCCATCTCCAACAGGAACCTTCAGATGAGGCCATGAAAATAAAGAAAGATCGTACACTTCAGGACAGGTCTCCCCCGCAAAGTCATGGCCTTGAGAAGACAAATGCCCTTACTGTGGTCTTTCAGCAAGGATGGGATGAGTCAGGTCAACTGACCATGACAGACTGTGGTCTCCAGTTTGTAAAGTGCAACAGCCAGAGAACCTGTGAAGCTAATTTACTGACTTGTACCACAATGGTTTGCCACTTAAGTACAAGGTTTCTCAGTCTTTGAGTTATCTACTTAACAAATAGAGAAAAGGCACTTGAAATGTAGTTGCGGTTGTCAAAGCCCATCAATCCTATTATTTGTTGATCAAGGCAAGGGTGAGCAAATTTTTTTTTACCCATGGAGACTTTAAACACAGTGCTGTTTCCGCTCGGTTTCGAGCCGAGGACCTTTCGCGTGTTAGGCGAACGTGATGACCACTACACTACGGAAACCCTGGTGGGAAAACTGAGATTGTAGATTTTGCCAAAATACAATGAGCCTGATAGCAATAGATGTGTGCTTTGACAGGAGGGAGCAAAAGGTCACATTTTGATAGGTGACAGGCTCTCACTGGGATCAGTTAACATACACACATTCAATGAATCACATGCACTGCGGAAGCAAATTGTTTCCGCTCGGTTTCGAACCGAGGACCTTTTGCGTGTGAAGCAAACGTGATGACCACTACACTACGGAAACCCTGCCAAGGACACCAGGATTGGTGGAGTACTGGAGAGCTGTACCCCACCAATCTGGAAGACGTACTATCTCGCAGGTGAGGCATCAGGTCGAGTTTTGATATGAAGGTCCCATGGGACTTCAAGAGTAAAGAGCTCCCCGTCGGGGAATCGAACCCCAGTCTTCCGCGTGACAGGCGGAGATACTGTCCACTATACTAACGAGGACTGCGCCTTCTGACTGGGAGCCATGGCCACCGATTACGAGGCGTGGTCTGTCTATTTTTGCTGCCAGCCAACAGGCAGACATTGCAAGAGGTGCACTCATTCAGAGTGAACCCCATGTCAGAGTGAATACCTACCCCAGGGGGTCCTCACTCAGATAATGAAGAAGACCATACATCTCTTCCAAGGAAAGATGAAAGTTACATTCGGAAAGGCCCCATGAGGCCATCTCCAACAGGAACCTTCAGATGAGGCCATGAAAATAAAGAAAGATCGTACACTTCAGGACAGGTCTCCCCCGCAAAGTCATGGCCTTGAGAAGACAAATGCCCTTACTGTGGTCTTTCAGCAAGGATGGGATGAGTCAGGTCAACTGACCATGACAGACTGTGGTCTCCAGTTTGTAAAGTGCAACAGCCAGAGAACCTGTGAAGCTAATTTACTGACTTGTACCACAATGGTTTGCCACTTAAGTACAAGGTTTCTCAGTCTTTGAGTTATCTACTTAACAAATAGAGAAAAGGCACTTGAAATGTAGTTGCGGTTGTCAAAGTCCATCAATCCTATTATTTGTTGATCAAGGCAAGGGTGAGCAAATTTTTGATGAGGCCATCTCCAACAGGAACCTTCAGATGAGGCCATGAAAATAAAGAAAGATCGTACACTTCAGGACAGGTCTCCCCCGCAAAGTCATGGCCTTGAGAAGACAAATGCCCTTACTGTGGTCTTTCAGCAAGGATGGGATGAGTCAGGTCAACTGACCATTTCGCGTGTTAGGCGAACGTGATGACCACTACACTACGGAAACCCTGGTGGGAAAACTGAGATTGTAGATTTTGCCAAAATACAATGAGCCTGATAGCAATAGATGTGTGCTTTGACAGGAGGGAGCAAAAGGTCACATTTTGATAGGTGACAGGCTCTCACTGGGATCAGTTAACATACACACATTCAATGAATCACATGCACTGCGGAAGCAAATTGTTTCCGCTCGGTTTCGAACCGAGGACCTTTTGCGTGTGAAGCAAACGTGATGACCACTACACTACGGAAACCCTGCCAAGGACACCAGGATTGGTGGAGTACTGGAGAGCTGTACCCCACCAATCTGGAGCGGACGTACTATCTCGCAGGTGAGGCATCAGGTCGAGTTTTGATATGAAGGTCCCATGGGACTTCAAGACTAAAGAGCTCCCCGTCGGGGAATCGAACTCCGGTCTTCAACGTGACAGGCGGAGATACTGTCCACTATACTAACGAGGACTGCGCCTTCTGACTGGGAGCCATGGCGACCGATTACGAGGCGTGGTCTGTCTATTTTTGCTGCCAGCCAACAGGCAGACATTGCAAGAGGTGCACTCATTCAGAGTGAACCCCATGTCAGAGTGAATACCTACCCCAGGGGGTCCTCACTCAGATAATGAAGAAGACCATACATCTCTTCCAAGGAAAGATGAAAGTTACAATCGGAAAGGCCCCATGAGGCCATCTCCAACAGGAACCTTCAGATGAGGCCATGAAAATAAAGAAAGATCGTACACTTCAGGACAGGTCTCCCCCGCAAAGTCATGGCCTTGAGAAGACAAATGCCCTTACTGTGGTCTTTCAGCAAGGATGGGATGAGTCAGGTCAACTGACCATTTCGCGTGTTAGGCGAACGTGATGACCACTACACTACGGAAACCCTGGTGGGAAAACTGAGATTGTAGATTTTGCCAAAATACATGAGCCTGATAGCAATAGATGTGTGCTTTGACAGGAGGGAGCAAAAGGTCACATTTTGATAGGTGACAGGCTCTCACTGGGATCAGTTAACATACACACATTCAATGAATCACATGCACTGCGGAAGCAAATTGTTTCCGCTCGGTTTCGAACCGAGGACCTTTTGCGTGTGAAGCAAACGTGATGACCACTACACTACGGAAACCCTGCCAAGGACACCAGGATTGGTGGAGTACTGGAGAGCTGTACCCCACCAATCTGGAGCGGACGTACTATCTCGCAGGTGAGGCATCAGGTCGAGTTTTGATATGAAGGTCCCATGGGACTTCAAGAGTAAAGAGCTCCCCGTCGGGGAATCGAACCCCGGTCTTCCGCGTGACAGGCGGAGATACTGTCCACTATACTAACGAGGACTGCGCCTTCTGACTGGGAGCCATGGCCACCGATTACGAGGCGTGGTCTGTCTATTTTTGCTGCCAGCCAACAGGCAGACATTGCAAGAGGTGCACTCATTCAGAGTGAACCCCATGTCAGAGTGAATACCTACCCCAGGGGGTCCTCACTCAGATAATGAAGAAGACCATACATCTCTTCCAAGGAAAGATGAAAGTTACATTCGGAAAGGCCCCATGAGGCCATCTCCAACAGGAACCTTCAGATGAGGCCATGAAAATAAAGAAAGATCGTACACTTCAGGACAGGTCTCCCCCGCAAAGTCATGGCCTTGAGAAGACAAATGCCCTTACTGTGGTCTTTCAGCAAGGATGGGATGAGTCAGGTCAACTGACCATGACAGACTGTGGTCTCCAGTTTGTAAAGTGCAACAGCCAGAGAACCTGTGAAGCTAATTTACTGACTTGTACCACAATGGTTTGCCACTTAAGTACAAGGTTTCTCAGTCTTTGAGTTATCTACTTAACAAATAGAGAAGAGGCACTTGAAATGTAGTTGCGGTTGTCAAAGTCCATCAATCCTATTATTTGTTGATCAAGGCAAGGGTGAGCAAATTTTTTTTTACCCATGGAGACTTTAAACACAGTGCTGTTTCCGCTCGGTTTCGAGCCGAGGACCTTTCGCGTGTTAGGCGAACGTGATGACCACTACACTACGGAAACCCTGGTGGGAAAACTGAGATTGTAGATTTTGCCAAAATACAATGAGCCTGATAGCAATAGATGTGTGCTTTGACAGGAGGGAGCAAAAGGTCACATTTTGATAGGTGACAGGCTCTCACTGGGATCAGTTAACATACACACATTCAATGAATCACATGCACTGCGGTAGCAAATTGTTTCCGCTCGGTTTCGAACCGAGGACCTTTTGCGTGTGAAGCAAACGTGATGACCACTACACTACGGAAACCCTGCCAAGGACACCAGGATTGGTGGAGTACTGGAGAGCTGTACCCCACCAATGTGGAGCAGACGTACTATCTCGCAGGTGAGGCATCAGGTCGAGTTTTGATATGAAGGTCCCATGGGACTTCAAGAGTAAAGAGCTCCCCGTCGGGGAATCGAACCCCGGTCTTCCGCGTGACAGGCGTAGATACTGTCCACTATACTAACGAGGACTGCGCCTTCTGACTGGGAGCCATGGCCACCCATTACGAGGCGTGGTCTGTCTATTTTTGCTGCCAGCCAACAGGCAGACATTGCAAGAGGTGCACTCATTCAGAGTGAACCCCATGTCAGAGTGAATACCTACCCCAGGGGGTCCTCACTCAGATAATGAAGAAGACCATACATCTCTTCCAAGGAAAGATGAAAGTTACATTCGGAAAGGCCCCATGAGGCCATCTCCAACAGGAACCTTCAGATGAGGCCATGAAAATAAAGAAAGATCGTACACTTCAGGACAGGTCTCCCCCGCAAAGTCATGGCCTTGAGAAGACAAATGCCCTTACTGTGGTCTTTCAGCAAGGATGGGATGAGTCAGGTCAACTGACCATGACAGACTGTGGTCTCCAGTATGTAAAGTGCAACAGCCAGAGAACCTGTGAAGCTAATTTACTGACTTGTACCACAATGGTTTGCCACTTAAGTACAAGGTTTCTCAGTCTTTGAGTTATCTACTTAACAAATAGAGAAAAGGCACTTGAAATGTAGTTGCGGTTGTCAAAGTCCATCAATCCTATTATTTGTTGATCAAGGCAAGGGTGAGCAAATTTTTTTTTACCCATGGAGACTTTAAACACAGTGCTGTTTCCGCTCGGTTTCGAGCCGAGGACCTTTCGCGTGTTAGGCGAACGTGATGACCACTACACTACGGAAACCCTGGTGGGAAAACTGAGATTGTAGATTTTGCCAAAATACAATGAGCCTGATAGCAATAGATGTGTGCTTTGACAGGAGGGAGCAAAAGGTCACATTTTGATAGGTGACAGGCTCTCACTGGGATCAGTTAACATACACACATTCAATGAATCACATGCACTGCGGTAGCAAATTGTTTCCGCTCGGTTTCGAACCGAGGACCTTTTGCGTGTGAAGCAAACGTGATGACCACTACACTACGGAAACCCTGCCAAGGACACCAGGATTGGTGGAGTACTGGAGAGCTGTACCCCACCAATGTGGAGCAGACGTACTATCTCGCAGGTGAGGCATCAGGTCGAGTTTTGATATGAAGGTCCCATGGGACTTCAAGAGTAAAGAGCTCCCCGTCGGGGACTCGAACCCCGGTCTTCCGCTTGACAGGCGGAGATACTGTCCACTATACTAACGAGGACTGCGCCTTCTGACTGGGAGCCATGGCCACCGATTACGAGGCGTGGTCTGTCTATTTTTGCTGCCAGCCAACAGGCAGACATTGCAAGAGGTGCACTCATTCAGAGTGAACCCCATGTCAGAGTGAATACCTACCCCAGGGGGTCCTCACTCAGATAATGAAGAAGACCATACATCTCTTCCAAGGAAAGATGAAAGTTACATTCGGAAAGGCCCCATGAGGCCATCTCCAACAGGAACCTTCAGATGAGGCCATGAAAATAAAGAAAGATCGTACACTTCAGGACAGGTCTCCCCCGCAAAGTCATGGCCTTGAGAAGACAAATGCCCTTACTGTGGTCTTTCAGCAAGGATGGGATGAGTCAGGTCAACTGACCATGACAGACTGTGGTCTCCAGTTTGTAAAGTGCAACAGCCAGAGAACCTGTGAAGCTAATTTACTGACTTGTACCACAATGGTTTGCCACTTAAGTACAAGGTTTCTCAGTCTTTGAGTTATCTACTTAACAAATAGAGAAGAGGCACTTGAAATGTAGTTGCGGTTGTCAAAGTCCATCAATCCTATTATTTGTTGATCAAGGCAAGGGTGAGCAAATTTTTTTTTACCCATGGAGACTTTAAACACAGTGCTGTTTCCGCTCGGTTTCGAGCCGAGGACCTTTCGCGTGTTAGGCGAACGTGATGACCACTACACTACGGAAACCCTGGTGGGAAAACTGAGATTGTAGATTTTGCCAAAATACAATGAGCCTGATAGCAATAGATGTGTGCTTTGACAGGAGGGAGCAAAAGGTCACATTTTGATAGGTGACAGGCTCTCACTGGGATCAGTTAACATACACACATTCAATGAATCACATGCACTGCGGTAGCAAATTGTTTCCGCTCGGTTTCGAACCGAGGACCTTTTGCGTGTGAAGCAAACGTGATGACCACTACACTACGGAAACCCTGCCAAGGACACCAGGATTGGTGGAGTACTGGAGAGCTGTACCCCACCAATGTGGAGCAGACGTACTATCTCGCAGGTGAGGCATCAGGTCGAGTTTTGATATGAAGGTCCCATGGGACTTCAAGAGTAAGAGCTCCCCGTCGGGGAATCGAACCCCGGTCTTCCGCGTGACAGGCGGAGATACTGTCCACTATACTAACGAGGACTGCGCCTTCTGACTGGGAGCCATGGCCACGGATTACGAGGCGTGGTCTGTCTATTTTTGCTGCCAGCCAACAGGCAGACATTGCAAGAGGTGCACTCATTCAGAGTGAACCCCATGTCAGAGTGAATACCTACCCCAGGGGGTCCTCACTCAGATAATGAAGAAGACCATACATCTCTTCCAAGGAAAGATGAAAGTTACATTCGGAAAGGCCCCATGAGGCCATCTCCAACAGGAACCTTCAGATGAGGCCATGAAAATAAAGAAAGATCGTACACTTCAGGACAGGTCTCCCCCGCAAAGTCATGGCCTTGAGAAGACAAATGCCCTTACTGTGGTCTTTCAGCAAGGATGGGATGAGTCAGGTCAACTGACCATGACAGACTGTGGTCTCCAGTTTGTAAAGTGCAACAGCCAGAGAACCTGTGAAGCTAATTTACTGACTTGTACCACAATGGTTTGCCACTTAAGTACAAGGTTTCTCAGTCTTTGAGTTATCTACTTAACAAATAGAGAAGAGGCACTTGAAATGTAGTTGCGGTTGTCAAAGTCCATCAATCCTATTATTTGTTGATCAAGGCAAGGGTGAGCAAATTTTTTTTTACCCATGGAGACTTTAAACACAGTGCTGTTTCCGCTCGGTTTCGAGCCGAGGACCTTTCGCGTGTTAGGCGAACGTGATGACCACTACACTACGGAAACCCTGGTGGGAAAACTGAGATTGTAGATTTTGCCAAAATACAATGAGCCTGATAGCAATAGATGTGTGCTTTGACAGGAGGGAGCAAAAGGTCACATTTTGATAGGTGACAGGCTCTCACTGGGATCAGTTAACATACACACATTCAATGAATCACATGCACTGCGGTAGCAAATTGTTTCCGCTCGGTTTCGAACCGAGGACCTTTTGCGTGTGAAGCAAACGTGATGACCACTACACTACGGAAACCCTGCCAAGGACACCAGGATTGGTGGAGTACTGGAGAGCTGTACCCCACCAATGTGGAGCAGACGTACTATCTCGCAGGTGAGGCATCAGGTCGAGTTTTGATATGAAGGTCCCATGGGACTTCAAGAGTAAAGAGCTCCCCGTCGGGGAATCGAACCCCGGTCTTCCGCGTGACAGGCGGAGATACTGTCCACTATACTAACGAGGACTGCGCCTTCTGACTGGGAGCCATGGCCACCGATTACGAGGCGTGGTCTGTCTATTTTTGCTGCCAGCCAACAGGCAGACATTGCAAGAGGTGCACTCATTCAGAGTGAACCCCATGTCAGAGTGAATACCTACCCCAGGGGGTCCTCACTCAGATAATGAAGAAGACCATACATCTCTTCCAAGGAAAGATGAAAGTTACATTCGGAAAGGCCCCATGAGGCCATCTCCAACAGGAACCTTCAGATGAGGCCATGAAAATAAAGAAAGATCGTACACTTCAGGACAGGTCTCCCCCGCAAAGTCATGGCCTTGAGAAGACAAATGCCCTTACTGTGGTCTTTCAGCAAGGATGGGATGAGTCAGGTCAACTAACCATGACAGACTGTGGTCTCCAGTTTGTAAAGTGCAACAGCCAGAGAACCTGTGAAGCTAATTTACTGACTTGTACCACAATGGTTTGCCACTTAAGTACAAGGTTTCTCAGTCTTTGAGTTATCTACTTAACAAATAGAGAAAAGGCACTTGAAATGTAGTTGCGGTTGTCAAAGTCCATCAATCCTATTATTTGTTGATCAAGGCAAGGGTGAGCAAATTTTTTTTTACCCATGGAGACTTTAAACACAGTGCTGTTTCCGCTCGGTTTCGAGCCGAGGACCTTTCGCATGTTAGGCGAACGTGATGACCACTACACTACGGAAACCCTGGTGGGAAAACTGAGATTGTAGATTTTGCCAAAATACAATGAGCCTGATAGCAATAGATGTGTGCTTTGACAGGAGGGAGCAAAAGGTCACATTTTGATAGGTGACAGGCTCTCACTGGGATCAGTTAACATACACACATTCAATGAATCACATGCACTGCGGTAGCAAATTGTTTCCGCTCGGTTTCGAACCGAGGACCTTTTGCGTGTGAAGCAAACGTGATGACCACTACACAACGGAAACCCTGCCAAGGACACCAGGATTGGTGGAGTACTGGAGAGCTGTACCCCACCAATGTGGAGCAGACATACTATCTCGCAGGTGAGGCATCAGGTCGAGTTTTGATATGAAGGTCCCATGGGACTTCAAGAGTAAAGAGCTCCCCGTCGGGGAATCGAACCCCGGTCTTCCGCGTGACAGGCGGAGATACTGTCCACTATACTAACGAGGACTGCGCCTTCTGACTGGGAGCCATGGCCACCGATTACGAGGCGTGGTCTGTCTATTTTTGCTGCCAGCCAACAGGCAGACATTGCAAGAGGTGCACTCATTCAGAGTGAACCCCATGTCAGAGTGAATACCTACCCCAGGGGGTCCTCACTCAGATAATGAAGAAGACCATACATCTCTTCCAAGGAAAGATGAAAGTTACATTCGGAAAGGCCCCATGAGGCCATCTCCAACAGGAACCTTCAGATGAGGCCATGAAAATAAAGAAAGATCGTACACTTCAGGACAGGTCTCCCCCGCAAAGTCATGGCCTTGAGAAGACAAATGCCCTTACTGTGGTCTTTCAGCAAGGATGGGATGAGTCAGGTCAACTGACCATGACAGACTGTGGTCTCCAGTTTGTAAAGTGCAACAGCCAGAGAACCTGTGAAGCTAATTTACTGACTTGTACCACAATGGTTTGCCACTTAAGTACAAGGTTTCTCAGTCTTTGAGTTATCTACTTAACAAATAGAGAAAAGGCACTTGAAATGTAGTTGCGGTTGTCAAAGTCCATCAATCCTATTATTTGTTGATCAAGGCAAGGGTGAGCAAATTTTTTTTTTTACCCATGGAGACTTTAAACACAGTGCTGTTTCCGCTCGGTTTCGAGCCGAGGACCTTTCGCGTGTTAGGCGAACGTGATGACCACTACACTACGGAAACCCTGGTGGGAAAACTGAGATTGTAGATTTTGCCAAAATACAATGAGCCTGATAGCAATAGATGTGTGCTTTGACAGGAGGGAGCAAAAGGTCACATTTTGATAGGTGACAGGCTCTCACTGGGATCAGTTAACATACACACATTCAATGAATCACATGCACTGCGGTAGCAAATTGTTTCCGCTCGGTTTCGAACCGAGGACCTTTTGCGTGTGAAGCAAACGTGATGACCACTACACTACGGAAACCCTGCCAAGGACACCAGGATTGGTGGAGTACTGGAGAGCTGTACCCCACCAATGTGGAGCAGACGTACTATCTCGCAGGTGAGGCATCAGGTCGAGTTTTGATATGAAGGTCCCATGGGACTTCAAGAGTAAAGAGCTCCCCGTCGGGGACTCGAACCCCGGTCTTCCGCTTGACAGGCGGAGATACTGTCCACTATACTAACGAGGACTGCGCCTTCTGACTGGGAGCCATGGCCACCGATTACGAGGCGTGGTCTGTCTATTTTTGCTGCCAGCCAACAGGCAGACATTGCAAGAGGTGCACTCATTCAGAGTGAACCCCATGTCAGAGTGAATACCTACCCCAGGGGGTCCTCACTCAGATAATGAAGAAGACCATACATCTCTTCCAAGGAAAGATGAAAGTTACATTCGGAAAGGCCCCATGAGGCCATCTCCAACAGGAACCTTCAGATGAGGCCATGAAAATAAAGAAAGATCGTACACTTCAGGACAGGTCTCCCCCGCAAAGTCATGGCCTTGAGAAGACAAATGCCCTTACTGTGGTCTTTCAGCAAGGATGGGATGAGTCAGGTCAACTGACCATGACAGACTGTGGTCTCCAGTTTGTAAAGTGCAACAGCCAGAGAACCTGTGAAGCTAATTTACTGACTTGTACCACAATGGTTTGCCACTTAAGTACAAGGTTTCTCAGTCTTTGAGTTATCTACTTAACAAATAGAGAAAAGGCACTTGAAATGTAGTTGCGGTTGTCAAAGTCCATCAATCCTATTATTTGTTGATCAAGGCAAGGGTGAGCAAATTTTTTTTTTTACCCATGGAGACTTTAAACACAGTGCTGTTTCCGCTCGGTTTCGAGCCGAGGACCTTTCGCGTGTTAGGCGAACGTGATGACCACTACACTACGGAAACCCTGGTGGGAAAACTGAGATTGTAGATTTTGCCAAAATACAATGAGCCTGATAGCAATAGATGTGTGCTTTGACAGGAGGGAGCAAAAGGTCACATTTTGATAGGTGACAGGCTCTCACTGGGATCAGTTAACATACACACATTCAATGAATCACATGCACTGCGGTAGCAAATTGTTTCCGCTCGGTTTCGAACCGAGGACCTTTTGCGTGTGAAGCAAACGTGATGACCACTACACTACGGAAACCCTGCCAAGGACACCAGGATTGGTGGAGTACTGGAGAGCTGTACCCCACCAATGTGGAGCAGACGTACTATCTCGCAGGTGAGGCATCAGGTCGAGTTTTGATATGAAGGTCCCATGGGACTTCAAGAGTAAAGAGCTCCCCGTCGGGGAATCGAACCCCGGTCTTCCGCGTGACAGGCGGAGATACTGTCCACTATACTAACGAGGACTGCGAATTCTGACTGGGAGCCATGGCGACCGATTACGAGGCGTGGTCTGTCTATTTTTGCTGCCAGCCAACAGGCAGACATTGCAAGAGGTGCACTCATTCAGAGTGAACCCCATGTCAGAGTGAATACCTACCCCAGGGGGTCCTCACTCAGATAATGAAGAAGACCATACATCTCTTCCAAGGAAAGATGAAAGTTACATTCGGAAAGGCCCCATGAGGCCATCTCCAACAGGAACCTTCAGATGAGGCCATGAAAATAAAGAAAGATCGTACACTTCAGGACAGGTCTCCCCCGCAAAGTCATGGCCTTGAGAAGACAAATGCCCTTACTGTGGTCTTTCAGCAAGGATGGGATGAGTCAGGTCAACTGACCATGACAGACTGTGGTCTCCAGTTTGTAAAGTGCAACAGCCAGAGAACCTGTGAAGCTAATTTACTGACTTGTACCACAATGGTTTGCCACTTAAGTACAAGGTTTCTCAGTCTTTGAGTTATCTACTTAACAAATAGAGAAAAGGCACTTGAAATGTAGTTGCGGTTGTCAAAGTCCATCAATCCTATTATTTGTTGATCAAGGCAAGGGTGAGCAAATTTTTTTTTACCCATGGAGACTTTAAACACAGTGCTGTTTCCGCTCGGTTTCGAGCCGAGGACCTTTCGCGTGTTAGGCGAACGTGATGACCACTACACTACGGAAACCCTGGTGGGAAAACTGAGATTGTAGATTTTGCCAAAATACAATGAGCCTGATAGCAATAGATGTGTGCTTTGACAGGAGGGAGCAAAAGGTCACATTTTGATAGGTGACAGGCTCTCACTGGGATCAGTTAACATACACACATTCAATGAATCACATGCACTGCGGTAGCAAATTGTTTCCGCTCGGTTTCGAACCGAGGACCTTTTGCGTGTGAAGCAAACGTGATGACCACTACACTACGGAAACCCTGCCAAGGACACCAGGATTGGTGGAGTACTGGAGAGCTGTACCCCACCAATGTGGAGCAGACGTACTATCTCGCAGGTGAGGCATCAGGTCGAGTTTTGATATGAAGGTCCCATGGGACTTCAAGAGTAAAGAGCTCCCCGTCGGGGAATCGAACCCCGGTCTTCCGCGTGACAGGCAGACTGTCCACTATACTAACGAGGACTGCGCCTTCTGACTGGGAGCCATGGCCACCCATTACGAGGCGTGGTCTGTCTATTTTTGCTGCCAGCCAACAGGCAGACATTGCAAGAGGTGCACTCATTCAGAGTGAACCCCATGTCAGAGTGAATACCTACCCCAGGGGGTCCTCACTCAGATAATGAAGAAGACCATACATCTCTTCCAAGGAAAGATGAAAGTTACATTCGGAAAGGCCCCATGAGGCCATCTCCAACAGGAACCTTCAGATGAGGCCATGAAAATAAAGAAAGATCGTACACTTCAGGACAGGTCTCCCCCGCAAAGTCATGGCCTTGAGAAGACAAATGCCCTTACTGTGGTCTTTCAGCAAGGATGGGATGAGTCAGGTCAACTGACCATGACAGACTGTGGTCTCCAGTTTGTAAAGTGCAACAGCCAGAGAACCTGTGAAGCTAATTTACTGACTTGTACCACAATGGTTTGCCACTTAAGTACAAGGTTTCTCAGTCTTTGAGTTATCTACTTAACAAATAGAGAAAAGGCACTTGAAATGTAGTTGCGGTTGTCAAAGTCCATCAATCCTATTATTTGTTGATCAAGGCAAGGGTGAGCAAATTTTTGATGAGGCCATCTCCAACAGGAACCTTCAGATGAGGCCATGAAAATAAAGAAAGATCGTACACTTCAGGACAGGTCTCCCCCGCAAAGTCATGGCCTTGAGAAGACAAATGCCCTTACTGTGGTCTTTCAGCAAGGATGGGATGAGTCAGGTCAACTGACCATTTCGCGTGTTAGGCGAACGTGATGACCACTACACTACGGAAACCCTGGTGGGAAAACTGAGATTGTAGATTTTGCCAAAATACAATGAGCCTGATAGCAATAGATGTGTGCTTTGACAGGAGGGAGCAAAAGGTCACATTTTGATAGGTGACAGGCTCTCACTGGGATCAGTTAACATACACACATTCAATGAATCACATGCACTGCGGTAGCAAATTGTTTCCGCTCGGTTTCGAACCGAGGACCTTTTGCGTGTGAAGCAAACGTGATGACCACTACACTACGGAAACCCTGCCAAGGACACCAGGATTGGTGGAGTACTGGAGAGCTGTACCCCACCAATGTGGAGCAGACGTACTATCTCGCAGGTGAGGCATCAGGTCGAGTTTTGATATGAAGGTCCCATGGGACTTCAAGAGTAAAGAGCTCCCCGTCGGGGAATCGAACCCCGGTCTTCCGCGTGACAGGCGGAGATACTGTCCACTATACTAACGAGGACTGCGCCTTCTGACTGGGAGCCATGGCGACCGATTACGAGGCGTGGTCTGTCTATTTTTGCTGCCAGCCAACAGGCAGACATTGCAAGAGGTGCACTCATTCAGAGTGAACCCCATGTCAGAGTGAATACCTACCCCAGGGGGTCCTCACTCAGATAATGAAGAAGACCATACATCTCTTCCAAGGAAAGATGAAAGTTACATTCGGAAAGGCCCCATGAGGCCATCTCCAACAGGAACCTTCAGATGAGGCCATGAAAATAAAGAAAGATCGTACACTTCAGGACAGGTCTCCCCCGCAAAGTCATGGCCTTGAGAAGACAAATGCCCTTACTGTGGTCTTTCAGCAAGGATGGGATGAGTCAGGTCAACTGACCATGACAGACTGTGGTCTCCAGTTTGTAAAGTGCAACAGCCAGAGAACCTGTGAAGCTAATTTACTGACTTGTACCACAATGGTTTGCCACTTAAGTACAAGGTTTCTCAGTCTTTGAGTTATCTACTTAACAAATAGAGAAAAGGCACTTGAAATGTAGTTGCGGTTGTCAAAGTCCATCAATCCTATTATTTGTTGATCAAGGCAAGGGTGAGCAAATTTTTTTTTAACCATGGAGACTTTAAACACAGTGCTGTTTCCGCTCGGTTTCGAGCCGAGGACCTTTCGCGTGTTAGGCGAACGTGATGACCACTACACTACGGAAACCCTGCCAAGGACACCAGGATTGGTGGAGTACTGGAGAGCTGTACCCCACCAATCTGGAGCGGACGTACTATCTCGCAGGTGAGGCATCAGGTCCAGTTTTGATATGAAGGTCCCATGGGACTTCAAGAGTAAAGAGCTGCCCGTCGGGGAATCGAAACCCGGTCTTCCGCGTGACAGGCGGAGATACTGTCCACTATACTAACGAGGACTGCGCCTTCTGACTGGGAGCCATGGCCACCGATTACGAGGCGTGGTCTGTCTATTTTTGCTGCCAGCCAACAGGCAGACATTGCAAGAGGTGCACTCATTCAGAGTGAACCCCATGTCAGAGTGAATACCTACCCCAGGGGGTCCTCACTCAGATAATGAAGAAGACCATACATCTCTTCCAAGGAAAGATGAAAGTTACATTCGGCAAGGCCCCATGAGGCCATCTCCAACAGGAACCTTCAGATGAGGCCATGAAAATAAAGAAAGATCGTACACTTCAGGACAGGTCTCCCCCGCAAAGTCATGGCCTTGAGAAGACAAATGCCCTTACTGTGGTCTTTCAGCAAGGATGGGATGAGTCAGGTCAACTGACCATGACAGACTGTGGTCTCCAGTTTGTAAAGTGCAACAGCCAGAGAACCTGTGAAGCTAATTTACTGACTTGTACCACAATGGTTTGCCACTTAAGTACACATTTTCTCAGCCTTGAGTTACCTGTTTAACAAATACAGAAAATGCACTTGAAATGCAATTCTGGCTGTTAAAGTCCATCCATCTGATTATTTGTTGATCAAGGCAAGGGTCAGCAAATTCTTTTTCCATGGGCAGTGCTGTTTCTGCTTGGTTTCAAGCCCAGGCTATATTGCGGCTAATTTAGCCAACAGCTAAAGGTTTCTCTCTTTAAGCATTAATTAAGCAAAATGTAACGCTGTTCATCTCTTACTGTAAAGTGTAAAACATGTATCTCTTAACGACAACTTCATAGTAGTACAGAAATAATTACGCATGTATCAACCATTGCTAACACTTGCTTTTTACGAGTTTGTTGTGACCTCTGCTTCTTTTTGATGATTTCCTTTGCCTGCTGATTTGGACCTCTACCTGTGTATCGAGTACTGCTTGATAAGTAATTGATTTAAATAATTGAATTGATTTACTTCTCTGTCTTGAGTCTTATAGTGATGTTCGATGAATATTAATGCTGCTGTTTCACTGCTATGATCAAATGAATAAGGCAAAATGCACTTGACTCATTTCTTCTTATAAGTGGAGTGAGTGGAAGTGGCAGCTGGAGAGCAGAGGGGTCCAGAGGAAAACACTCGGCTGTATTTACACTTGATTGACTCACATTAAAGAGCTGCTTCAAATGAAGATGAGGTGTTTGCAGAGATTAACAGCACTGGAAAGTTTGAACACCATGCAGGTGGTGGGAATCAACTCATACATCATTAATAAAAGTCATAAACAAATCAAAGCAGAATCGCAGTCAATCATGGATGTTGCAAAAATGTATCCATATGTAGCCGGCTCGCTCTGCAGTGCACGAAAACACGGGACACAGGGGTAGTTTCTCACTGACGTTTTATTCCTGTATGATGGCGACATAAAACAATATGGATGTGAGTGAGATCGACATCCTCTCCACAAAATGCCTCTCTTAGTCAGGAACAGTGTAGAAATACAACACTATCTCCTAAAACTTATCACATCTCTTCATACAGTGAATCACACAACTTAACATTTGAACATAACAAATGGAGGCTGAGAAACCACACACATACCTGTATGATCCTCTCCACAAAATCCCTATACACACAAAACAAAATCCATTTAGCATGTAGGCTATTACATGGAGAACACGTTGGCGCATGCGCACCACACACACACACACACTCACTTGCACGCACACACATTGAGAAATCATGGCAAAATAAGCAAAAAAGTCTCTCTCTGTTGCTCAAAACGGCTCCCAAAGTCATGCTACACAACAGAAAATACAATGAACACATCTCGGAACAGTAATACATTAACGTTTGTTCACTAAATTAGCACTAAAAGTCAAAAACATAACTTTTTTACCCTGGAGACTCAACTGCATACCTTTCTTAGTCAGGAACAGCGTAGACTGACCAGAGAGCTACAGACGTCATATCTGCAGACTTTCTAAATAAAAAGTTGGGTTTGTAAAAATTATGGAAATAAAAAAAATAAAACCACAACAATTTGAATAATCCATATTGCAGGCAAACACATACTACACACTATGGTTCGACACTGCAAAATTTAGGATTGATCTATATGATACTAAAGGCATTTTTTACATTATACAGTTCTGAACTCAACTTTTTTTGTTTTTCCATTAGTGATGGTACCTGGTACAAGGTGCTTTTTTTAGTGCCTGCTCTGGTGAGGTTCCAAGCGAGCTGAGTCGAAACAAGAATCAAATTAAACAAAGCTGGTGTATTTAGTGACAGCACTGTCGCAAGTCAGTGATCGCGAGCCGAATCACAACTCGTCCAGCCGTATTTCAGTTCAGTGACTGTGTCAGACAAAGTCTGTGTTCCGATCATGCAGGAAGTACCAAACTAATATTTTTAATTACCTGAGGCTTAATGATGATTAATGATTCAGTACCACAAAAAGAACTGCTTTGCTCGTTTGTGTTGCATATAAAATGATGTGACAGCAGTTTTGTGCAGCAGTGCTATGACGACCCCGCCCATGTTGAAGAGGTACTATAGTAATGGAAAACCATGTGCCTGTTAACAATAACAATAACAATAGATTTTATTCCTCAGCTTCTACCTTTCTGATGCAACCATCTCATTTGTTTGGGATTGGAAACAGCTAGGAACATGCTATTCCACTACTGCCAACATTGCTGATTCAGCTGTTGTCATTTCATGCAGTTTGACATGAATATGAGTAGTATATTTATTATTGTTATTATTATTATTATTTTATCTTTTTTTTTTTGTGATTTTCCTTGTCCATTGTTAATTAGTCAATAATCACATGTTTAAATCCAGGACAGAATACAGGCTTAAGGTCATTTTTTAAATTACAATTAATTAATTAATTGCATTTTTAAACATGAAATTTGCACAACATTATCCATAAAACTACTACTGGAGAGGATTCCTGAATATTTTAAACCTGATATTCTTTTTGTTCAGAAACAATATAATATGCACTTTCATTGCACTTCATTGGCTTTAAAATTAATTCATTAATTTTCCACCAATCCCTGCTGACATAGAATGAAAGGCAGGATGTGCACAAATTGTGTGAAAAGTACTGCACAGCCACAGCAGTGAATAACCTTCCTACACACATTGCTACTGCATATCTTTCTTTTTTTTAACTGTGAAATCACTGTGGCTGTCTGCTCGCCACCGCTGTGTCATGTGACAGCATGACCACTGTGATGGAAATTCTTAACCCTCAGTGAGTCTTTAGCATTATTAAATATTATTTATTTAGAGCCATTGCTAATTGAAAGTTGTTAGGAGTACATTTTATGGTGAAGACTGAGCTAGTTTCACAGTTGGCTCCAAGAGGAAGGTATTGTTTTTATTCCTTGCAAGTAAGAGACCAATCAGAACCTCATGTAATGAAAAACATTTGACTATGATGGAGCCATGAGCAGATTATTCTAGAGATACTGATTCTAATAAAAATGTCAAAGATGTGAAAGTTCATTAGACAGATGAGTATATGCATCAACTTTAGGACAAGTCACATAGTGCAGTAGTGGCTCGAACCGTTGCTTGCAGCAAAAAGACAGAGGTTTGGTTGATGTTGCCTCTGTTCTCCTTGGCCAAGTATATTCAAATAAATGTCCTTAACCCTTGAAGACCTACGCCTACTCACAATGAAATGAATATCTGCAACCAAGGTCTATTTGAATACTTTGGGTGTCAAAGGGAACACTGTGTTACTGGTGAAGAGTAAACGAGGATGGCACACAACAAAAATGAAAAAAATTCAGGCTCGCCTAAAAACAAAAAAAGCAGTTTCAAGGATGAGTATCTATTTGGAATGATCCAGCAGCAGCTCTACACTTCTATCAAATCAAAGTACAATTATGTAACCATTATCACTGTAAAGGTTGACTTTGATCAAGTGAAGCAAAACTATATTACAGAGCTTTTAGTACAGAAAGTACAGACGAGGTACTCAACTCATCACAGACTCGAGGGCCTTCTTCACACCCAACAAGAACACACAGCAGAGCAGGAGAAGAGGAGGACCGAAGTGTTCATGCAAGATGTCAAAGGATGGCTGCACACACTGCCACTTTTAATGAAATAGGAGCAACATACTGACTGTAGAGGAGAAACTAAAACTGAAGTATTTATTTCAGCATCAGTAATGATTGTCTAGTACCAATGTTGGCGCTGATGTTATCGATACATGTACCAATCCGCCCATCCTTACATTTCAGTGATAGTCAAAGCTCAGCTTACACATTACTGATCTGACAACTTGCCAAATGTGATAAAATTGTAAAAGTCACACTGTCTGACTTCCATTTGCTCCGGGGCGTCTCAGCAAATGCTTGGTAAAGTCAGGAGTCACCATGAAACATTTGTCAGCATCTCTACATCTGACAACATCATGTAACTTCCCCACATTTGGCTGACCATTCCTCAAGATATAAAATACCATGGGTGGGTGCAAAATGAGGACCTTAGCTATTTTCTCCACCCCCCACCCAAGTGAAAGTTTAATTAAAAGATATGATCTTAACTTCAAACCCACTCCTGCTGCCAAGTCAAGGACTGTACACTGAAGCCCAGTGTGCTGGACTATAATGCCTGTGAAGCTATACTGACACTACAGAAGTTCTGCTGGCCAGATCTGACCCGCAATGTCCTTACTGGAAATAACGACACAAAAATCAGTAAAAAGGCAGCAGGGACAGAGAAATGGGTGGGTGCTGTCCATTGGCACTTTTCCATTATACAGTTCTAGCGCTATTCGGCTCTACTCGACTTAACTACTTGGTTAAGTATCAGGCACATAATTTTCCATTACTATAGTAACTGATCACAGTTCAGTGATGACACAATCTAACCAATCAGTGTCTGGCTGTTAATGTCACATTTTAGTAACAGCTAAGCTTGCTTGTAACCAAAAACCAAAAAAAGCACCAGGTACCAGGTACTATCCCTGGTCAGCATTGTCCCTATCTTACTATTTTTACTACTTGTTTGTTTCATATGTATATATGGATATAGTGCCACATAATATGTCTTTTTTCTTTTAGTCTGCCTTCTCTAATTATGTAAGTGCCCACACAGAAGGCCAGGGTCACTAGTCGCCACAGTCCAGTGTTTATCTATTTGCCTTAGAACAACTGCACTATTCTCGTCAACAGTTACCATAGCAACCAAGGTTACCCTGGGGGCCCATATTGATAAAAAAAAAATGTAGAGATGTTTAAACATCCAAGATGTCAAGAGGAGATGTGTGAGTTAGGTAAGACATGAGCTAATGGAATTGACATTCTCCACAAGCTCAAATGTGAGGACTGTTTGAAACTATGGCTCTCATCTTCAATGCATTAATCATGATTAATTACCTGTATTGCATGTTGTTATTTGCACACCATGTTGTTTTAAAACACAGTGGCAATTTTGTGATAAAAAAAAAGAAATCATCTGACAGCCCTAGTTTAAACTGTTCTCAATTGGTCTTTAAACTCCAAACAGCAGTGAAAGTGGTGAAGGAGACATTATGTCAATCCAAGCCAATCCAATTCAACTTTATTTATAAAGCAACAGCTGAAACAAAGTGCTGTACATCAGAGATAAATAAGAGAAATACAATATAAAATGTACATCATGAACCTAACAACGAACAATAAAGCAATACAATAAAAGGGTCAAGGGTAACTTATGACTCTAACTCTCTAATGATGAATGCAAAAGTCAGGACCACACTGGAGGTGTGAGCACTAAGCAGGATGTCTGCATTGCTGAATGTGCTTTTCATTTCAGCCAGATTAGATGTAAGTGAGCCGCTTTGCTCCTTTTGAGATTTTGGAACTTGGAACCCCTGTTTTCTCCACCAGCTTCGAGGTTCATAGCCAAGACAAAAAAAGCACCTTTCACCACAATATAACTGTGTATATCTGTCACATATGTCACAAAACAACACTTCCTTTACACTTTTCAAAGCAAAAGTACTAAATGTTGTTCCACTCAATCCAGTCAATTTTTTTAACATGAAATGTTCTTAACTTAAAACATGACATGTTTGCAAGCCCAGCACTTGCTCAACTTCATACTCAAGAGGCGTGACTTTTAGCTGAGGTTTAAAACTATTTAAAACATCTCATCTGCATTCAGCTCTGCAGAAGACAAGTTAATAGCCTATTTTGAAATTTTAATCCAGTTTGGATCAGGTCAGCTGAGTTTTTTATTTCATATCTATTAATGTATAATATTAATTTGCACTGCACATCCAGGGAAACTCAGTAAAGCATATAACATATGAGGCTATGATTATTATTTACATCATTAGCAGCAGTAGTATTGTCATTATTATTATGCTATGATTAAAATTAATATTTTATATATACATATGTATGTACAAATGATAAAGGGTATGTGCACACTTTATAATACAGTAAGCAAAATCATAGATAAACCAAAGATGCATTGACCCTAAGTACTCATTCATGCTGCATGTGCACCCACGGTAAATTGCTGTGGGAACAATGAACAACTACTTATATGGACATCCTGGGTGTGTGTTTATAGGGTATATATTCAGGTTTTCTTTTTTTTAGTCTTATGTGTTGTTGAGTCAAAGTTCTGATTCATTTTATATCACATTTTAGTAGTGATATAAAATAGCAATAATTGTGCAGAAGTCACGAAATAGACCGATTTTCTTTTCTTTTTGTTCATGAAAATGAGCCAAGTGAATTTTGAACAGTGACGTATTTCCAAATTTCACAAATTCAATCCGATTTTAAACATTTTTAGTAGCGAACATTTTTGCTCAGGTATGTTTATATACAGTAGTTTGTGAAAAGGAAAAAAAAAAAAAAGTTTCATCAGTTTGCCTAGGTTGTGCTGAAAAAAAAGACATGACACTCTATTTTGCATATTCTTATAGCCTCTATATATACTGTATGTTTAAACATTGGATGGAAAAAAACGGCCAAAATGCTCTGTGTTCTAAGGGCTCCTAAAAGAAAGTGTTAGACTCCCACAATCCACAAATAACAAATCCATAGCATGAATACCAATTGATTTGTTGAAGAGTTAAAATATTAAATTGTACACTGAATTTAATTGCCTTTTAAATTGTTGTTTGTGTTTGTAATTTATATGTTTTTGGAAAGAAAATGTTCCACAAAAAAAATTTAACCTGGCGCAATCGCTCTCTGTTATAATGCTGAAGGAAATAGTCAAAATGATGACACATTTTGTGTTTTTCACTTTCCAGTCCTATTTTCAGCAAGAAGTAATGATTCTTTGTCAACCAACCAATGGACTGCAGTGTATCTAGATCTGCTTTTTAGGTGCTGGACCAGGTTGTTTATTACGTTTTTTAAAACGTAATAATGTAAGTGTAATGTAAAGAACCAAACCAATCTTTACTGCCTGGTGGAAAAAGTTGTGTTTTATCTGTTGCCTATGAATACAATCTGAATTATGAATTTTTTATAATGTTGCTGTATTTTATTACAATCTATTCACCCGTAAAAAAACATTAAAAACAGGGGGGGAAATCAACAACAATAAAAAAAAAACCCAAATCCATTTGTCCTACAGCTACTGATACAATAACATGTCTCTGTGAGATTGCCTGATAACAAAATCAATTGAATTTCATTTATGCTAACTCCATATAATATGTGATCAATAGTTTCCATTACAGGGGGAGTGTTGAAATACCACACCCACCTGTCTTCAAGGCTGTTTGAATATGCACAGCACACTTTTATGTCTGTTATGATCCTCATGTCTCCAGACTGTAGCGATGACCTCAGACCTGCTAACTCCAAGGCCAGCAACCAAGACATTTATCAATATGGATTTTCTGGCAACACCTCTGATAGAAGATACAATTGGAAAAGCAAATGCCAAAAATAATCACTTCAGTGGATCAGTGGATATAAAGTGTAAATGTGTAAGCTTTATGAAGGATATGCTAAAACCCTCATCTTGGAACACAAAATTGACATTTGACCTCTCATTCAAGAGGCGTCTTCACTTCTGAAAGTCTGTGGTGAAATCCAGGAACTTTGACCTCTGTGAAGTCCAGTGTGTCCTAATAACACTTAGGACATGTCGACAATGGTTCCACAAAGACATTATAATGGATAAAGCTGTGATGTTTTGGCAGGCAGAAAACACACACACGCACACACACACATACACACAGTGACTTTTTGTTAAGTTGGTATAAATCTCTCTCTTTAAAAATGAGAAGTAGAAAAAAAAAGAATAAAGAGCCAAATGCCAGCTCCCGTTTTGTTTACTGACAGTGGCACAATAGGCTCTTCCTCATATTGATATATACCCTTGTAAATAAATGAATAAATATATACAGTACAATATACTTATTTCCTGTGGACGGCAGCATTGCACCCCTCAGTGTACACAGTCTGCCAGAAATTATTAGAAGGAAAAACTTCAAAAAGTAAGACAATCCATAAAAAAGGTTGCTATGTATGAATTGTTGAAATTGTCTGAAAATGTAGGAGACAGCAACCCAAACTGACCTCTGCAGGGAATTGCTGACTCAGCATTCGTGAGATGGTCAGGTTGTGCATCGCCTCTACTGCTGTAATTCTGCTTCACCTTATTTGGTCGTTCATCAGTCTGCCTCATGTTGGATTCACCACCACTAATACTCGACATAAGCGGGCAAATCTGGTTGAAAGCACAAACACGAGTCTTTCATTAAAAAGGCACCAGCAGCTTTACCATTTTATCACAGCTGACAGCTTGTCAGCTTCATGATAACAGAGTGGCCGTCCGTACCTTCTTGTTGTGTGTTACCACTGAACCTGCTGCCCGACAGAGCTGAGAGAAGGTGCATCATCTTTTGGGTCATCAGCAAACACAGGGAACATGAATGTGCTGCACCTTGAGAGTGAACATGTCGGTCATTCCTTCTTTAGAACCAATAACAAAATGACCACAGTGCAACAATAGCACAGGGTCAAAATCCCTATAAAATCCCTATAAAACTGCTTAGTTTGCTCAGTAGAATCAGCCAGTTATCTTGGACATTTTGACAAATTATGAAACTGCGAGATGAGCATTTACTCACATCACAGTGAAATGAAAAGTCTTTTGAAATGTGTCATCCTGAATTTATTCAATTGTCTTTGTTTGGGTGTATTTCATTTCATGATGCTGTTCAGCACCATTGTTTCATCAACCCTTTAACTTCAAAGACGACACGTTTGCACAAGCACACTTTGCATTACCGTCATTACGCGACGTGTGGATGTTGCGGTAATTTCACTCGCGCCTTTTCAGGAAGCCGGCGAATCAGCGTCTTTGTCAGCAGAGAGGAGACAGTTTGAAAAATTCCATAGATTCCATTTGTTGGCCTTTTTTTGGACATTGAAAGACACAAAGACACAAACAGATGTTATTTTAAAAATCTGTTATACTGTTCAAATATCAAAATGAAGCAAAATCTTGTTAATACACTATTTTGACATGCAGTAAATTGTAAATAACTGCCAGCTATTGAAAGTTATTCTGGAAAAATGGGCAAAAGCACTTAGTTAACATTAACATTAACACCATAAAGGGGCAAGAAACATTTTCTTGCCCCTTTATAAGCAAAAAAAAGTCCATACGGACATTTTGAGGTTTAGGTGTTAAAGGATTAAATGACACAAAATCTTAATTACGTTCATACAGTATGTATTGTACATGTTATCAAGCTTAACATGTTCACCCTGACATAGCCAAGTAAGAGTTAATATGACCACTAAGAAATTCAAATATATTTGAAAAACAGTATCTTCAACAATGAATCAATGTGGCAGTTCTATCAAAGTGTAAATAAAATAGTTTCCTGTCTCTTCACAGTAAGGAAGCCTTCAGGAGAATGAATATTTTATAGATTTTTTTTCTTTTTTGTATCTGTCTTGGTTGTCTTCTGTAGATTCTGTCCCTGTGTGTCTTGAGTGGTGTGACTTCCTGCTTTACTTTGTAGTTTTTTCATATTGTGTACCTAGGGTTTGTCCCAGTGTGCTTTTAATCTCTCTGCTGCTCCTGTTTCTTTGTCAGTTTTCTCTTTTGCCCCCTCTTGTTTCTGAATATCTTAGTTGAATTTTGGAACTTTTTATTGCGCTTCGCCCTCACCTGACCTGGTTTATGGATTTTCTTCACGTACACTAAGCCTGCATTTGAATCTTTAGTTCTGATTGTCCATTAGGAAAGAAAAGGATCTTTATTGTCATTATATAACTGAAACTGCACAACAAAATAGCGAGGTTTAATGAAGGGCTGATCGGAGCCGCTAAGACTTTGCACACCGCCGTAATAGACCAACCTGACTGAATGTGTCTAAATTCACGCATGTTTTTTTATGGTGGGAGAAAATGGCGCGTCCGGAGGAAACGCACACAGACACAGGGAGAACATGCAAACTCCACACGCAAACCCAGCACCTTCTTGCTGTGAGGCAACAGTGTGAACACTGGCAGTTATTTTCCTTTACTTTGAAATTCTGTTGTGGTTCGAAAACTTTAATTTCAGACACATTCTCAAATACCACAGGGCATTTCATCTACTGCTGTGCTAGAGGTTAACACAATGCCTAAGAAACCCACATTGTCAAAAAGGTTTCTTAATATGTTCTTAAATTTAATACCTGCATTACAACTCACATGCACTGCCTTTACGTGTTGAAGTGTTTTTTCTATAGAACAGTACTTTTATTGTTTTCATAAGATTGTGGCGTTTTGACTGCTTCTGTCTTCGTTTTCATTTTCTTCATCTCAGACCTTGTGTCTTCTCTCATGTGTTCAAAAATATAACTTTTAATTAAAATGCCTTGTCAGATTGAGCTGTCACAAAGGATTTATTTTTTTCTTCAGTTAGGATTTGGTGGGATTTTAATTTTCACATTGTACATAATATTGTTAACAGATAATTACTGCAGTGTTACTAAGGAAGCACTTTATAGTTTGGCAAACATGAAGCACTTACTTACTCCTAGCTCTTGTTTGTACCCAAATGTTGAAATGCACTTATTGTAAGCGTCTGCGTAATGACATGCAATGTAATGTAATGGAAGCCATCACTTCTCCACTCACATGTTTAAAGCAGGAGTTTTCTTTTCTCAGAAAATTTGTTTTGTTAAACCTCTTATTTTCAGAATTTGGCGTTTAACTTTAGTTAGCTCACCGACATTCTTCATCTACCTGTTCTGGTTTGTCAGCTGTTTGACATCTAGAGAGTTAAAAGTTTTTAGTAGATAATATGCCTAAGATAATAACATTGTACCAGAAAGAGGGATGTATACAAAATAAATTTATTTAAAATAAAACTAGTGAATAGAAATAGTGTGTTATATGTTCTTTCCTTATTTTAAAATGTTATTATTTATTTGCTGAGAATCGATAAATAAAGGGTGATGACAAAATAAAGTATAGGAAACAATTGGTTTTGTCCTTT
Organism: Solea solea; assembly: GCF_958295425.1. NCBI lineage: Eukaryota > Metazoa > Chordata > Actinopteri > Pleuronectiformes > Soleidae > Solea > Solea solea. The sequence goes on from NC_081151.1 coordinate 12,871,076, forward strand.
CACTTGAAAGCACAATCTTAAACTAACCCTAAAAAGTCATGCTGGATTTCTACAAAATAATTAATATATGTGACATGAAAGAAAATCTTTTCACAAAGAGTTTCAAATGCATGTTGATTAAAAGTACAGTGTGTGATTAAATGTAATGTAATACATTCTGCCCCAGCACTCTAAACCCATAAAATCTATAATTTAAATATTCAATAAATTATACAATACAGTATTAAATAATATAATTTCTTTCAAAAGAAGTGGTAGTAAAAAAAACAAAAAAAACAAACAGCAGTACAAAACATTAGCGACACTCATTAAACAAGTAAATCACAGCAAATGCATTATTTTAAGAGCCACTTTTCTAACCACAGTATTAACATAAATGCATTATTTAGCACAAACACAATTTATTTAATTTAAATATGATATTTAAAAAGGTTCCCACTGGATGAATAATGTTAAGACATTGTCTCCACCTGCGTCTCCTGCACCATTTTTTGGCCTGTTTTTGGACATTGAGACAAAGGCTCAAATGTTATTACTTTCGCCCCACAGAGTGGGAGTGAAGTATTGTTTTTGGTGGTTCTGTCTGTGTGTGCTTCCACACTTGCTTGCAATATGAGCAACAGAGGCTGACAGAGGCTTGTTGCATGAATGGGGGAAAGTCTCCCATCTCTGATTGCCTTGTTTTAAATACGTTTTATACTGTTATTTTTATGGTTAAAATAAGCAAAAAATGCCCAGACGGCTTGGGTGTTAAAGGGTACATGTAAAAGTTTAAATAAAAATAAAATACAAATTCTCTGTTGCTACAAATGTAATAGCTTTGAAGAAGAAGAGGATGAGAGTGAGGGGATAAGGATGAAAATAACTGATAAACTAATTATATTAGAAAATAATATAAAGAATTTTAAATTGTGATGAAGAACTGGGGTCTAAACACAAGACAAGATAATATTAATTCTTTTTTTTGATTTGTATGTGTGACATACGGCTGCTAATTGGGTGCCCGGTGTATGAAATCACTGACACTACTCAAATCAGGCCAGTTTGCATAAGAAGAGTGTCGAGTCAGCGGCTTAGAAAGTCGCAGTGCAGCTGTGGTCGGATATTTAGGTTCCAGTGTGATCGTGTTCCACCTTTGAGGATGTGTGTGACCCATGCTAGGGCGTCATCCTGCACCTGCCCCTGTTTGTTTTTCTCATGACTTCAGAGAAGAGCAAGGATACACTGTTCCACCGGCCAACATCTCCCACACTGAACTGTGTTATTTAAGTTATCTTGCAGTGATAACTTGGACTAAGTCAGTGGAACAAAGCAGTTTGTTGAAGACACACCCAGGATAGTCATGTAGTGGCAGCCACATCCGACCAGATGGAGTGGATGTGGGTGAGTAGGTAAAAGGGGTTGTCTTCTAATCAAAGGGATCCCTCCCTGGGTTTAATTCCTGGCGCCTCATGCCGATGTGTTCCTGGGCAAGGTTTAAAGCTGCAGTGTACTTTTTACCATGTCACTCTCTATTTGGTCTTTATGAACAGAAACAATGTAACATTATTTGTTTTCTGTGTTTTTAAGACATCAGGCAAAACTATCAGACCTGACTGAGAGAGAATTTGTTTGTATATAGCAGGTGGTCATCAGTGGACTGATATGGGTTTTTCTGTGGCTGGTGCTAATGCTTAACTTTAGGAATCAGTGCAGCTGATGAACACTATCAGTGGTTCCCAAAGACTGGGTCGGGACCCACCCCCAGGAGATTTATTTTGGGTCTGTGTAACTAATTTGCATAGTCTTCCCAACATTTTGGTTTTGTGAATTTGTTTTAAATGGCACTGAAATGTTAAGTAATTTACCAAACATCTCTGAGAAATAATTTGTTTACCACATCAACATTACATTAGGTGTTACATATAAACATTTTACATCATGCACACATTTGCTCAGATGTAGACTAATGAGTCATCAAGACTGGAATAGCACTGTATAAGTACAAACTCATTTAACTCAGTTTAATCTGTGCAATATTGAGGGGGAATACATCATCCTTAATGATCAAATAAGACAGAGCTGTGCAGCTGTGTGGTCTGAAAACTGAACAGAGAAAACTTATTCAACCTTAGTATACAAGGAGGCAGATGTACTGAGATATTATATGTCCCTATTTCAGTTGCAGGCTGTGCCTAAAAACATGGAGGCTGTTTACTGCAGGAGTGATGCAGATAGACAAACTGCACTTTCCCTGTTCATACATATGTATTTATTGGAGCACAGAGGGAAAAATGGGAGTTTTACGTGAGAACAGGCAATGATTGATTGTGAGTGATTATGTATTCTGTTGTATGTATGAATGTTGCCAGTGAAAGTATGCATCTGTGTTGAAGTGAACATTATCCCCATCTAAACAGGTGTAAATCAGGTGCAGGTTTGAGAGTATTTTACCACAAGGATTTCTTGTTCACTATTCATTTCCCATTCATTTTGTGGAAGATGGAAGCTCCATGATGGATAAAGGAAGGAGTACTTAGAGTTCAGCACTGGCTGAACTGAACCAAGCTTAACATTCACTGAGGCTGCTCAAACTCTGTGTTACCCTGTCCCCCAAATGGTCATTGTTTATTTTGTTTACAGACATATGCAGTGTAAATGATAGTCACTATGCACATAAATGTAAAATAAATAAACACACATAAGCAGGCTGTAAAACAGTCCCGGAAACTATTTTCAAAATATTACTTTGGACCCAGCCTTTCGAGTCCCAACAGGCTCCAGTGGCATATAAACACTCTAGATTACGTTTAACTTTGGCCGTAAAATACCGTTAGAGTGTGGTGGCGTGTGCTGATTATAAAATCTGCTGCAGGCTTGGTATATCCAACCTAAAATGAAGAGGGACAGCGTAACTGTGCTGCTTATGCTCCACTTGCAAATGTCTGTGCCTCTGCCCCTGGGTGGAGAAGACACCACTTCACGAAATTTATCAAAGTGAGAATTTCTGCTTTCATGTTAACCAAGTGAGATGAGCACAATATCCTGATGCAAAATAATCAGGTGCTTTCATCCATCATGTGTGTGACTTGTGCGTGGGGTGGAGTGGCTCAGTGGTTAAGACCGGTACCCTGTGTGCAAAAGACTTCATAGTCGCAAGTTCAACTCCTGTACTCTGTCGCTTTGGATAAAAAGGTCTGCTAAATGACACGACATGACTGTCATGTCCTGTAAGTGAACAATCCTTGATGTTTATCCAGGGAGTGACCTGTCTCGATCAGTACATTGGTGTGAAAATGTAATTTCAAAATGTTAGTCTGTACGTTTACATGCACAGTTTAATCGAGCTAAGGTCGTAGTCCGACTAAGACAGGCAATTTGCAGAGTCCGAGTTTACATGCGGAGGAGATAATCGTACATCTGACTCCGTCTACATAGTTGATGTTGTATCTCCTATAAGCTGGTACAAATTGAATCAGTTTCCTGTTGACCTTTATGTCACAGAAAAACAAACAGCCAACGGCAACCATTAACACAGCCTTTTTCAAACAGGGGGGACGCGATTTTTTGAAGTCCTAACTAAAGTTGAGCAGGCGGAACTTTTGGTCTTGCGGTAACCCGCACTTATTTTAGTGACACACCACAAACAAAATCTACACTGGTGACAAGGTTTTGATAATAGAGAAGTTTCTGAGGGGCAAAAAGAAAACTGTGCAATGTTTCGGAAACTAACAACAAGCCAATGTCAGCCAAACAGAACAATGATTCACAATCACCAAACCCCAAGACGAGAAAATGCAACCAAAGACCTCTCTGTGTGTTGTGTCTCAAAACATTGGCAGGGGACAGCATTTATATAAAATGATATAAAAAAAATTAGTTTAGGTTATTGATATTGGTAAAGTATTCTTTGTTATCCAATGTTATATTTATTGTTTAAAAGATTACACTATGATAGTTATAATTGCACATTTCATATTTTTATTTAAAATTGCTTTCTCACAAAGCAATATTGAGGTTATTTATATTGCTGAAGCAAAATGTTATTTGCACAACAGATTATTGAACGAAAAGTGAAATGTTTCTTCTAATATTGATTCAATAAATGTTATACTTGACAAATTGTTACAATTTCGTGAGAGTTGCGGGGCCCCGGGAAATTTCTTCCTCCAAAGGGGGGCCCAACAGAAAAAGTTTGAGAACCATTGCATTAACATGTACCTGCTGTAAATGTTAATGTGATACAAATTAGATGGAGCATTGTTGTGGTTGCTGTGTTGGCTGAAGAAAGACACCACTGTATGATTTCCGGCAACAGTACTGCAGTTTATATGTCGCCTCCTTCTACTTCTTGGTCAAAGACCAGGGAGGACATTGTGACTTGTGACTCCACAATGTCCATTGTGACTCCTACTCCTATCTAAGCGGAGATAGGAATAGGAGTAATCAGACTATGACTATAACACTTCCGGGTTTGAGAACCGTCCTCGCTGTTCGCTTACTTGAGAATTGGAACAGAACTTGGACTGAGCCTGATGACGTCTTCACAAGTACAGGAGTACGCAAGTACACACAAGTATGGATATTGAAAAAAGGGCCTAGTATGGGGTGCTCATGCTGAAAATAACCCCATAGACTAGCTACATTTTAATCTGACTAACATATTGACTTTTATCACAATGTGACTGAAATTGTACTAAATTAAATATCTGACTGGGAGTCAAATTATTAGAGGTCCGGACATCACATGGACCAGGGCTGGATTCAACCTGTCAGAGTTCACTGTCACTTTCGGAGATTGACTGATATATTGCAAAACATGACCGAATGAATATATTCAACAATGCCCCTGGTGTCCTTATTTACTAGTTTGGAACCAGGTGAGGGTATTATTCCAGACCTGTGGTATCCTGACATCTTCAACTTAACTTCCCTTCATCTAACTCCAGAGAGTCACTGAAAGTTTACAAGAGCCAATGGATGCAATCTGGCTTTGTGAAAAACATTCAACTCTGGAGTCTACCACCTAAGGATAGCATTGCTGTCACTGGAACGATAGGTGTCACATTAGCATAACTTCATTATTAGCAATGGACAGTTTAATTTAAATGTTCTCTTGTTAACCCGTCTCCGCCAGTTATCCACTATCTTAACTTTTTTTGATGAAAACAAATGGTGAGGAGATGAGTTGTCTGACAAATGTATGTGTTGTATAGTATAATACATCTATAGAGGTGAACAGCATTGTTCCCTGTCAGAAAGCCTTACCTTGATTGTGTGACTTCAGCAACTGGAGCTCATTAGGATGGTGCCACAGTGGTTACCACTGTTGCCTCACCTAGGTTCTGTGTTCTATGTTGAGTTAGTATTTTTAGTCCCTGAGATAGTTTTCGCTTGGTGCTCTATAGTTTCCTCCCAAAATCAAAAAAGTATTAGGGTAATTCTCCAGTCAGGGCCCTTGACCGAGGCACTAACATTTATTCTGGAGTTGGTCCGCAGGCGTTGCTGTTGCTAAGTGGCTGCCCACTGCTCCTAGTTGTAGGAAGGTTCCTAGTATAGGACAGATGAAATTCAGAGGACAAACTTCCCCACAGGGATTAGTAAAGTTACCATAACCTTATTACATGTATACATTTAGCTGACCCCAAACTGGCCCAGGTGCTCTGCACTTGTTCCACAGTGCCTTCCCCAAGGCAATCCCCACAGGGATTAGTAAAGTTACCATAACCTTATTACATGTATACATTTAGCTGACCCCAAACTGGCCCAGGTGCTCTGCACTTGTTCCACAGTTCCTGCCCCAAGGCTTTGAAAAAGAGAGCCTTCTGTAGCTCTTCTGTCACCCAGAAAAGTGGGATCAATGGAAATCAGACACCTGGGAAGAGATGTATAGTCTTATTCATTATCTGAGTGAGGAACCCCTGGGGTAGGTATTCACACCGAATTCACTCATTGCTTGTTGGCTGGCAGCAAAAATAGACAGACCACTCCTCGTAATTGATGGCCATGGCTCCCAGCCAGAGGGCGCAGTCCTCGTTAATATAGTGGACAGTATCTCCGCCTGTCACGCGGAAGACCGGGGTTCGATTCCCCGACGGGGAGCTCTTTACTCTTGAAGTCCCATGGGACCTTCATGTCAAAACTTGACCATTCCCTGATGCCTCACCTGCGAGGTCGTACGCCCCTCTGGATTTTGTGGGCTACAGCTCTCCAGTACTCCACCAATCCTGGTGTCTTTAGCAGGGTTTCCGTAGTGTAGTGGTCATCATGTTTGCTTCACACACAAAAGGTCCTCGGTTCGAAACCGAGAGGAAATATTATGCTTCCGCAGTGCATGTGATTCATTGAATGTGTGTATGTTAACTGATCCCAGTTAGAGCCCGAGCAGTATTTGATCCGTATATTTGCTGCTGAAAGACATAGCTCAAGGCCCTCGTCTCATTGAGATGGGGAATATGACCAAGAACAGAGCCTTCTGAAGCTCTTCTGTCACCCAGAAAGGTGGGATCAACGGAAATCAGACACCAACAGTCTGGAGAGAGATCAACACAACACAGTTGTGCTCCAGCTGACATTTGAATGGAACTATCACACTCAGTCGATACTTATACAGTCTGCACCCCCAGTGGACCACTTTTCAAGGTAGTGTTCATGAGCAAACTTTCAAAGTCTCCATGAAACACATTTTGCTGATCCCTATCCTGACCATCAAAAACCAAATGGATGGACTTTAGCAACCACAACTGGATTTAATGTGCTTTTTCTGGATTTGTTAAGTAGATAACTCAAAGACTGAGAAACACTGTACTTAAGTGGCAAACCAATGGGGTACAGGTCAGGAAATTAGCTTCTGACATTCTCGGCTGTGTTGCGCTGTTCAAACTGGAGACCGTATTCTGTCATAGTCAGGCTCGTTGGATTTTGGGAAAATCTCCAATCTCAGGTCCCCCGCCAGGGTTTCCGTAGTGTAGTGGTCATCACGTTCGCCTAACACGCGAAAGGTCCTCGCCTCGAAACCGAGCGGAAACAGCACTGTGATTGAAGTCTCCCTGGACGAAAAACTTTGCTCACCCTTGCCTTGATCAACAAATAATAGGATGGATGGACTTTGACAACCACAATTCAAGTTCTCTCTCTGTTTTTGTAAGTAGATAACTCAAAGACAGAAACCTTGTACTCAAGTGGCAAACCGTTGTGGTACAAGTCAGTAAATTAGCTTCTCAGGTCCTCTGGCTGTTGCACTTTACAAACTGGAGACCACAGTCTGTCATGGTAGGTTGACCTGACTCATCCCATCCTTGCTGAAAGACCACAGTAAGGGCATTTGTCTTCTCAAGGCCATGACTTTGTGGGGGAGACCTGTCCTGAAGTGTACCAATGTTTCTTTATTTTCATGGCCTCATCTGAAGGTTCCTGTTGGAGATGGCCCGATGGGGCCTTTCCGATTGTAACTTTCGCCTTTCCTGGGAAGACATGTATGGTCTTCTTCATTATCTGAGCGAGGACCCCCTGGGGTGGGTATTCACTCCGACATGGGGTTCACTCTGAATGAGTGCACCTCTCGCAACGTCTGCCTGTTGGCTGGCAGCAAAAATAGACAGACCACGCCTCGTAATTGATGGCCATGGCTCCCAACCAGGGGGCGCAGTCCTCGTTAGTATAGTGGACAGTATCTCCGCCTGTCACGCGGAAGACCGGGGTTCGATTCCCCGACGGGGAGCTCTTTACTCTTGAAGTCCCATGGGACCTTCATGTCAAAACTCGACCATTCCCTGATGCCTCACCTGCGAGGTCGTACGGCCCCCCCACCCTCCGGATTTTGTGGGCTACAGCTCTCCAGTACTCCACCAATCCTGGTGTCCTTAGCAGGGTTTCCGTAGTGTAGTGGTCATCATGTTTGCTTCACACGCAAAGGTTCTCGGTTCGAAACCGAGCGGAAACAATTTGCTTCCGCAGTGCATGTGATTCATTGAATGTGTGTATGTTAACTGATCCCAGTTAGAGCCCGATCAGTATTTGATCCGTATATTTGCTGCTGAAAGACATAGCTCAAGGCCCTCGTCTCATTGAGATGGGGAATATGACCAAGAAGAGAGCCTTCTGAAGCTCTTCTGTCACCCAGAAAGGTGGGATCAACGGAAATCAGACACCAACAGTCTGGAGAGAGATCAACACAACACAGTTGTGCTCCAGCTGACATTTGAATGGAACTATCACACTCAGTCGATACTTACACAGTCTGCACCCCCAGTGGACCACTTGTCAAGGTAGTGTTCATGAGCAAACTTTCAAAGTCTCCATGAAACACATTTTGCTGATCCCTATCCTGACCATCAAAAACAAAATGGATGGACTTTAGCAACCACAACTGGATTTAACGTGCTTTTTCTGGATTTGTTAAGTAGATAACTCAAAGACTGAGAAACACTGTACTTAAGTGGCAAACCAATGGGGTACAGGTCAGGAAATTAGCTTCTGACATTCTCCGCTGTGTTGCGCTGTTCAAACTGGAGACCGTATTCTGTCATAGTCAGGCTCGTTGGATTTTGGGAAAATCTCCAATCTCAGGTCCCCCGCCAGGGTTTCCGTAGTGTAGTGGTCATCACGTTCGCCTAACACGCGAAAGGTCCTCGGCTCGAAACCGAGCGGAAACAGCACTGTGATTGAAGTCTCCATGGACGAAAAACTTTGCTCACCCTTGCCTTGATCAACAAATAATAGGATGGATGGACTTTGACAACCACAATTCAAGTTCTGTCTCTGTATCTTTAAGTAGATAACTCAAAGACAGAAACCTTGTACTCAAGTGGCAAACCGTTGTGGTACAAGTCAGTAAATTAGCTTCTCAGGTCCTCTGGCTGTTGCACTTTACAAACTGGAGACCACAGTCTGTCATGGTCAGTTGACCTGACTCATCCCATCCTTGCTGAAAGACCACAGTAAGGGCATTTGTCTTCTCAAGGCCATGACTTTGTGGGGGAGACCTGTCCTGAAGTGTACCAATGTTTCTTTATTTTCATGGCCTCATCTGAAGGTTCCTGTTGGAGATGGCCCGATGGGGCCTTTCCGATTGTAACTTGCGCCTTTCCTGGGAAGACATGTATGGTCTTCTTCATTATCTGAGTGAGGACCCCCTGGGGTGGGTATTCACTCCGACATGGGGTTCACTCTGAATGAGTGCACCTCTCGCAACGTCTGCCTGTTGGCTGGCAGCAAAAATAGACAGACCACGCCTCGTAATTGATGGCCATGGCTCCCAACCAGGGGGCGCAGTCCTCGTTAGTATAGTGGACAGTATCTCCGCCTGTCACGCGGAAGACCGGGGTTCGATTCCCCGACGGGGAGCTCTTTACTCTTGAAGTCCCATGGGACCTTCATGTCAAAACTCGACCATTCCCTGATGCCTCACCTGCGAGGTCGTACGCCCCCTCCGGATTTTGTGGGGGCTCTACTGGAGAGCTGTAGCTGTAGCTCTCCAGTACTCCACCAATCCTGGCGTCCTTAGCAGGGTTTCCGTAGTGTAGTGGTCATCATGTTTGCTTCACACGCAAAGGTTCTCGGTTCGAAACCGAGCGGAAACAATTTACTTCCGCAGTGCATGTGATTCATTGAATGTGTGTATGTTAACTGATCCCAGTTAGAGCCCGATCAGTATTTGATCCGTATATTTGCTGCTGAAAGACATAGCTCAAGGCCCTCGTCTCATTGAGATGGGGAATATGACCAAGAAGAGAGCCTTCTGAAGCTCTTCTGTCACCCAGAAAGGTGGGATCAACGGAAATCAGACACCAACAGTCTGGAGAGAGATCAACACAACACAGTTGTGCTCCAGCTGACATTTGAATGGAACTATCACACTCAGTCGATACTTATACAGTCTGCACCCCCAGTGGACCACTTGTCAAGGTAGTGTTCATGAGCAAACTTTCAAAGTCTCCATGAAACACATTTTGCTGATCCCTATCCTGACCATCAAAAACAAAATGGATGGACTTTAGCAACCACAACTGGATTTAATGTGCTTTTTCTGGATTTGTTAAGTAGATAACTCAAAGACTGAGAAACACTGTACTTAAGTGGCAAACCAATGGGGTACAGGTCAGGAAATTAGCTTCTGACATTCTCCGCTGTGTTGCGCTGTTCAAACTGGAGACCGTATTCTGTCATAGTCAGACTCGTTGGATTTTGGGAAAATCTCCAATCTCAGGTCCCCTGCCAGGGTTTCCGTAGTGTAGTGGTCATCACGTTCGCCTAACACGCGAAAGGTCCTCGGCTCGAAACCGAGCGGAAACAGCACTGTGATTGAAGTCTCCCTGGACGAAAATCTTTGCTCACCCTTACCTTGATCAACAAATAATAGGATGGATGGACTTTGACAACCACAATTCAAGTTCTCTGTCTGCTTTTGTAAGTAGATAACTCAAAGAGAGAAACCTTGTACTCAAGTGGCAAACCGTTGTGGTACAAGTCAGTAAATTAGCTTCTCAGGTCCTCTGGCTGTTGCACTTTACAAACTGGAGACCACAGTCTGTCATGCTCAGTTGACCTGACTCATCCCATCATTGCTGAAAGACCACAGTAAGGGCATTTGTCTTCTCAAGGCCATGACTTTGTGGGGGAGACCTGTCCTGAAGTGTACCAATGTTTCTTTATTTTCATGGCCTCATCTGAAGGTTCCTGTTGGAGATGGCCCGATGGGGCCTTTCCGATTGTAACTTTCGCCTTTCCTGGGAAGACATGTATGGTCTTCATCATTATCTGAGTGAGGACCCCCTGGGGTGGGTATTCACTCCGACATGGGGTTCACTCTGAATGAGTGCACCTCTCGCAACGTCTGCCTGTTGGCTGGCAGCAAAAATAGACAGACCACGCTTCGTAATTGGTGGCCATGGCTCCCGACCAGAGGGCTCAGTCCTCGTTAGTATAGTGGACAGTATCTCGGCTTGTCACGCGGAAGACCGGGGTTCGATTCCCCGAAGGGGAGCTCGTTACTCTTGAAGTCCCATGGGACCTTCATGTCAAAACTCGACCATTCCCTGATGCCTCACCTGCGAGGTCGTACGGCCCCCCCACCCTCCGGATTTTGTGGGCTACAGCTCTCCAGTACTCCACCAATCCTGGTGTCCTTAGCAGGGTTTCCGTAGTGTAGTGGTCATCTCGTTTGCTTCACACGCAAAAGGTCCTCGGTTCGAAACCGAGCGGAAACAATTTGCTTCCGCAGTGCATGTGATTCATTGAATGTGTGTATGTTAACTGATCCCAGTTAGAGCCCGATCAGTATTTGATCCGTATATTTGCTGCTGAAAGACATAGCTCAAGGCCCTCGTCTCATTGAGATGGGGAATATGACCAAGAAGAGAGCCTTCTGAAGCTCTTCTGTCACCCAGAAAGGTGGGATCAACGGAAATCAGACACCAACAGTCTGGAGAGAGATCAACACAACACAGTTGTGCTCCAGCTGACATTTGAATGGAACTATCACACTCAGTCGATACTTATACAGTCTGCACCCCCAGTGGACCACTTGTCAAGGTAGTGTTCATGAGAAAACTTTCAAAGTCTCCATGAAACACATTTTGCTGATCCCTATCCTGACCATCAAAAACCAAATGGATGGACTTTAGCAACCACAACTGGATTTAACGTGCTTTTTCTGGATTTGTTAAGTAGATAACTCAGAGACTGAGAAACACTGTACTTAAGTGGCAAACCAATGGGGTACAGGTCAGGAAATTAGCTTCTGACATTCTTGGCTGTGTTGCGCTGTTCAAACTGGAGAAACGGTGAGTCCACTGCTGTCACACTCATTGCATTTTGGGAAAATCTCCAATCCTGGTGTCTTTCACAGGCTTTCCATAGTGTAATGGTCATCACGTTTGCTTCACGTGCAAAAGGTCCTCGGTTCGAAACCGAGCGGAAACAATTTGCTTCCACAGTGTTTGTGATTCATCGAATGTGTGTACGTCAACTGATCCCAGTGAGAGCTTGATCAGTATTTGATCCATATATTTGCTGCTGAAAGACATGGTTTTTGTACTGATGCAGAGACTGAATTCAAGCTCAATTTGTAGTAGAACGACATGATATGATATGATATGATATGATACTAAAGAAGTGTTAACTGGTCGTGACATCACCCATAGTCATTTTAATTCCTCTTTATCAGTCTCGAGATAGTGTTATCGATGGATGGATAACTAAATTAATCATCAAGGTTTCTTCATAATCAAAACATTCTCAGATTATTCAGCTCAGGTTTCTTTACTTCATATAACAAATAAATCATTGAAACATAAACAATTTAGGAACATCATCATTTTGAGGTTTTGAAGACATTTTTATGGACCGAATGATTAATCAACAAAGAACCACCCCTAATTGTAACCATCTTCCATTGTGCACCAAAATAACTTCACAAGTCAAAACAGATCCCAATACATCACTGTTAACAGGTTTCTCATTTCCACTTCTCCACAGGGACAGGGTCCAACCAGGCCCATGACATGTGCTGCCTTAAATGTGCCCTACTTAAATAGGAAGTGCAGGAATCATGTGTGCCAATAGTGGAACATACCATTCTTTATGTAACTCATGGATGATTTTTTTTAATGATGTTATTTTGTCAATGTTTTGAGTTCATCAAATGTGTTTGATCACTAGTTAAAGAGAGATTCATTTCAGCATAACCTTCAGCCACTAAGGGCCGGTCCACACAGAAACGGATTTAGGTGAATATGCATACATTTTTGGCGGAAACTGCATTTTAGGGGATCTGAAACTGTATTATTAGGGTTAGGGTTCCCAGAGTGGGAAAATCTCAGAACTAGATATCACTAGAACACGTCCTGTCTTTCGAGATTTCACACATGGACCTGAAAAAAGTGTTGAATCGTAAAATAAAGAGAGGAGAAGTGCTGTGTTCACACAGCACTTCTGTGTATGTGTGTCTGACTCGCAGTAAATACAGTAAGATGGTTCTCACTCGTGCAGCAGAATTGTGCATTTCTGCAGAAAATATTTAGCTTTAAGACAGAAAGTTGGTAGATTAGTCACTAGTCTTTTTTTCTTAAAAATAAAAAAAAGTCGTAGATATGCACACGGAAATGGCATGCAATGTAAACGGAAACAAATAGAACTTTTTGAAAACGGCAAAGAATAAGATTGTATACGTTTTGTGCCATTTCCGTCTCGATGTGGCCTTAGGCTTTCGAGAGTTCAGTTGGAGTGTGACTGTAACTCAGACAGGTTGTTTAAAACAGTAACTGAGACCTATATTTTTCAAATGTTCAAAGTTTTTTCAGATGCTCAAGTTTAAATTTGATTACCATTGTTTTTTGTAAATAAAAGCCCCTCTATTTATTGTCTCCATTCATCGTCTTATCTTATTTTCAGGTACAGTATACCTTGTAGTTTTGGTGTCACCTGCAACCAGACATTGGGATGCTACACCCACATAGAGAGAGACAGGGCAACAGAAAACACCTAGAAATAAAGTATTCCATTCACTGTCCAAAAACATGTAGATTGTGGTTATTTTTATTTGATCTTTTGAGCTGTTTCAGCCTTCCAAATAATGATTTTTGTTGCGTATGTGAAAATTGCAAATTAACTCAGATCATCTGTACTTATACTGCTCCAGGTTAATTTAGTCATTTACCATTGTGTATTCTTGGTACAATTCACATATGTACCAAGGCTTGAAAGCTGAGTGATTTCTGTGTCTCAAGGAGGAAGGTTTTCAGGTCAAGGAAGAAAAAGGGAAGAATTTTTTATACAGTTTTTTTCCCTCCAGATAGCCACCCAGCAAGGTGGACCAGACCACTTGACAACATCTTTAGCTTTTTTCATGGAAGTTCCCGTTTGACTTTGTTACTGAGTTCTTTGTGTATACTTTCTCTATAGTTACTTCCTGCCTGTGTCGGATTTGTTTTCCTATGTTGTGAATGTCCTGCTCTGATTCATTTCACCTGTGTTCAATTATCCTTGCCTCCCTGGTGGATATTAGTCTCTGTGCTTTTCTTTAGCAGTTTGTCTGTTTTGGTTCCCTCAAGTAATTCATATTTATTTATTTATTTGTTTTTTTCCCTTTTGTAACCCTGGTTATATGTATGGTTTTTTTTTTCCAGTCGTTTCCCATTTACACCCATGTAAGTTTTCATTAAAAGATAACTTTGTTTTTGCCACAGTCCTGTATTTGGGTCCTCGTATCTCCTAAACAAAAGCTGAACCTCCTACTGGGCCATGCTTCATTCTCAACCCTCTATGGTTAACTATGACTATTTTTGGAAAAAAAAATATTTCATCCCATCTTTTGGGAGCTTAGAGGTCCCTGATAACATATCCATCAAGAAATCTGACACCCCCACCCCCCTGAGTCAGATTTGGGTTTGTTGCCTCAGGGCAACACTGTGCTATATGGGTCCTAAAATTCCAAGGTTTTTATGTGATTGTGCTAAGTATTATACAGGGAAAACAAACAATATATTCATTTGAAAACAACTTTATTTATGACATTTTGTGTGTGTGAGAAAGACAGAGAGAGAGAGAGAGTGTGTGCGTCAGTTTGTGCTGGTTGTGTCACATTGTATGGCATAGATGACAGATGTTTAACTGCTCAACAATACTTCTAGCATGTCCTCTGAGAAGCACTTCCTGAAGTACTCAAGGGGTGGCATGATGCCATGAGATGGTGAAAGGCCTTGCCATTCTGGGTGCAGATCAGTGTGTGCATTGTGGGGTGTTCTCCATCAGGGTAGCTGTGGAGCATTAACCTCCTCTCTTGCATCCTCATTCTCAGACTCAGTCTGATCTCCTCATCAGCATGGGCACATTCACCTTTAAAATAGAAAGCAGGGAGTACAAATTCAAATGTGTCCTATAACACTCTTCATCCACTGACACGCACACACACATGCACTAATGTGCAAGCCCTTGACTGACCCTGCAACTAACTAACATTGTCTCAAACCAGATGTAGGGATCCACTATTCCTCACTATCTCCACTGTCACTGTCACTCTCAAGCTCACTGTCCTCACTGTCTGAGGGAATGGCCCTAACTCCCAGATCATTCTCGTTAGGGTTAGGGTTATCTCCTTCCACCCATAAAACATTCTTGCATCCATCTCCTGTAATTGTTAATAGATGGTAAAGTTAAAAACGTGATTATCAATATTTTGCAACTAAGAATATATCCGTACTGTATAATGAAATTGCCTGAACAAAAGTGCCCTAACTGCGCAGTATATGCAAACAAAAAAACAGTTTTAGAATACAAATAATGCCAAAATAATTGTTATAATGATCAAATATACTCCTTTACATGCTCATACACATGAATATATATTTTATTTTAAGTTACTGCTAATTTAAACATGTTAAAAAGTGATATTCAACTTACCAATTTGGAGCAATGTAGACACTGCAGCTCTGCTTCCTGAAATGGCTGTCCGTCCCACAGATACATGGTCACATGCACTTCAAAGCCATTTATTATTGGACACAAACATATCTGGTGATATTTAAAAAGAAGGGGCAGTGTGAGGTCCTTTTATGTAGTTCGTTGCCTGAGTGCAACACCATGCCATAGAGGGTTAAAAGAAGGCTGTAACAAAGGATGCAAGTACATACTTGAGAACTACGACTGGAGTACATACTCGCCATGAACGGGAGTACACAAGTACAGAGAAGTATGCATATTGAGAATTGATATTAATGTACTTTTTATTAATTGTTGATGCTTTTGTTTGTTCCTTGTCTGTCGTCTTGTTTGGCTTTCATTAATCATTAAAGCACTCTTGCAAACTCTGTTATTAAAAAGTGCAACATAAATTATAATAATTAATTACAATAAGTTATTATAATTAATTTATTAATATAAGTTTTATTGTTATTATTATTATTATTATTATTATTATTATTATTATTGTTATTATTATTATTATTATTATTATTATTATTAATAATAATAATAATAATAATAATATGTTTGTGCAGCTTTTATTAGGACCATTTGTGAAATGGCTAAACATCTCTTTCACTGCTGTCCCTACTGGCATGTTGTCAAGTGAGGACAAGCATTGATGTTTTAGGCTGGATTAGGGTTAGATTAAGTCATTGTGAGTATTTTATATACAGTAACCACATATTTGAAAAATCAAATGATCCCTTTGTATCTCAGTCTCAAACTTAGGATATTTCCCTGGACATTTGTGTTGCTGTTCCTTTGCACATGAAATAACAACAGAATGGTTTTGAATGCCTTGTTTTTTTAAAAAAAAATGTAAATAAATAAATAGTCCCAAATTAGCATTTGCCTTTGATCGATATTATTGTTGATTAACTGAATTGCAAACACAGTGGGGTATGAATGACAGGAAATCCATATTTGCTGTAGATCGGTCACTGGATCAGTACTTTCCCATAAAAGATATTTGCATGTATGTTTATGCTGTGTCAGTACCCATTGGCCCCTGTTCTCTCACAGTCAGCCAACATTATGCAAATGCTGCTTCTCCACATAGTCTTAAAATGATAATGTGGGCATGTCTGCAGTAAATTACACTCATAAATCTGGCCAACGTGCTTTTAATGTGAAACTAATGTTTCCTCCACCTCCTCGCGAAAATCACCATTACCTGTGAGATTGGATAAGACAAGGTTATTGATTATGGCCACTTTGAATATAGGAATAAAATGTAACGAAGAAGAAAAAGAAAAAGTGTCCTTTTGGCAATATTTAGTTGCTGTCACATGCAATTTGTTAGTTCTTTTGCTGTTTACAAAAACAGGTTAAATCCCATTGTTTGGCCTAATCTGACCGATTTTACAATGTGACTTGATATGAATTTTGTGTTTTTCATCTTATTACCTCAAGACCTCATGATATCCCCCACAATAAGCGTCAGAACAAATGTTGGCTTTGTTTGGCACACTTTTAGTGTCAAAAGTGACCATGAAATAAATGTATTAATGGATAAGGACTATATTGTCTTCATCCAACTTAATCCACATACATTTACCCTGAACATAAGGCCTGGTTCACACCGGATTTGTGGCATGTACATCACTGCTGCAAACAGAGAGAATCTGCCCTTCAGCTGGTATAATTATTAGAGCTGCTAAAACAGTTTTATAAATACAGTATTTTCATGTATTCAAATTCAACCTAGACCCTAAAACTACCGTGACAGGTTTCCGTTTAATCAGATATTGCTGGTAGAACGTCTAATCATAATCATTATTTCCTTGTCTATTTTTGCTAAGAACTGCATGAAAAATAGGAAAAAAATACGGAATGAGTGAACCAGGCGTAACTGTGTTTTTCTCCTTGATGACCGGAAACCAGAAAGACCAGAAATCTACACGTAAACAGGACTTAACCTTAACAATCTTTTTATTTGTCCTTCGTTGCAGAACTATGGAATGATTTTACCCTAATTTAACAGCTTCACAGTCATTGTGTTGGTTAAATGTCTTGTTGTGGGGAGATTGAGGGCTGTCTCCACTGCCCCCTATTGTCTGTTTGTGGAAACCCAGCCTCGCATGATCAGCACCACCGACTTGTACAAAGAGTCCTCAGAATCAGGAGGTCGTGGTCACACACCCCTACCAGGTATCAGCTATAAGATCAAGGCACTGATAGCGTTATTTTAGACGCTCATCATGGCAGAGCTGGCGAAAAGTAGCAGACAAACCCATTGTTGAACGAAGTGAGGAAGAGGAAACAACTTTCTTACCAAGCGAGTGGACACACAAGAGTAAACATCGGACCAGCTTTTTCAAATGGCGAGAATTGAAAAGAAATACACATGGTCAGGAGAGCGGAACGAATGGAAGAACATCTGTGATGAGCATTTACAACAGTGAAGATAAAACGTTAGATGATGGATGGATGTTTACAGCAGTTCCACAGAGAAAAAGTTTCAGTGCTCCCGAAATGGACTTAGTTGAAATAGACTTGTTTTTGTGTGGACAGCCCCTCAGACTGCACTGATTTATTTTACTCCAGCAGGCAAAACTAATCTTGACAGAGACCCAGTTTTGGTGTGTTGTAACCGCACTGAGTCTATGCTCCCTCTTTTCCCTCTGTGTGATCAACCTGACAGAAAGCCCTTCCCTCTGGTACTGTATGCTGGAGAGCAGCAACATGTAGGAAGCTGACGATGCAAGCATGCAGGGCATCAGCACAAAGGGCTCTGGAGAGAAGCTATCCTTGGCCGACAGGCCGTTAGCAATTTTGTACTAACCTTGTCCTTTCCCAAAACCAGTGAGTGAAGAGGAATTAGATATAAGATGTGGACAGCATATGGAGTCTGGTGGGGTCAGAGAAATTGGGGGGACTTTTTCTACCTGAAGCTATTGATGCTTAAAAATAAAAAAAAGGATTAATGGCTCCTCAATGACCTTGGTCTGACCTCAAGTTAAACAATAGAAAGTGGTTTGCTATGACTCCTCAATAGCAAATGAAGAATAATGTCAATGCAGCTTTTTAGTGATCTGTAACAGAGAAAATATGACTTTCCCTGCATTGGGTACACTCCCATCATTCCCACTGTTCTCCTCAGATTATCATTGCGTGACCTCTTGGGGATGCGTGGGTCAAAGAAGACCTGACACCAGGATGAAGTGAGGGCTGTTAAATTTGTGAAGGTGCAACATTTTTCATAAAAGAAAGGGGAATTGTAACAAGTTAACATAAATCTCTTAATTGCTCAGGTGGTTAGTGTAATATTAAGTTGATAATCTTAATTTGCTGCAGTCGTGCGCTTTACCTTTGATACCTGTAAATAAATATTTAGCAGTCCATGTCTTGTTGAAAACACGCCATTCGGAATTAACTTTTTAACGTGAGCCAACATTTTTAGGGGGCCAGGGGTAACTGGCTAGCGTCACCTGTCGTTGTGCAGACAGACGTGGATACGTGCGTCCATACGTCAGGCTTTTCAAAATAGCACAGTTGTATCGCATGCACAGCATAAATACTTGTTCATCTGTCCATCTATGAAGGTGTTGTATTCAAACCCATGACCATTACACATTCAGTTTACTGAATCTAAATAAAACATATTTATATAAAAATAAAGGTTAGAGATTTGTCAGAGTAAAACAATAATACACCTCTAATGTCATGTCAACCGAGTGTTGTGTTTTATCTCTGGTCTGCTTACAGTATCATATTTATATGTTAATTTGTGTTTTAGGGCAGGTGCAATATTAATCTTGTATTGTCTTGTATTATTCATATTCTGTAAATGATATGTCCTTTGTTGCTTTTCTGTGTCGTGCTGTGCCTTGTTCTACAGCAGCTGTAGCACCTTTACTTGAGAATAATCCCCTCATGTTGACAATAAATTATATTTGATTTGACTTGATATAACAAGCAAGGTGAACCTAATAAAGTGCCCCCCACTGTAATACGTCCTTAGAGGGAGAAAGCAATATTAGACCATATGCAAATTCGGAGATCATTTCACTCAAATTACTGATCCAGGCCCTCACACGCCCCACACAATTACTGCTGTAAACCACGTCTCCAGCAGGACATCAGGCTTTATTTAACATTCATGCTCACATCAAGCCCTGACTCATTTCTACAGAGGAGAGGGTTAAATCTCTGGCAGACCACTGTTAATTGAGACACAACAAAGGCTCCCCTGGTTCTTCCTGCAACTTTCCTTGATTATGGAGGGGCTTTATTTTGTTGTCTCCTGGGCCTCAGTATAGAAATATGGTGCTTTGTCCATGGAAAACAAAAACAAAGAGGAGACCTGCAGCATGTGAATTATGCCTTTGTAAACAGCTCAGGGCAAAGCCAAGGAAACTGGCCTCTCTGCACTCAACGTGGCAGTACATTTATTTATTTATTATTTGTCCGTACCAGTGTAATTTTTCAGCCGCCACAGAACTAGAGCACTAAATGTCACATTAGGCTGTACTACAGAGACACTGTGACATGCTGCAACATTTATCCACACACATACATGCATGCATACACACACACACACACACAATTTATAGCACTTATTTTATTTTTATTCTGGTTTTACATATACAATTGTGTGTGATGTTTTTATGTGATTTTTTTTATGTGATTTGTTCAGTACATCTACAACTTATAATTCAATGTTATCCATGTTATTTGTCATAAAGATTATATTATTGTCAATTTATGACCTGGATCAAAGGCACTTTCTCACATTTTCATGGGTCACAGTTAGGGGAAGGTCAGAGGACAGGGAGAATTTGAATCTCCCACTGCCCCTCCTGGACAGCTGGCCGCTTTTAAAGAAAATGTTTTGACATTTTTAAATGTTAATTAGATTATTTTATAAAGAGCTTTTTAAATCAATGGTATCCCATTTTTCAAAATATCTTTCTTAAAGTGCTTTAACCTATGAAAGACCCCATGTGACTGTGCTGTGTACAATAATTAAGGCCTTACCCTATCCTTTGCCTAATCATGTAATGTATCTTGTTTGTTTATATTTAAAAGTTAAAACTACTGCTTCAAAGAGGTAACACAAACATATACTATATACACACATGCACACGCATCTTTTTGCTCCCTACAGCTTTATAAAACACAGAAGAACCAGGATTGGTCATATCATTACAGTCTTTACATGCAGTTACCATGTCATGATTTAGCTGCACACACTGGCTCCTGGAGCATGTTCTGTTTTTAAACATCCAACGAGTAATCTTCATTTCATGTGACGCACATCATTCCTCCTCAAAGATCATTTCCCTTTGACTAATTTAATGAAGGCTGCCTTGTATCTTTACATGTGAGTCACTAATGCAGCCGCTGATGGGCATAAATACAGACACTGCAGCACCGTGTAGGGCACTTGTTGCTTTTTCCCTCCAGGGTCACTCCCACATTGCCCTGTGCTTTTTATACTGCAGCCGCAAACCACAGAGCTCACATTTATGCAAAGCCGCCTGGTTGAGATTGTCAATGTGTTGTCAAAGAACACAGAGCATGGTATAAAGAAACAATATTGATTGCTGCAGATATGGTTTTCTCTTGATTTAAATTCCAGGTCACAGCCCACAGGCTTTGCTTTCAGACACTTTTCCTCAAGAATTGCATTCAATATTGCAGCGGATGGAAGCAATGGCTAAAAGAAAGAATAGAATTTACTAAAGCTCGGCAGTTGCTAATTTTAAAATAGACGCGGCTTATGGAGAGCAGGCAATTTCTCCCTGATGTGTCACGGAACCAATTTTCAAGTAGTGCAATGCTGAAATCCCTCACACGGTGGCACTGTTGCTTCGCAGCAAGCAAGACGGTTGCTGGTTCACATCCTGGTTCTAGCCTTTCTGTGTTAAGTTTGTAGGTTCTCCCATTGGGTTTTCTCTGGTTTCTCCAGTTTCTCCCCACAAGTCAAGACCAACAATAACTTGACGTCACAGAAAAAACAAACAGCAAACCGCGAGATGGATGACGAAATCGTGCTGTGGTTATGTATGTTTCGTACCTGCTGTACATGTTAATTGTGACACAAATTAGATGGAACATGGCTCTTGTGGTTGCTGTGTTGTCTGAAGAAAGACTCGTTGGCATAAGATTTACATCAACAGCAAATGTTCTGCTCCATTCTAACTAAGCGTATACACGTAGGAGTCATCAAACTTTGAATAGCATTATCCAGGTATGTTAGTCAGACTAAGACTAGCTTGATTTTAGTTGGGCTAACATGTTTACATGACATTAAGAGAACCAAATTATTGTCTTAGTCTAACTAAAATTGGACATTTAACATAAACATACCAACTGACAGATATCTGTGTATGGCTGTTTTTCTCCAGGCAATCAGAAGACGATTGGAGACTCAAAAAACATGGCAATCTGAAATTAGCATCTGAGTGACCTGAGTGAAAAAACAGCACAGTTTATATGTCTTCAGGTGTCAATTTTACAATAAATAATATAGACTAAAGCCACTCGTTGGTCATGAGATTATTTTCCTCTCCCGCAGGCACAGAGCACACATGCCAAATGCCCATGTGCTGTAGTTCAGTGATTCCCAAAGCCTTGGAAGGGTCCCACAGATGGGTTGGTTAGGGTCCTCAAACAAACTTTTATTTAAGATTTACAACCATTTGTTTTAAAAAACATATATACAATGAAGCTAACCTAACGTCAGTTGGAAATTGTTTGTTTACCAATCCAGTTTCTTGTCACAATTGATATTGTGATTTGCCATCTTCAAAGTGGGTCATCCTTTAGAAAGTTTGAGAAAATATTTCTGCAGTTGATGCAGTGAATGCAAGTGCTCCTTCCCCCCCCCACACACATGCCAACTGATACAGCACTACAGTTGGCTGTTAGTTTTTTTTGTTGTTAGCCCACTGTTGTGAGAGTGTGTCCCTTATTTAGCTGTAGCAGGTGATTTGGCATCAGAGGGAATCACTTGGCACGGTTGTGTAATGTGCTGATCATTATTTTAGCCTCACAGAGAACTGTTTGTTAGAAAAGATCATCCTCTCTTTAAACAATTTGTTTACCAATGTTCAACCAATAACACCAACGTAGCTGTGTTAAATTCTTATTGGGTAAGTGTGTGTGCACGTACACTGAGAGCAGACAAGGCTGAAGTGGATTATTTGACCTTGCAGGAGTGTAGGTCAAATGTACTTCGACCCAAACAGTGATGTATATATGTGTGTGTGTGCGCGTGTGTGTGTGTGATAATTGCTGTGGGACAGAGCCGAGCAGAGAACACACATATCGATCAGGATGTTAGGTGTGAGTGTTTCCTTTCATCCAGTGGCCAACACAGCTCAGAGTGCAGAGGTTGCCTTGTTCTGCACTCAGCTAATTGCATCAGTGCGAAACCAAGCTGTCACTGACTTTACTACAGTCTGGTCTGTATTGATATTTAGCCACAGTGTTTGGATAGAGCAGCACAAACAACTCTGCTTTTAATCTTATTCCTGGAAATTCACACTATCTTCACACTATGACGGAAGAGTTTGTACACCTCCTCTTCCTCCTTCTCCTGCATAGTAATCTAGATCTTACAGTTCAGAGATTAGTACAAGGTCCTATAATCTTACTTCACAAGTAATTCTGAATTCCCCCTCTAGTGATCATCATATAATTTATAGCATTTATTCAGCACTTCTCAACACAAAGCCATAAAGATACTCACCCGAGTGGACATGCAGTCATTCAAAACATTTTGTAGAGGAGATAGATACACTTTATTTAACATTGAATTTCCCATCTGTCCCATATTATCCTGGAGATCTGCACTTCACCCTCCATGTCTCCTGTTGGCTCCTAATGTTTTCCCGTCAATAATCTGTCTTGAGTTTTGAAATCTGAAGTTTAGTGGGTTGAATTTATTCGGCCCCTTGTTTTTTCATGTCCCTTTGAAAGATTGTCTCTGACAATTTTCATCAGCTGCCGTTGTCATTAAAACTGCCATTGCAGTTGTCAACATTTAGAGAAAAAGAGATCATTTGGTGTTTGAGATAAAACTGTATATAAAGGTGATGATGCCTTTTTGGCATTAGTGATGTAACCAACCTACAGTATAAGTCTTCTTTCCTCCTCTGTCTGTGTTTGCCTTGACTTTCCAATCACTCCCGATCAATAATGATTTATTAGGAGTATTTTTCTGACTATTTAAAGGCCTGAAGCACTTTCTTTGACTTTCTTTGTCTCATATGACATCTTTTCAGGTGAATCCTGCACACAGTTTTAAAATGAGACCCCTGATGTACTTTGGAAAGTGAGCAGGAGAGTGGGGAACACTTTACAATAAGGTACATTAATTAACAGTTAGTAAATGCTGTAATAAGTATTTACTAACTGTTAATGTGTTACTGGTAGAGTACAGTGTGACAACACAGAGGCACAGTGTCCCCACCAGCCCCCATAGTACAATAACAATTTATTGACAAAAACAGGCACTTTTTATTGAGACAATTCAGAATAGTGCTATTGCCCTGTAAGATTACCAACCAATAATCTGTAATTACAGTAATCTGCAGTCTGACCATTAGGTATCCCTCATTCTTTCACACTGGACTTTTAAAATGGCTGTGGACTAAACTTCTAATGTGCATTGGGACCTTATTTTGTGAGTCTTGAAGAACATGACACTTCATTACAAGTACAAATTGCCTGGTCTATACAGAGTCACCTGACAGTGTCCTTTCCATGACTCTTCTCCTCTTCACTGCTTTCCTTTTCAACAGCTTTTCCAAGGAAAAATAAATCGTCTTCTCCACCTCAGCAGAAATAAAGTGTCAGCTTCCTGCTCCTTCACCAGCTGTTGCAGACACCATGGGTGAGCCTATGTGAGGCGGGAGCCAGCATGAAGGCATTTATCTTTGCTGTGCTCACTTCCTCTCAGCAGCTTACTGTCTTCCATCCAGCCTGTCTGATGAATCTCTCCAGCTCCAAAAACTGGCATCTGCTTCAAAGCGGAATCTGTTCAATGTCCAGATGACAACATTCTTTTTTTAAATCATAAATTTCTGTCTCCCTGCCTTTTCCAGCTCTGATGACATCCTTCCCGTCACTCCTGACTTTATTTTTTTCATTTCATTCATTTCAGGCGTTTTCAAACCAAAATGATCTGTGACCAGACAAGTATTTCAGCTCCATATCACAGGTTGTCTAACATGAAAACACATTCAGGTGCACTGCTGCTGCAAACAGGAAGTTGCTTTGCTCCTCTTCAATGGTTTGATTAGTTATCTAATGAGAAAAAACAATGCTTAAAAAAAGCTTAAACAATTTTTTCTGAGACTGACAATGGGGTGAAACTGGAAGTAAGGCAGGTTCACACTGGATGCGTGAGTAGCATGACTGCCGTGCAAAACATCTCACATTTCAGAGTGTCCACACTGCCTGTGAAACGCAAACCAAGTCTCACCCAGTGTTGTCGGGGGGTAACACATTACAGAATAAATAAATAAATAAAAAAGTAGTGAATGTACCGCTGCAGATTTGAGGTGCTTATGACTTTGATGGCGTGTGATCAGCATGTGTTGCCGTCTTTCCCGTCTGTGTGAAACCATGTCAGCGATATGTAACCAAGTTTTTTCACATCAACTCAAACATAGTACCTCTTCAGTGTCAAGAAAGAGACTCTTTTAACCACCATGGTAATTTGCCGCTGAACAGAACCTCATCCCAACCAGTTTGGGATTCAAATTCACCAAAACAATCATTTTACTGTTTTGTTTTTCTTTTGGAGATATTCTCTATGAGAGATTTAGATTCTCAGACAAAGAAAAACGTTGTGTATTTTAGTTCATTAATAAAGACACTGAATAAAGTTTAGTAATAATGCCGACAGCTTTATTTACAAATGTATTTTTCACTCCTTCAGCTGATATTAATGTAGCAATCAGACACTGACAAACATGCTGAATATATCATATCATCCAACACTGAAAGAATGATGAATGAGTATTGTATAAAACAGTGAGGATGATGAATTGTCAACATTGTATAATATTGATTCATTAATTTATCTATTCTCTGTATTACAGATGGTAAAATGTTTCAACGAAACTCGTTTAATCCAGTTTTACCCCAAAAGCCTTAGAATTTTTCCAATATCCTTTATTGATTACAATGTAATAACTGCTTAAAAAGTAATAGTTGTCCTATGATAAAGTAAAACAGTTAAATCATTACACACTAATGTTGTAACCAATTTAAGTAACGAGTAATATGTCAAAAAATAAAATTTTAAAGTCATTTTCCCAACAATGCTTTCACAGTAAAAAAAAGAAAAGAAAAGACAATTCACTAGAGTTTATCTGTATCGTGTCACAAACACAGCACTTCTTGATCCTGTTTCAGAGTAAAATGATTATTTATTTTTCTACAAAGTTTTATTACGAAATATATGCAGGAGTGATGCTAGTGTGGTTTCATACTGATTAGTCTTGGTATTTAATTGAGTAAAATGCACACTTATAGCATTTAAAAGTATGTTTTATGATGTTATGATGAGACAAACTATAGCATAGAGCAGAGGATCAGCTCTGTGGTCGTCATGCACTGCAACTAGCATTTTGTAATTAGTCTGTTTTTGAGGTTTAAAAAAACTTGATGTTGGTGTGGACAAGAGCTGTATCTCAATCAGAAGTTATGGTCTTTTTTTCAAAATAAAATTAATGAGTGGATGTGGCCCTTGTTTACCTAACTTTCCTCCAGCATTTAGTGAAATTCGACCAATTTTACAAGTATAAATATTACAGCACTTTCATTGACTTTAGAGTGGTATTATGTCTGTATGATGTTCACCCAAACAAATGGAACATATTGTAAATATCAACTTGTGTAAACCACACCCAATAAATAAAACAATATTGTATCTTCTCAAAGACCTCCATAATTTCCAAGGTGTCTGTTTTTGGAAATTAAAAGCATCATGGTGACGTGGACCAGACATGAATCCAGAGCAGAATTAAGATAGATAGATTTATTTTATTGATCCAGAAAAGTGGAAAAGATTGTGTTACAGCAGCAGTGTCAGTCACTTTTCAACTATTACATATAAGAAATACAAAAATATGAGATGAAAGCAAACTATGCATGTGAACATTTTACAGAAAGTATAGAGAGCTAGAATAATATGTAACATATTATAGTAAAGTGTGAGGGCATACAGTACACCACAGCTGTATAATAATGATAAAACAAATCTAATCAGATGAACCATATCAGCAACACTGATTAGTGCAAATGTTCAGTTTTGTGCAAAGTTCTAAATGAATATATATTAGATAGATTTAGATTTAGATATAGATTTTATATTAGAATGAAACATGAGTAAAAACCAACAAGTATGCACTTTGTGCAATTGCCAAGGGACATGCAATCCAGGTTCAAGTCCAGTAGAATTGTTTTAATTTCTTTATTTTTCAAAAATAAATGAAAACATGTGGCTGTGGCCTTTATTCACCTAACCTTCTAGGACCAATTTGACAACTTTATTAAAGCATTAATACTGTATTGTCTTATTATCTTATTGCCCTAAGACCTCATGATATTTTCACTTTACTTGGTCACACATTTAGTTTTCCACTATAGGAAATGAATGGGTAAATATGTCTTATGTTCATCCAAACGAATGGAGCATATGCCCATACCCACATAGACTTCACCACAAATCGCTCTAAAAAAAGTATAAAATCTTCTTAAACAACCCTTGGCCCTTGCAGTTAGAAATGTTAACCAGTAGATCGTACACTTAAAAACATATTCTTAAACTAAAAGCTCTACAACTGTCGCATTAGACCACACTGAAATAAAGTAGGGTTCATAGAACACCGGAGAACGATCATTAAGTAATTCATGACTTTATTTGCTCTAGCACTCATCATTATCAGTCTTGTAAGTGTGCAGAAGATGGTGTCAAGTCACCGTTCTTCTTCAAATTAGATTCAGTTAATGCTGACACATGCCCACACACACATGTACACACTACCTGACTCTAATACACACATTTTTTTTATCCTCAAACTCAACATAATTGCACTTTGTGGAGATGCTATCAGCCCACTGCCTTTAATAATGATCTCTGCTGGATGAGCTGCTGCTGAGTGGGAGCTTTCAACGGTTGGTAACTTCAGATGTCGCGGCAGAGCGAATGTCAGAGACAATGGTGGCAGACAGACAAGCCGTCTGGAGCCTGTGGTTATTGGCGGCATTGATCCAGGCAGATGCTTTGCTGAGCTGAGGGACACTGTGGCAAATGGAAGCTGAAATCCATGAGACAGCAGCAGCAGCAGCAGCAGGCCAAGGTGGCTCGCTTCTGTCTGTTCATCACTTCTGTTCCTCGGTGTCCGATGTTGCCTGCCGATGTGACTTTGCCCCGGACAGCTGCCATCGATTGACAGCAACAACGACATGAAGACTGATGAGCAAATGGCTGCAATATTTCTCCTCTGGTGTGAAAACAACTTGTAACCCACTTAATTAATGTTTCATTGTAATCTATTTTTTTACCCCTCCCCCCTCCTTTTTTTCAGTTGAGCACAACATTAAATTACAAAGCCCCCCCAGCATTTTTGTGCATACCCTAGCTATGAAACATTTTGCACTCCATAATAAATTCTCCATGTTCTTGGTAGGTTTTTAAGGAAGCAAGATACACACAAGCAGATCTTCAGGAGACAGGAGACAGGAAACACGGAATTGAAAACCAGACAGAGAACTAAAAACCTAGGGTAAAGAAAACAGAAAGAACAACAAGAAGTCCCAAGGCAACTGTCCAAACTACGAGCGCCTGGAATAATCCAGCACAAGTGTTGTTCATTCTCTTCAATTACTTGGATTTACATTAGAAATTTGTGATCAATACAAAACATGTATGCTGTATTATATCCTGCCATTACATTTTACTCTGCACTAATCCTGTGCAAGTTAATTAGTACACTTAGTACTTAATTCTACTAAAAAGAGGCAGGATTATAACACCAACAAAAATCACCAAATAGTATTGGGCAAATTCTTCTGTAAAACACAAAATTATGTCTTTGTATACAAACATGCCAAAGTGTAACTCTGTTAATGGAATGGTTGCAGTGATGCCAATACAAACACTATGTCTCCTAAGCCAGTGGGATGCAATGTTCCCTGCCTTATCTTTTCCCAGGAGCCTTTGCAAAAGCCTCATTAGCCAATAAACTGGCCTTATACAAAGTTCTGTTGTTGTGCTTCACTTCCCTCTCCTCGCCCTGGGAGGACGGACTGTTGCTTATCATTTTTCACCTCACTTGGGCTTGATGGGTGGAAAAAAATACAAAAGAGCGGAAGAGCTGAGGAAGAAGAGATGTCAGCTGCAAAGGACCATGGGAGCTCTCTTTTATGACCACTTTTAATAGTGACATTTTACATGCGGATGCACCTCATATACTCTATTGAGCAGTGCCTCTTAAAAAGACATCAGCGAGCCAAAGTGTTAAAGCAGGAGCTGATGAAATGGAATTCATCATTGTGGCCTCAAAGGTCTGGTAATAAAATGTTAACGATTCTGTGATCCCTCCAGAGCAGTCAAGCTGTAGATGACACTGTTGTAGGTGGATGTTACCTTGTTAGAGCAGAGATACGGGCCTTTGTGAACACTATCTGTGCAGGGTTTTTCTGAGCTCATGTCATTTCACACTCACAACAGCATCTCTCTGCATCTGTATGGTCGCCAATGACTACAACAAGTAGACTAATAAACAATGAATGTTCCTTTCAGACTTTTTTGTATCTACAGGCAGTGTGCGGTGTAAATGCCCATTAATACAGACAAAAAATATAAAATAAAGCCAGAACTTGATCCCAAATGTGATGTGTACGATGCAGAGCAACATGTTGTCTTCACCAGCTTTTTCTCTGTGCTTTTAAATTAAGATTCTTTCCACATCACAAGATAATGGATCCATAAAAAGAATTAGTGTGGAGATGATTTATTAATACCTTTGAATGACCCATCCCTATCTATACCAGCCCTGTTGGATAATCTTAATGAATACAGAAAAAATTCAGGATATTTGACTAATGAAAGCAAATAAATTGCTATGATGATCTCAGGTAATGTCCTGCAGAGTTAAAAGAAAAGGTTGACTTTAAATGGACTGACAAAGGGTTTAGATATCGATGTGTTGTTATCACTCCTAACATCTCAAAGTTATATGCAATTTACAGAAAATTGATAAAGGAAATTCGGAAAGACTTGGATAGATGGGCAATTTTACCCTTGGGAGGGTAGAAACAATAAGAATTAATATCTTGCCTAAAGACTATTGTTCCTGTTTCAGTCACTTCCAGTTATGATTCTGGCTCCACCTTTAAAATGCTGGACAAAAGTATGTCAACATTTTTATGGCAAAATAAAAACAGCAACAATTAAATACAAGACACTTTTAGCGCCCCCAAATAAGTGAGCGCTAAATTTACCAAATCTAAGGAACTATTACTGGGCCACTCAACTTAGATTTCTTATGGATAACCAAAGATAAAGATGCAATAAGGGTGGAAATGGAGCAAAGGGCCTGCCCTATGATGTCTTTGGAGTCACTATCATTTCTAAGCAGGTTGGTGTAAAAGAAGCTTAAAAGTTATATATATATAGAAATATATATAAAGAATTCTGGGTATTGACCTACATCTTTACTCAACCCTGCACATACTTGGGATATTATCTGAGCATCTGATCGACAGAGAATGTAGTTATTGAGAGTCCTGCTCTTGATAGCAAAGAACATTATCACAATGAATTGGTGATAATTATCCGTTTATTGAACAAAACGTCACTTCCAGGGAAGATCAGTTTCTCTCAGAATCAATGGAGCGGGTGCAGACATACATATACACATACACTGTAAATAAAAACACTATTATAGCATTTCCGTTTTACATAATTATTGTGTTTACTTGTTCTAGGAGTTTGTTTGCAGAATTGATGTTTAAATAACTGGGCCTGAAATGACCTTCCCCCTGTTACAAAGACCAGCAACCACCACTGTTTTCTAAATAAGTAAACATCATTTTACAAACAATACTTTGTGTCGGATTACTTGTTTTTAGTAAATACACATGTAATAAGTGGGATAATGTGTGGCAAGCAAATTATTATTCAGTGTGACTGAAGTCCTGCATCACTCTGTCCTCACAGCTCAAGTGTTTGCTCAAAGAAAACAAGTTTACTTTTCCAACTCTCTGTATTAACTCATGAAATCACGACTTCACTCATCGCTGCTGGGGAAATTCTTACAAGGCTTTACAGCAATGTGAGCAAATCTAATTTACACTTGAAAACAAATGTCAGTCAGTGATGCTCATATCACTTTGCAAAGAGATCTTGAACTCATCACACGTTTCTCTGGCTGCAGCGCGTTGATTCATTGACTTCATGTCTGACTGAACCAAAAGTCAATACCATGATTCTCTTGAATTATTAACAACGTGACCACAGTGATTATCTCAGCGCAGATGTAGGTGGAAAGTAACATACATCCAACTTCACCCCCCCAAGCTAATTTTGTTGGTTCATTTGGTGTAAGGTGAGTCCAAGGTTTTCTCTGAGGCTTTTTATTCCCCAGAACCAGCCGTGTAATCAGACTGCCACCTCTGATTTGCAAACACAGCCATCACAGAGCCCGGGGTCAGGGGGAGGCAGTCCAGCAGGGGGACACCATCCAATCAGGAGTCTGAGCTGTGTGTGGGCTCTCACACAATTAAATTTCAGAGCAATTCACAATCAAGTTTTGAAACTTTTTGGCTAAATTAGAGAAGAGTGGTGTTGCATTGCTCCCTGGACCTTTAGTTCTTCTCCCATGTCCAGAGTGTGAGTGGAGAGTCTGATTCATCACTCTGTTCTGACACATGGTGGGTGGTGTGAAATGTTGTGATTGCATTTGTATGGTGGTTTAAAGATAGAATCTTTTTTTTTTTTTTTTAATCAGGAATATGTGGTTTCTGCAGATACCAGGAACCTTCTTAAAAGCAGTTTATACATTTATACTGTGTTCTTACCATACTGTAAAATGTAAAAAAAACAACAACATTTAAACTTTAATACTGTATAAATATAGAAACATAGTATTTGATGAGATGAGACAGCACACACAGGCAGGGTTGCTTTAAATTGACCACCAGTACAGGTTGCATCAGTGGTTTTGATCCACTATGATCAATACAAACTACATCTAAAAGTGTGTGTGACTTGACTACAACTTCATAAATGTAAGAGTAACTTAATTTCGCTGGCAAAAGTGATACTACAAGAAATGTTACTCCTACAATTCAGAAAATTAGAAGTTAAACTTTTAAGGTCAATTCTCACAGCTTTATTGTTTATGTTCCCAAGGGTCCATAATTAACAAGAATAAAGAAAATCCTGTTTAATTCTGATTTTAAACTGATTATTGTTACATTTTTTATTTTTTTTACCAGTGGGAATGTGATTAATCAGCATTCACTGCCAGGTCAAATGACTAGGCAATATGCATACCAACTCTGATCAGCATTAGTGGGAATCCATTTCCTGGCAAAAACTTAACAATAAGGGCATAATAATGATTTATTAAACATGGTTAACCTGTATTAATGCTCTTAGTGACCCTTGTTGTAAAGTGGATCAAGATTTCACAAATACATAAGCATGTTAAATAAGCCTTTCACGAGCACAATCTTTATTAATGTACCATGCAGAGCCTTAAACAACCACACAGACACTAAACATTTGTGGAACATGTTTCCCACTTTATTATATATTTATATTATGTACTGCTACAGTTTGTAGCAGTACATTATAGCAGAGTGTTACTGTTGTACTGAAAAGACACCTTTAATGAATGTAATTAAAAGAGAGCATTTACAGTTACTTAAACCTTTAATTAACTTCCAGTAAACACATTACTGACACAGTAGCTTTCTAGACCCTTGAATAATATATGATTAACCTTTATACAAAATAATCAACCTGAATAACAGTAATAAATGGTTCGATAAAACATTGTGTGTTAATGCTTTCGACAGCATTAAGTAATGTTAATTAATGCACCCTTACGCTAAGACACACATTTATCTTCCAACTTAGTTAGCTCACTGTTTTTTTTTTACCATCCTCTTATGTTGTACTTACAGATACTAATGAAACAATCACAATCTCGTCTTCTTGACTTTTATAAAGATACTGGTAAAAAGCCCTTTCTGAGTTATGTAGTAGAAAAAAACACGGATCTAAAAAATCTATGCAGTTTTATTCATAATACAAGCGGAAATAGAAAAAATTAACTGTCTAAAGATTTATAACCTGCATCAACTCCTAAGCCACAGGCGCTGGCATATATCTGTAAGTTTGCATACTGTAACAATTGTTCATGTGCTTATGGACTTCTTTATTTATTTATTTATTTATTTATTTAAGGGAAGGGACAAATGTATATTAATAATCATTCAAATGTAAATATTCCAGGTTGTAGCCTGAGGCTAATTTCCCGCCTGTAGTCCCATGGCAGGTTGATGTTACAAGGAATAACAAGGAATACACAAAGTACAAACAATACATACTTTGAGACATTTAATTAATGTGGATGTTTACACCTATTTTCGTATCTTTCCTTACTGTGCTGTCATGTTGTATCATGAACAGAAAAGTATCATGTTGTCATGACATGACATTTTAAATTTGGATGTTACACTGCAGACGCCATGCAAATCACCCAGTATAAATGGTGTAGGTGTGATGCTTTTATTGGATTTTGTGACAGTTTCTTGGACCATATATAGTATTTGTTTTAAAACTTGTTTTCCTCATATGCAGCATCCTGTTTCCTGTAAGAGAGTCTGGGTAATTTAGCTGCATGGTTGGAAACACCAGGGCTCGATGACACCTCACACGTCACTCATCCCCACACCCACATCCACCACTAATATTAGAGATGACACATATTTTCAGCTCCTCCTGATTTTATTTTCTTAAATTACTCTTTAACTTGCACAAAAACCTGTCTTTCTCTCCTTTATTTGTCATTGGCCTTAGGATCCACATAAGATGTCTATCCTCCTGTTTCCTCTTCCCCTTTCCCCTTCTATGGCTGTCTGTCTGTTTTCCACTGTCTGCATGAGTGGGTGTGTTTGTGCGTGTGTCTGCTTGTCTTTGTCCCTGCAGCCTGGCCGGAGAAACCCCTTTTCCTGGTTTGCAGATAACTCTGATTGCCACCATTGCCACTGATTTTTTCCAGGATCACCTTTTTGTCCCTGCCTGCCTCCTTTTATTTTGTTGCTTACCCAGCGTTATTTTTGGAGTGACTCCCTTATTTTGCTTTTTGAAATTAAACATTTTTGATCTACTTTTTTGTGTCTGCATTTGGGTTTCTGCTGAAGCCTAGCGGCAGCCTAACAGCCTTGTGTTCGGCTGTGCTTTGCAGCACTTTATCAAAGACTAGCAAAACATTGATTTGAGCAGGCAACCAAGATCAGGGCTTGCAATGTGATCCATCGTGGTTCAGTGCTGCACAGTGCTATCGAGAAAACAATCAGTCTACAATGTATTTTGAGAAAGCTATAAAAACAAAGCAGGACATTCTGTACAACCTGTATCCTGCTTATAACCCCGTGTGAGCACCGATATGTTCAAACCCTGAGCGACTTTAGTTTCATGCTACTTCTCACTGTAACTTGTTTGTGTAACGGGACTATGATTGTGAGCAGAAATCAAAGATGCTGAATTCCCCTGATCAGTGACTTATCGATGGTCTTGCTCTGCAAAAAATATGATCACACAGTGTTCCGCTAATCTATGGTCAATATCACAATTTGTACCGAAGTCACAATGAAGTGGAAACTTTTAGTTGATCCCAGCTCCGGCAGGATGGAGGTTTTGTGTGTGCTTAGAGGCCATGATTACAATCAGTTGGCTTTAAAAAATCCCAGTTGAAACCCTCCAATGAGGACTCCTATCAACCATAAAATCTTAATAGCTTATAAAAAAGAAAAATCATCTGTGTGACCTTCAGGGAGACTCACTTTAGCTTGTGTGTGTGTTTGTTCTTTCCCTACACACAAAACAACAGCTGCAAAACTTTTTTTCACATGTTAGAGCAACTGTCTTCATCAGCGATTCAGCATACTTCTGTTCCAGAGCATATGCAAGGCAAACAAGGCCAACAATGTCCTAATCAAGCTGGCCTTTATACAGTACATTTCTGTACTAAAGGGCAGCCTGCGACTGAGAGAAGTAGGCCAGCCTGGACACTAACAAAGCTTTAATTGAAAAGATTTGTGTACATGCCATGCAGTCTGAGAGAAGCTATGAATCTCTAGCTTTTTTTGTTTCTACAAGGTCTGCAGGAGTGGCAGGGACTCTCACATATGCACAATATGTATACAAAACAGACAAATGGGCCTGTGTACCGCTGTACTGTGGTGGATTACACCAATGTACTGTAATAGGTTTAATTTTATTACTTTTACAGCATCCCATTGTGGTGTGTCCTATTTTAGGACAGGTGTGTAATTTTAAGTTTGAAACAGTCCTCAAACACTATAAAATGTCTTAAAATTTAAGAATATGTTTGCCATTTTGTTCTTGCCTTTACAGCGTTCTCTGACTGTAAGTGAGGTTTGTAAACCATTCACTCTCCTGCAACAAATTCCATAGATAATTGCAGGAAGACAGGAGCTGCTGCTCTACTGCTGCCTCATTTGTTAAATTTGTGTCACTGAGGTTAATCTGAACGAGGGATTTGAAACACCATTGCAAAATAATACTTTGAATATACTAATGGAGGCAACAATGGACAAATAACTCCTGTTTGCCAGGATGTTAAACATCTGATTTTCTCTATGGACTTTGGTATGGGGAGTAATGCAAACTTCAGTTTCCAACTGGAAAAGGTTGTTTAATCACTAAAATCTTAGAATCAGGCATATATTTTATCAGGTTAACTTGTTGTTAAGTGGTAGCCATGTTTTCAGTGAGAGTGAGCATATGTCTCATGCTAGCAGCGCAACAATCAACACTTATGTCTCAGTGTATGTCATACCTCACTTCAAAAACCCAAACCAGCCCTTTAATTACTCATCATTAGTAGTTGTAATTGAATATCGTATTTAACAAGTTATAAAAGTGATGATCTATTGCTGATACGTTGTTGCTTGTATTTCGTCTCCAGCACCAGCACAAGGTTTTTATTTGCATACATTTGTCAAAGTAGCATCTTTTGACAAACGTATGTCCATTAATGAACATTTTTCTGTGTGTGTGAGTAGCTGTAGCAGTAACTATGTTGGGGCATGAATGTCACATAAAACATCTTTTTTAATCTCATTTGTTGAAATTCACTTGCCTAATAGGTATCAATAAATTAATGTGTTAAGATAAACAAACTAAATCAGTATCAGTAGTCTGATGGACAGTTTGATTGTATGCATACCATTCACTCACCAACCTGCATATGGATGTTATTGAAACCCCACAGTTGAACTTCAGCTTCTCTTCCATGTGCAGCCTGCAACATGCAAGTTCATCTCCTACACAGTGACAGTTTTAGCCTGTTTAAAAATGAGTTGTCTCAGGGCTGGAGCACACTGCTGTCAGCCATCTTCCTCCTACTCCTTCTTCTTTTCCTCCTCTCCATAGTGTGAGTTATAGGCAGAACTTGCTTTTCACTCTGATAACACTTGAATTATGCTAACACTGTCTTTTCTGTTATGTGCCTAAATACAACCACAGCACACAGACACGTGTCTGCCTGTCAGCATGAGAAACATCCGATTAACATCCGATTTTCATTTATTTATCTATTCTTTTACTTATTGTATTATTGTTTTTTTTTTTACCATTTTTTGAATCATTTACTACATCTTTTTTAGCTCTGCCTATCTTTCCTAGTGTTTCCTCATCTACAGACTGGTGAGATAGTGTTTCTCAGCTCAGCGCAGCTTAGTTGTGTTAATCAAGATGTGTAAATGTATCCTGGGTGGGTAAATGTGTGATTGAGTTGGGTGAGGATGTTTTTTTTTTTTTACATAAAGGACTTTGTGTAGCATTTTATAGGTGAGAAAAGTAGAGATATAAAAGCAGCTGCTGCTGTTGTTGTTGTATACACACCTCAGTCAGGTGTGATAGTATTGCTTGACAGAGGCAGTTTCCAGATGAAGGATGAACGTTACATAATTTCTGTTCACAAAGACCAACACGATGCAGAATAATAACATCATCTCCAGAAGGTGCATGCTGCAGCTTTAAACATTATATACTGTATAAGGTATATATAAGATTTTCTACTTCAATATTAATCACTGAGAATGTTTTGCCACTGTGGACGGACTTCCCACTGGATGAATAAAGATGTGGTTTGTTCCTGTGGACGTGTAAATAAATAAAAAATAAACAGGGAGAAAGAGAAGGAAACAGAAAACCTTTTTGTTTCAAACAACACTTCATTAAATCCAATGAGAAATTAGCCTGGCTCTTTGATGGACTGTGTGCTCTGTAGTGTTATGGAGTAATACTGAGAGGTTGGTTATTGTTCTCAGCAGGGCACATGTATGGAGGTGATGAGATAAAGAATGTGTTATCCATGAATGTGCCCAGAAAATATAATTCTGAGGAAGATAAATCCAAATAAAACCCATGCGACTGAGTCCTCGCTGCACATTTCAATCACATGACGGCCACTTCTATGCAAAGGCCATAAATTATAAATGGCACCATATGGTTCTCCTTTCACTCCTCAGTGCTCTAATTATGTGGAAGACAAAAAAAAAATCCAATTTGCTTTTTTTGCATTATTAAGGAACACCAAGCATAGAGGCACCAAATTCAGCAAGTCAACGTGTCATCCTGTCACTGTTCGACATTCTACAAACATGAAATAATTCTCTCTGTGGGTTTCTCATTAATATTTAAGCATCTGAGAGCATCAGGCAAAATTCACAACTGATGAAGACCCTAAAGTGTGTTTTAACAGCTCTAGAAGACAGTAAATAGACCTTAAAGGGATACTTAATATTTTTTGAAGTGTGGTTGTGTACTGACACACACCGTCATTGCTGAATACAAGACCAAGACACGGGAGCTCACTGTCACTGTAAACATGACTGTCACTGGGGATACAAAACAAATTGTGACAACTTAACAAAAGGCTCAGAAAGATTCAAAATTACTCCAGAAAATATTCACATTTAAGAAGCTGAAAAAAATCAGAAAGATTGTTTTAATTATTGAAAAAAAACACTCAATCAAAATTATCAACATATTTGAGGCCATGGCCAGGGAGCAGTTCCTTGGCCTGTTTTACGTAATTATCGTGTTTTCTTGTTCTAGTTATTCGTTCGCAGAATTTATGTATAAATAACTGGGCCTGAATTAAGCTTCCCCTGTTTCAAAGACAACAACTGCCACTGGAGCAGAGGCTCCACAGCTAGGATGAAATGCCTGTAGTTGGTATAACTCTGGGAAATTCTGGCCTGGTCCAGATACGAGTTAGCAAGTCATCAAATTAGCTGCTTGTCATGCAAAAGTATAACTGGAAGCAGTCCTCATCTATTTTGAGCTAAGTCTGGCCACTGGCAAACATGTGACGTCATCCGGAGAATCTCAACACTGATTGTCATTGCGTCAACACAATTTGACTTGAGCGCAACGTCGTGAAACTCACCTCTACTCGTGTGCGTATTGACATTTTATGTAAACCCACAGCGTAAAAAAAATTGCATCGTGCCCGGTATGAACACATTCCCTATGTTCATACTTGGTCCACTTTCATTGCTTTTGTTGTATTTCTTTGCTGTTGAGTGTCATTATTTATTTTTATGTGAAGTGATTTTGATTACTTTAGGTATAGTGAAGTGCTATATAAATAAACATTAATTTCTCCTTGTATCATATTTTCAGTGAGGATAAGGGTGTCTATTTCTCTGGGTGGTTCCTTTGCATTGACACACTGTAACTATTTAAAAAATAATGACATAATACAATGCAAAGACAAAATCTACCACACACTTAATGTGGGAGGCTATGGATACTGATATTGAAATTAAATATTTTATTTTATTAAATTGACAAGTATGTTGAATATAAATCGGCTGCACATAATTCACACTTCAGTGACATTAGATTAAACTGAATGGGTGCTGTTGACACTTGACTGGATGAACTGCAATTTTAAAAGCATACATTTAGACTAGAGTAGAAGGTAAGAGAGGAGCTACACCGAGGTTACAAAGAGAAAGAGCAGAGTGATGTGAGACTCCACACAAACCTGTGAGTCTGCAGAGAGCAGCTGAGGCCAATAATGCAGTTTCTTTGTGTCGTAATTTGATTCACAGTTTTTCTGAGAAAACCCTATTCCAGTGACCAAGAGACAAACATAGTGGAATCAAGACTTATAGGTGATCAATATAAACATTGATAGTGTTGTTTTTCTATCATTATTAGCCTCACACCACAATGGAGAATATTTCTGAAACTTGAAAGAAAGAAACACAGTGCTGAAAAGCATTTAACTGAGGATAGGCAGATCTGAGCATTTAGACTAATATTTCATGTTAAATTTGAATTTAATAAGATTTGTTTGTCGTGATTTTAAAAACAAACATCTATTTTCAAAAAGTCTAACTCAAATTGCAGAATAAAATTATTGAACCAAGGGAGAGATTCTATTAAATGTCCAGCAACTCTACTTGAACTAGTGAGTTGTTTGTGACTGAGCACAGCACACCATGCACTGCCCAAATGCTATTAAATGTTTGGATGTTATCAGTCAGTCTGTAGAAACCAAACTCTACTCTGAGTGGAGCAGATAAAATACAACTAAAAACCCTTTGGACTGCATCATCCAAACCTTGACCTCTGACCTTGTTGTTCCTGCTGACCCAGATAGCTAGTCTTGCTGTTCCTGATATGTAGGTGTGTATCAAGGTGTGTATCTGCTTTTTACGAGCAGAATAATGTTGTCCATGGATAAAAAGAGGGAGTGAAAACTGTTCTCCCAGGCCCTGAAACCATGTCTGCAGTCGATGTCCTCTCTGTAGAATAAACTGAGATGTATATAAAAACCCTTAACAAAACCAAAAGCCCTTAATGTGGAAAAAATAAAAATAATTGTCTACCCAATCAAAGGCTTTCCCTTGGTCGAGAGGAATAAAGCCAGCAGCGGCAGCTGGACCAGCCATTAGATCAGACCCCTCCCAGGGTGGTTCCTGGAGCGTTTGTGAGGACGCCATCGCTGCAGAGACATGCCAAACACAAATCAAACACAATTGAACAAAAACCTCCACTCAGCTACACACAAGTTCAACCACACATACAAACCAGCAGAGAATAGAAAAGCTCACTTTCACTCTAACACTCTCACATGAAAAGAAAGAAAGAAACAAAGAAAGAAAGAAGAGGAGGAGGTATGACTAGAAACTAGTTCCTCCGATTCCTTCTCTGAATACAGTATTTATTGTTTTGTTTATTTATAAATGCTCTTGCTGTTATTTGTGGGGCAGCTGTGGATCAGTGGTACAGCAAGTTGTCTTTTACCTGAAAGAACACAGCAAGTAGTGGTACAGCAAGTTGTCTTTTATCTGGAAGGTTGAGGGTGCACTTCCAGGCTCCTCAATTCTACATGTCGTTGTGTCTCTGAGCAAGACACTTAAGACCAAGTTGCTCCTCCATTTTTTTTGCTGATCCAAAGAACTATCTGTTTATAAATAATGAACATGATATACATTTGTTTTTTATTATGGTGAATGTGCTGCAGTGTACATTCACTCAGTTAGCTCATGTAGCAGTGCTGCAGGGTTAAGCTCTCTCCAAAGCCTCCAGTCAAGTGAGTTTTATCAGCTCCGATTAGTGCAGAATTTACCTCACCTCTTAAAAATATGAACATGACAACAACAACAAATTGCTGAGAGACCACAAAGCAATATACAAGGACGTGGCCAAGCACTTGTTCCCAAATGCAAAATAATGAGCGGGAACGACTGTGCTGTAGCGTGAGAAGCGGAACAATCAGCAGCTCTTCTGTAGATACTGTGCCTCTTGGAAATTCCTGCCAAACATATCTCCAAGAGCACAGCTATTACCTCTGTTCAGCAGCATGCAATTTATATGGCACTCCCCGGGGAAATTAACTTTGCAGTGACAACTCACAACATCAACAATTCTGAAAGGAATTCAGGCCATTCCTCCACAGAACGGAATAGTGTAATTACAGGCCTTGAACTTCAGCACATACACACATTCTCCAGCAGAGGAGTTTTCTCTCTCTCCGGACTATTTACATCAGATTATGTGTGAGTACTTTGTCCTCGTAACAACTGGTGGTTCAAAAATTACAAGTCAAACTGAAGAACATGATCGTAGAACTGGACAGGTGTTAGAGAGAGAAAAACAGAATAAGGAAAACACCAATAAAGTTACATAAAAGATAAATAAAAGAATCTCTTCTGACTCACCCCAAAGGAAAATGTGTTACTAACCACCTTGTGAAATCTGAATGATTACAAAGTCTTGTAGGTAGCTTATTATGTAAGGAAGTACAATTTAACATTTTAACAGAAGTGTAGATTCTTGGGACAAAGAACCCAATGCACCCACAGCCACTCGATCAGAATGTCAAAACACTATGAAAATATTGATCCCAGAGGCAGCATGTACAAAGAAAATAGGATGGTCCCTAAAATAGAGCCCTGAGGTACACCACAAGTAAGGGGGGCCTTCTCATTTTCAATCAAGAGGTATAAGAGGATTGCAGGACATGTTATGTGCTGGTTAGAAGACAGTGATACAAACATCTCAGTCTGCAATAAATTCATGCAACATTTCAACAATTACAACACATGTTTTACAAGTTCACAAAAACATCCTTGTTAAAATTGCCAAATAAACAGATCACTTACAAATTAAACAATTTCAGGAACTGAAGAACTCAGAATCCAGGGGAAGGACACTGTCAAATACACTTCAGGAAACAATCATGCTGCAGCCTCAACCAACCTGTCAGGAGGTCTGGCAGAAAGAAAGTGAGCACTTAAAGCTGCAGAAGATTGACAGTTTTACACTAACGTCTCCTGACATCCGTGAAGGTTTTTTGAAAAATCAGTACATTAAACAAACAAGATGTTTCGGCCTGATCCACTGATAACCTGGTTTATCTTCAGAAAGAATGGGCAGCATCAAGACAGCTGCTGTTGGACCTGCTTGGAAAAGAAGAAAGATTTATTTTTTTCACACTTGTACTCTATGCTGAACTTCCAGGTGTTTTAAAACAGTTTCTCCATTATGGTGGGACAAGTATTCATAGAACCTTAATCAGCATTAATATCAATCAAAGCATATGAGGAGTAATTCAAATGTAATATAAGCCCTTTTTAATTAATATTCAAAATATTCAACTTTTATTTATGTATATTTTCGATGGTAACATTGTAAAATACATTGTATATCATTAAAATGGGGTCACACAGCGATTTAGTGGCACTGTTGCCTCACAGCAAGAAGGTCGTCGCTTTGAATCCCGGTTCGGAGTTTGCATGTTCTCCCCATGTCCTCGTGGGTTTTCTCCAGGAATTGACCGTAGGTGTGAATATGAGATAGAAAGGTTGTTTGTCTCTGTATGTTTGCTCTGTGATGGACTGGTGACCTGTCCAGAGTGTACACTATTTCAGCTGGGATTGGGTCCAACTCCCCACAACCCTCATGTGGAGAATAAAGCAGTAGAACATTAATGAATATATCATTAAGATTAATGTAACCCACAAATTACATGGTCAATGTTTAACATAATAAACAATTTCACTCAATCAAAGTATGTTACAGCCATAGTGATATATATTTTAAGGGATATAGACTCAGTTTTGACCAGCAAATACTGTTACAAACAGAGGGAATGTGGAAAGTCAATATGATTGTGCCTTTGGGCATCAGGAATGGCAGAACAACATTTCATGGCAGGTTTAAGACTCCCAGTAACAACAAATTACTCAACATGTAGATGGCTAAGCAGTGATAAAGTATTAAGAGAAGATTCAGTCTGTTGCTGGGGTTACATGTCAGCTTGTTGTACATCATGATGCCCCCAGACGCTGAACTGAGACCTCACAACTTTTATAAATACAAACCACAGCACAAGAGTAAGAGGGAGAATGAGTATCAATTATATGAAATCCAAAACAGTTTCACTTTGTTTGTATTTAATGATACAATAACAAGCATATTTATCACTTTTGTTTTGCTGTGCAGTGATATGCACTGTATGATGACACATACATTAATACAATGGGGTGCAGATATAGCTCAGGAGGCAGGGGACCACTCAGGAGTGGTCCCCTAGTAATTACAACCCATTATGTGTCAAATTGTCCTAATCTCATTAGAGTTATAGGCAGAAAGTTGACATTTTTATTTCAAAAACATTGAACTTTTTCTTTTGGCTTCTCCCTCTCTAGGGTTCACCACAACCGATGATCCACATATTTAATTTGGCAGCGATTTGTATGCTGGATGGCCTTCCTGACCCAACCCACCATTTTATCTGGGCTTGGGACCGGCACCATTTAGATTGTCCAATTAACACTGACCTTGCTAAGGGGTAATCCGGCCCTTGACCCCGCCCAATTCCCTTCCACTCTGTCATGGTTGCCCAAACAATTTTCATCAAAATTCAAATACAAATGCAGATATACCAATTGGCGATGTTTGTCATCTTAACCACTCAAAATGATGTTCAATTTAATTCAGTTTGATTCAATTCATTTCAATTCATTTCAATTCATTTCAATTTCAATTCATTTCAATTCATTTATTTGTATAATGCCAATTCATAACCTACATCATCTCAAGGCACTTTACACAGTAATGCTCAGAAGCTGATAAAATCAAAAAACTGCAGCTTAGTGAAGCCTTCTTTTTTTCCAACCTCACTGTCTGAAATTCATTGCTGCACACAGTTACTATAAGGTTGATTGATAGTAGATTTTTAAAGGCTGAGAAAATAATGATGAAGCATAAGCAGTTTGAAGCATAAAATGGCCATACATGTAGCTGGTTGACCAGTTACAGCCACATTATTCACAATTATATAAAACAATTATTTAAAAAACAACAACTGAACAATGCTTATTATTATTATTATTATTATTATTATTATTATTAGTAGTAGTAGTATTAATAATAACAACAACAACTGTAATCCATACTTTTCCATAGACTCATACAAAACTCCTTATAACTCATGAAGACGATTTTATAAACATATGCAGGATGTGTGACACTTACAGTCATTGCTTTCTGAGGGATACACACTTGTAACCATGAGACAATGTACACGTTCTGATGTGGATCCAATGTGGATTCAATGTGCTCTAAACAGAAACACCAAGTCAGTTACATATATTGTATAACTTATCTTTACACACTCTACAGTTGTTCTCAATATTGCAGTTAGAAATTATTGTGGACTCCACAGAAGTAAAGAACATTTACAAGCTTCCTTGGATGTAACTCGTAGCCTTGTTTATAGTCAATATGCCCCTGGTCTCTATCGCTCATCTGCCCACATCTTCTTCGGTAAGCACTTTTTTAATATTTCAATTTCATTGTCCACAAATGTTACACAAAACTCAGGGATTTTTTACATTATTATCCAAGAAAATAATGAAAAATTAATACTTTTATGATAATAATAAAAATGACAAATCCATCATGAATAGATTTTTTTGATGTTGTCTCATTGCTATGCTTTTTCCTCTGTTTTGTATTTTGGTTTAAATAACTGTATTTTAATTTGTAACTGTTTTTGGAAAGGTGCTTTACAAATAAAGCTCACTATTATTATTATCATTATTATACTGATATTATATTGATATCCATCATCCATTCGTCCATTTTCTCCTCCACATATTGATTAATAAAATAAACGTAAACAACTCCAGATTATTTCACTCAACAAGGTTCTACAAA
The DNA here is from genome assembly GCF_958295425.1 of Solea solea. Taxonomy (NCBI): domain Eukaryota; kingdom Metazoa; phylum Chordata; class Actinopteri; order Pleuronectiformes; family Soleidae; genus Solea; species Solea solea. The sequence continues at coordinate 12,915,492 of NC_081151.1, forward strand.
AACGAAACTCTGTGAATTAAAAATATAGAATATAAAGATCTATAAATGCCTATGACCACGTCTCGAGGTGTCCTGTGAACAATTTTACATGCATGTCCTTTTACGATTGTGGCCAATGGGGAAATTATTTTTTGGGTAGTATTTGCTGTACCATGAGTTGGAAATTCCAGGTTTTGATTACATATGAAATGCACCAATAGCCATTTTTTTGATCAACATGTCAATCTTCAGGTTTTCTGGTGAGCTTTTTTGCGAGTCCTTCAGTGTGGATATCAAAACAGGATGGTCAACACAATGTTCAGACACCTCATATCACCCCTTACACACACACACACACACACACACACACACACACAATCTATTTCTGTTGGTGACAGCTTTAAATATTCATCAGTGGTTGCCTTGTCAAGGAGAGCGGCCCTGAGCAAACAAGACAACAGACATTTGGCATCACTCTGTAATGATCCCAGCACATATCTGTGTGATAATCAGAAGTTAAACAGAGAACAGAAGCACGTCTAACTTCAGATGACTTCCTCTGTGGATCTCACAATTCTACTCTGTGTTCTCTCTGTCTGTGTTCACTCAGATAATTTTGGTGCAGACAAGATTAATTTCAAATGTACTCCACAAAGACAAAGCTTGTTATTCATGGTGTTTAGATTTCCCTACAGCCATATGACATTTGGAAAGGAGAACAAGTGATATTTTGATTAGAACAAATAACACACTCTCTCCACCATCTGGAGTTATGTTCCTGCTGTTCTGGGATGAGATTGCTGAACTGGGTAAAGCCAAAACCGAATAATTGCATTTAATAAAAATGTACAATGGACTTTATTGAACTGATAAAAGACAAGAGGTAAACAAGGCTCAATTTTATTGTTTATAACAAAACCAAGGCATTTTCATCATATAACATCACATCACATCAAATTAAATGATTATGTGGTTATGATTATTGTGATCATCCTGTCTTTAGTAAACATCTACATGAATGCTTTGTTATTTTTCAATTAACGCATTGTACAGTTAATTACAAGGTACATATGACATTTTTTATCATGTTAATGTTTCACATTTTATTTATTATAGCTCTTGTATTTTATGTGTTCATATCAATAGATTCTTGCTATTTATTACATGGACTTATTTTATCTTAATAACTAGACAAGTTTGTGAGAGACATCTGGTGTATCCTTTGCGGCCAATCATATCCCAGAGTTATTTACAGCAGAGTAATAAGGGTGACAGTAATGCACCTTTCAGCTGTTTCAAAAATGTTTATTTTGTTTGTCTGTTGTAAACCACACAACATGACACGTACATGCTTTTGTAACCACACAACGTACAGAGTGGGTGGAGCCTGGATACAAAGACAAATGCAAACAATGAATAACTAACTAACTATAATTTGATAAAGTTGGCTTTTTAATCAGTTAATATTGACAGGGACTTACAAAGTAATTTCAACTCACTCTTCATATTATTTAAACAGGATTTAGTTCTAAAGAATTTACATTTGTGGATTAAACATGCAAGAAGAAGAAGCTTAACCCCAAATCAGAAATCTGTGGGGAGATATGTTTTGCTTGTAAATCATATTCCAGGTTAGTAGCATTTGCTTATGGGATGAAGAGATTGAAAGGAAATTGTTTGACTTGCCCATGTTTGTCTCTCAGCCTGAGATACATCACACGCATCTGTGTTGATGCATCTCCATAAACTCCAGTATATAATATAATATAGTACATAAAATAATATCAATCAAAAGTAAAAAATAAAAAAAGGATGTTTTGGCTGATTGGCAGTCAGGTTTTGAGGGGCAGGAATAACTGTGATTTAGGACTTTAACCAATATTTAACCCCTTGGTGTACAGCCTGAATTCATTGGGAGAAGATATTGGTGAGTGAATTGGAAGTGAATTGGTGAGTTTCGTGTGCTAGACTCTCTCATTTCTCACAGCACCTGACTTCCATTTCCTCCAAGTCTGGATGTGGATGAAGCCTTGACTATTGGGACACAGCTATTGACTGTCCTGGGATTTTAATTAGCGACCCTCCAGTTACAAGCCCCTTGACTACAGGCTGCCCACAAAGCAGGCAATTTCAGCCCCCTGCTCCCTGAAAAATGTGTGCATGCCACTGGTTACCCAAGCATGTCAGTCTTTAGTGCCTGGTAATCCACAACAATGACAATTTTGTGAGCATACCCTTTAAATTGCATGCTAAAAGCACCTGGTTCATCCAGAAGTGGGTAAATCCATGAAGAAGCTATTTAGACGCTAATGGCTGGATGCAGGTCATAGCTTTGTGCCCTAAATGATGTTGATGAGCAAATTTGCATCACTGCCAAAAATGAAAAAGAAGAGATGAAATTGTTCACCCAGGGCTCGTTTCCAATAAAACCCCACATGTGATGCAGAGTCATTTTAAATGGATGTGCATTTTGATTAAACACATTCCCTCTGGTCAAAGGTATGGGGTATACATTCTGTCTAAAATAACTGTGTGGATCAACTCTGAGGTGCATATATCTTTATTCTAAAGTGAAAATGATTCAAACCGCTTGAGAGGAGGCATCAGGTTACTGCACGAATCACTGAGTCAAAATAAACTACAGACTGTTCATATAATAACATGTCAGCCAATGCAGCACTGTGGCTCAATGATGTGTTTTAATGGTTTTTGGAAACAATAGCAGCTCTATTGCTCCGAGGCAGTATCCTGACATCTTCAACTTCCTGATTAACTCAAAGCAAAGCAGAGTTAGCGTACCATAACAGCCCGACATCGACGCTTCAGCACCTAAACCACAAGCACCCATGTATGCATACAGTGCATAACAAATTAATGTTATTGCTAATTTATACAAGTTGGGCGAAGAAATGTAATGACCAGTAAGCCATTTAATGTGCTGAAGGTTTCTTATCCCTTACACCTGTTGGGTTGAATTTGTTAATTTATTGGTATATTTACTTAGAAACACATAATGTTTAGATTCCATTGACGTTTTCTGCATCAATTATACATGGGGGTTTGACCACATCTGTCTATTATAATAACTTGAATGGAACTCAGCTAAGATTTACAATTTATTGTCTCTATGCGGCACTGCATTATTTAATTATAATGTTTTATTACTCAATTTACTTTTATCAAAAGCTTCTGGCAATTTGTATATTGCACTTTTGGGATTTTAATATTTGAATTCATTTGCAGCCTAGCAGAACCCCACAACAGCAACGCATGAAATACAGCACAAACAAAAAATATCAAATGCATCAATTTAATACTGTGGGCATATTCAGAGTGATTGCAGTAAATGGATTCAGTGGGTGAAAGGCAGTTTTAGCATAGTTTTTTTTAATGAACTTAAATTTGTGATATTTAGGCCTTGTACTAAATGTATATATTGTTTATTCAGTAAATCAGATTCAACTAGACACCTTTGTGCAATCAGCTGCACCATACTAATTGAAACAAGCAGCGGAGTTAACAGATAGCATTTTAAGATTGAACAGAAAAAGCAGACACACAGCTGGCTGGAGGATGTAACCACCAAATTTAACATTCCACCTGAGAAAGTCAAAGCTGTTGTCCACGACAATAGTGCAAATGCTGTAGCATCAGTGAGGACCTTGGCAGGTGGATGGGCATCAGTGAGATGTGCAGGACACAATCGTAGTTGTAAAAATTGTTCTGAAGAAACAGCAAGCTTTCTCCTTGCGTGTGGCCGCTGCAAGATGCCTTGTTGAACATTTCAAAAAGAGTGACGTGGCATGTTCCAACACTGCTCTCTCTCGGTCCCAACAGTGACTCTGAGAGGAGAACACCATGTTCATCTCAAGCCTGAACTGTGGAACCAGATTGGGGAACTGAGCCAAGCCATTGAGCCATTTGAAGAAGCTAAAGTATTTTTTTTAGCAGGCAGCAATATGTTCCTCTCTGTGCACTACCACCGCTTGTGCAACACATGAAGAAGTCCATACAGTGTTTAGAATTTGAGACTCAAAACACTTCAGGCCAATGTGGCAGAACAGATCACAGCAAGATGGCAGGATATATTTGAGTTCAAACCTGAATGTCCAAACATAGTCCTCCTTCATGTTGCTCTCTATCTTTAGTTTAGTCTGCTGAGGAAGTGGAAGTTCCAAACCTTGGCACTAGCACTAACTGCCAAAAAGAATGACAATCAGTCTGAAAGTGGATCCTCAAGCACAGCAGTGGATACCCCAGTAATGCATCACAAGGGAGCAAGGGAGCAACATTGGTTCTCTCCAACATACTGAGATCATCATACTACCCCACTATGAGGAGAATGAGCGGCAGTTATACCAAGATGTGCACAAGGAGGTCTTGATGTGTTTTGGAGAACATCCCCTGTCCACCGCTGTCATGGTGGAAAACCAATTCAGCATGCTTTCCCATGTTAGCAATGCTGGCAAAGGCATTGCTGTGTGAGCCTGCGACCTCCACACCATCTGTTTTCTCTAGCAGGAAGTATAGTTTCAAATCGTAGGGAAAGCCTAAGTTCCAAGCATGTTGATATGCTCACCTTTCTTTATTGTAACCACATGCTCATTTAAACTCTCTCTCTCTCTCTCACACACAGACTGTTATACAATAACAGTGTATGAAGATAAATACTGACAGCTGCTGTACCAGCGTGGGTTTTTGTATTTCTATTGTATTTTTTATAGGTTTTGGTGTTTAATTCTGTCATCCTTCCTCAAGTGTTAACCCTTAGTTCACCTGCCGCAGGTGCATCCATGGTAAATTGCCGTGGGAATAGTACACATTTATATAGTTGGTGAATGTTTTTTGTTTTTTTCAGATTGCTTGGCTGTGCTGAAAAATTAATATAAAACACATTCTTATACCCTCTTTATATACTGTATGTTTAAACATAGTAATGGAAAAAAAACAGCCGAAATGCTGTGTTCTAAGGGTTAAAGTAAGGCTTACGTTAGGGACTGGATATACAAGTTAAAATGTTATTTGTTTTAGCTTTGCAATACCAAAATATGTTCATAAATGTGCATTCAACAATTAAAATGTTTTTATCCAGTTAGTTTTGATTTGACTTTTGATACACATCTTTTATTCTGTTGTATATTTACCATTTACAGATAAACCAGTGGCAGCTTCATGCATGTGTGATTCATTTGCAGTCTGACTACAGCAGGGAAGGACTGTTGCGCGAGGAGAGGACTGGGCCGCCTGTGAGTGCTTTAGGACGGGGGAGGGGCATACAGCACCCGTTGTTCGTTGAGAAGAAAAATTATGTGCTTTCACATCAATATCTCCAAAAGTCTCCAATAACACCAGAAGAAGTTCGATCAATGTGTGGTGGAGCCTCATTGCTTGTAACTGATCTGTTAGAGAGCAGCCACAGCTTGTGTGAATTATTACATGGGAATTATTACATGGGAAGCATCTAAAATTTATTTATGTATGTATATCTATCTATCTATCTATCTATCTATCTAGGAGAAGAGAGTACTGTTGGGTAAACAGCTGTAATTTTAAGGTGCCACCTTTTTGTGAAAAGGTGCTTATTTTTGCCTAAAAAGGAAAATAATTTTGGAAAACAGGTTTTAAGAAAATATGTCTCACTTTGTCTTAATCAGATACCAAGGGTTACAGATCCTGAAAGGTCTCAGCAGAGAGGAATTTGAAGATGCAGATGGTAAAAGCTGCTGCTGTGATCTTACAGCATGAACTTAACACACTGTACCTTGCTGTATTATATGACAGTCATGCTCTCACATATCACATATTTCAAATGGTTTGTGTCAAGCAGTCATACGCTGAATGATGTATTTTATGTTTACTGTTATTTTTTGTTAATCATCTTAATGCAGGACAAGTTTTATTAATTAATTCATAAGAAAACAATATAAAGCAGGTGCCAAATAAAGTTTTTGTAATGATGACATTCTAAAGGGCATCTCACTTTAAAGGTTCAATGTGTAAAAAGTTGTGAGTCACTGGCTCATTGGGGAACTATGGTGGCCTTCACATTCCAAAAAGGATGTAAACACACTTTCACAACAGTCTCCACTCTCTCTTCTCTTTTCTCCATCAGTAAAGCAAGACCCTTGTTTTGAATGCATATAAAAGGCTTATTTTGGGCTATAAAAAAACAAACAATGTTTTTTTTTTCTTTTAAATGAATTATACAGTGAAACAAACATACTTTTTGGTAGTGTATTAAGTTCCTGCGAGTAAACCCTCCTAATTATTACACACTAGACCTTTAAATAAAGGCAGTAGTGATGCAAGATGGACATGCATTTGACTCATTCACTCACTCTAATTGAGTTTAGCTGTGTGAGGCTCTGATATGTTTTGATAAGGTTATGTTGGAATATTATTATTAGAGCGATGACTGACAGGCTGAGGCAAACGGCAGAAAGGAACCCTATGTAAATTTAATTTGAACACCCCTGGTGGCTTTATGTGATGATCTTGGGGTACGACTTCTGCACAACAAAGAAAATCCATCAACAACACAGAGTTGTGCAGCAGATGATAGAGACATTTTATCATGAAGACAGCAGGAAGCACAGGTACAGAACTGAGCTTTGACAATCTTCACACTTTGATCTCCAATGTGCACATTTCAGGGACAGGAAGGCACTTAATCTGATTAGTCTTCAATGCAGGAACACAGTTCCATTGTGTGTGTGTGTGCGTGTGTATGTGTGTTTTCCAGGAGGGATGCTGATGATTCACTTGTGAGAAGATTATATAATTTGATTTGAGAGTTTTGGTTTTGAGCTTCATTATTGCTGCTAGAGCTGAACTATTAATTGTTTTCTAAATTAAATCAGCATGTATATGGTTCTTCCACATGCTACTAAGGCCCCTGATTGTTTAATCAATAAATTGTTAAATTGACAATATGTCTTGTTTCTTCAGACTTCAATCATCCAATCCAATAAACAACACCAAACAAGAGTCAATAGCAGAATGAGATGTTTGGAATTGGCAGTGAAGGTTTGGCAAGTTTTTCACAAATGCATTTTCCTTACAAACGTGGCTATCTATCTATTGTGTATATGTATATATATATATATACACACATATAACTGGTCATTCACACCTTTCGAGTTTTGGAGTGGGCATACAGAATATTCAGATTAAGTGTTAAGTGTTGTCGCATAGTCACAATAAAGAACAGTCACAGTTCCGTTCTTTGACACATTTAAAAGTAAAGATCAATTGAGCAAAGGGACAACAGTCCCACCAAGAAGTGAAGCTAAAGTAAAGCTTTCAAATACTCAAACAAAAATCAAAATTATATAATGTACATTAGATCTAAATTAAATATGTGACAATAATTTTGCAAAGACACTGTAATGATTTACTGTCCGGGAACCTATTGGTTTTAAGATTTGCATGCTCATAATGAAAAAAAACCAAAACATCAATCTAACCAAATCATCCACGGCCCATCTGATCCCAACCCACTCTTTGGGAATCACTGCTCTGAGATACAAGATTGAGATTATACACACTGCTGCTCTTATCATGCCATTGATCTCAGTTGAGATAGAATTCTGTTCAGGAAGAGGAGCGTGACCTTGACATCAAACTAACATGCATCCCACATCAAACCTCCAGTGTCTCCCAGCAGTACAGACTTCTCAGCTCCCCTCTGGCTGTTTGGCTTGTGATTTAGCTGCTCTGTCAGCTGTCAGAGCTGGGCGCCGTGGCACTGCTTCAGGCTTCACACTGGAGCATTTCTTTACTTTGCCAAGGTGGAATAATGAACCACCCCTCTGCTTCACTCTCTATGCAACACTACAGAGGTACACTACTTCACAGTGTAAATCTATTTAGTTTGAAGATTTATTGCCTCAATTAACTGCCATCATTTAAATTAACACCCATGAGTCTTTTTTATTCACAAGGGTTTGTGGGATTAGTTAGATTAAAGGTATAGTCCAGGTGTTTTAAATTGTGCCCATCCAACTTGCCCACATAGGCCCTAAGGGTTATATTTGGGCTGACAAGAAGGTTAGTATGTGGTTTCCCTGGTGGCCCCACCTGTATTTGCCCTCTTCAAGCCCATTGCCACTTAGTAACCTTGAAACGGGGTGGAGTGGATCAAAGGTTATGACCGATACCCTGTGTGCAAAAGACATGGTCGCAATGGTCGCAGGTTTGACTCCACCCCTGGCTGATTGTACTCAAATCCATTGTAAGTCGCTTTGGATAAAAGCGTCTGCTAAATGACTTGTAATGTAATGTAATGTAAAACCTGTCAGTATCGGGTGTGACCACCATTTGCCTCACGCAATGCAACACATCTCCTTCGCATAGAGTTGATCAGGTTGTTGATTGTGGCCTGGATCTTTCAGTTCAGCTTGTGAAAAATGGGAGCGAAAACAAAAGTGTTGCATTTATATTTTTGTTCACCTCGAGAAAAATAACAAATTTGTCTGTTCTTGCGGAGTATGTACAGTGCCTTTAGGAGTAAGCTGTAGGAACTGGACTTACCGATAACCGATATTTGGAACTGATATGCACTTAAAGTAAAAATGAAAATCTGTCTAAATTTTGATTTTAACAACTCAAATACAAAGCTTTGGTTAAATATTCATCAATACCTTTTTCAATGAAATTCAAATACAAAATGAATAAATTAAATAATGAGCTGTCCACCGATGAGCCAAGTAGAAAAAAAATAACAGCAGGGTTACCCTAACCCTAACCCAGTCTTCTTTTTCTCTTGTCATTTATATGGATTATTGATGGATTCCAATTTTCAATAAAAGCACTTAGTAATTACTTAATAATATCATGAGGGGAGACTGTGCACAGAGGGATACAACAGTGCTCCATTTTTAATTCATCTATACTAAAACAACTAAGACAATGTACACGTTTTCGATCAATATCAGAAATTTTAATTGCTAATGTAACCTTTAAAAAGTACCTTAAATACAGGTCAGCAATATGCTCCTCACAGCAAGGTGTCGTACAAAGAAACTTGTCTAGATAGTATTGTTTATTATCTTATAAGTGTATAAGTATATATGTTGCGTCGTAAAATCATTCTGACCTGATTAAAATGTCCGCAATAAAGGTTTTGTGGCATGCAGCAAGTGTGTGGGCTCCAACTACAATTTACCAACTAACCACATCCTTTTTTTTCCTGCTCCCTCTTATATAACGGAGAAGTAGCACATGTTGTAATGTCTTCATTGAGTATTGATTTAATCTAAATTACTTTCCTTCTGATTCTGCCCTGGAAAGATTTCTCATTAAGAGTTCCGGCAGTGATGAATGATATACTGAAAGCAGAGGGTGGTCAGGGAGGGTAGGGAGGGGCAAGGTCATTACCCAGCAGCAGATTTGAGAGGACATGAGGTCTTTGCAAACGTTCAAGGAAGACTCCCATTCTATCAGTGCAGGGGAATGATGGGATAATACAGTTTAGGCCACATTAGAGGACTAGCAAGCAACTGTGTACTGGAGTGGTGAATGTGATGAACGGGCCACACTGGTTCTTGCTCAGGAGCAACAATACTCCCATAAAAACCCCATGCATTTTTATGAGGGGCCGTATAGGCCATAATTCCTTTTTTACCTCACACATACACAATTTTATATCTTACATTCACTCTTTTAGCTCTCACATTCACTAGTTTTGGCTCTCACATACACAATTTTACCTCTCACATACACAAAACACCTCTCACATACACTCTTTTAGCTCTTACATTCACTTTTTTTTAGTTCTCACATTCACTATTTTTGGCTCTCACATATACTTGTTTTAGCTTTTACATTCACTTTTTTTTAGCAATTTTTTTCTGCTACGACCAGAGGGAACAGTGACGTGATTTCACCATCAACTGAGGCATGTCTGGTTGTAGCAGGTTGTTGAAGTGATGTATTATTTGATACATTCTGAATGGCTTCTGGTGAAGATAGCAGACTGTTCATTAAAGCGACAGCTTGGCCGAGGCGCTCTCGTTCTCTTCCAGCCGTCATGATGCGCTACCTGTTCACAGTTCCTGCTTTTCGTCACATGAACGGAAGGCCTTCTGCTCTCACACATACTTTTTTTGTACCTTGCATTCACACAAAAACGCTTCACACACACACACACACACACACAAAAAAATGTATGTGAGAGCTAAAAAAAGTGAATGTAAAAGCTAAAAAAAAGTGTATGTGAGAGCCAAAAGTAGTGAATATAAGAGCTAAAAAAGTGAATGTAAGAGCTAAAAAAAGTGTATGTGAGAGACAAAAATAGTGAATGTGAGAGCTTAAAGAATGTATGTGAGAGGTGTTTTGTTTATGTGAGGTGTTTTCTGTATGTGAGAGCCAAAAATAGTGAATGTGAGAGCCAAAAAAAGTGAATGTAAGAGCTAAAAGAGTGTATGTGAGAGGTGTTTTGTGTATGTGAGAGGTAAAATTGTGGATGGGAGAGCCAAAACTAGTGAATGTGAGAGCTAAAAATGTGAATGTAAGAGGTAAAATTGTGTATGTGTGAGGTAAAAAAGGAATTATGGCCTATACGGCCCCATAACATGTTATATAACAATATAGTTAGTCGAGTAGAGAATGCTTTTCTCTTCTGTATTCACATGGCAGCAAATATCAGTGACATTTTATGCTTTAAAAGGTCCACTGTCTAACATTTAGGAAGATTTGGAAAGTTTTGGAAATTGAATTTACTACCCTAGTTAGTCTTTCTATAAATGTGTAATATAGTCTTACATGTACACAACCCAGTGACACAGGGGTTAACCCTAACCCTAACCCTATGTAAACAGTTATGAATCCATTTTGTTGCAAACAAGCCCTTCCTTTAGCTCCCATCTCGGCAAATGCCCTCTTGCTACCATCTCTTATATATGAGCTGTTACAGGGGGCAGCAACCCCCTCTTTGGACCATATTAAACAGCAGTGGGAGGAAAAATTAGGCTTACTGTAACAGAATGGAGGAGGGCAGTTGGCCGGGTGCATAAGTCATCTATTTGTATCAGGTATGGACTCCTCCAATTTAAAGTACTAAATAGCAGGCTTGCCAAACTGTTTCCAGGAACCAGTGAAAATTGCCGAGGTGTAAATGTGACCCGGGCACCCTTATGGCAGCCATATTTTTTGGGCCTGCACAATGTCATGCCTGTGTCTTGTTTGTCTCCTTTTGTGTCTCCCTCTCTCTGCTTTATTTTGTAGTTCTCAGTAGTTTTTATTTTGTAGTTGTTGCAGCTATTTTTTTTAATTAATTGTATTTGATTTTATTGTATTTGTATTTGTATTATTTTGTGTGAGTGGGACGAGCATCTGAGTACAGTTGAGAAGTACAAGTTGTTTTACCAAAAGCATCACATTTAATTCAATTGTATTGTATTTCAATTCATTATTTTATGTTATATTATTGTGTGTTAGTGTGTGTGCACGCAAAGCATTAACGCTCTTAAGTGTTTTCATAGTGTGTGCAATATGTGAAAATCCAATATAAATATTCAAATATATAAGTCTTATATGTACGAGATGGCAGAAGGGACAGCCCGTAGCCTATTGGAAAGGGAACCTGACTTTTAACCAGAGGGTGAGGAAGCTGCCTCACTGCTGCACATTGACTGGGTTAATTGGAGGTTGTGTCAAGAAGGGCATCTACCGTGAAAAAGGAAATATTTGCCAAATCTAGTCACTAGCAGGTGATCACTGCAGTGACCCCGAGAGAGGGAGAAGCCAAAAGTACAAGATTGCAGCATCTGTAAAGCTAGCAGATTGTAGTACACATTTCCTTTTAATGACACACATATCCAATTAATGAATGAAATGGACATTGTCTGAAATGATCATGTTCCCACTAATGCAAATCAGGGCCAAAGCCAATAAAAATCCTCAACATTGCAGAGTCATTTAATTCAGGAGTGAATGCTGATTAAATGTATGCCCACTAATGAAAAAACAGGTGAGGGGTTTAACTTTTTTTTTTTTGACAAGTGAGAGTGGGGTAATTATCGTGACTTTTTTTCATTAGATTTCGCTATCAAGATTAAACACGATTCTTTCTTAATGTGTGATCTGGATGTGACCCCCCCCCCCCCCACACACACACACACACATACTGCAGCTAAACAAGGCTCTGCAGCAAACCAATGCAACAATTAGTGTTCTTATTGACAAATGGTGATGATCATTGGATATCTCTTCTCAGTGTCATCACAGATTCAATAGTTTGGATCCCTCCCAGGTGTCCATGTTTCATCATGAGATAACTATTACGCCTAAAAGAGGGGGATGGACAGATTAACTTCAAAGCAGCTCCATCAATCCTTCACCACAGGCGAGGCTAACACCATTGGTCTAATCGTTGAGAAAATACTAAATTCAGCTTCACTGTGTGTGTGTGCGATGAGGAAGAGACAAATATAAAGTGCTCAAACATCCCATACATACATATGTGTGAAGTACCAAGCAAATGCTATAGCGTAGTATCCATCATGCAATGTCTGTAATGCTTCTGTCAGCATGTCACTTATGAATTACTTTATACATATATACAATTGCAGTCTTACTGGCCTATTAATTGGTCTGCTTTTACTAGATGGATATGTTCCACTTTCTGCTACAGGAGTCAGCTGTCTGTTTTTTTTTTTTTTTAGAGCGACCTACTAACACACCACTATAGTAGGCTACTTAAAAGATGATAAGGTCTGGCACCTTGTTGAAGTAATATTTCTGGCTTTGTTTATAGTTTTCAGTTAAGTTTTCAGAGGGCTGGTGTAATTTATTTTTTTCTCAATATCCTTGTAAATACTTAAAAACATTAGTGACTAATTTTAACAATTATTAAAAATACAGTATGCTATTGTCTGCCAGCATTCTCTCTAAATGTTGCAGTATTTTTATAATTGTATTTTTTAAATCACATTACTGCCAATTATCTGAAAATATAAATTTCCTCTCTTTTGTGGACAACAACCTTTAGGTCTTACACTGAAATGCAAAACAATCATACTGTATATTTCAAAAAAACAGATAAAGCATATTTTGCTGTTACTACTCTTTTGACGTACATACTGTTCACTAAACAAGGCACATTGGAAAAATCTTTCTCCCTTGATGCCAGAGGGGCTACCAACTCTCAGAGCTGGAATTTTTGCTGCTGCTTATTAATTTCCTTCACTCAGTGACCACCTTCTCCTCTCTAACTCCCAGCCTTTAGGAAAAATAGAGTGACTTACAAACACCCGGTTATTTTAAATTCTGTTCACACTACATTCTCACCAAGTGCACTGCAAACAACCACTTTGGAACTGTAGAGAACAAACAATTACAAACATTGATCATATGCTCACTGTCACCTCACTGGAAGGACACTCATGAGATTCAAGAGCTGAAATTAACAATATTGCTGTACGAATAAAATACTATCCGCAATACTCTTGGAGTGCAAACACGTCCTCTAACTTTGTTTAAATGACTGTCCTGTGTGCCCTGATGTTGGGCGGTAACACCACTAAATGATCCTGCACTCTGGAATCCATTAATCATTTCAAGCATAAATTATTTCTTTATACCTCTGTTTCAACAGTTAATCAATGCAACCAGATACAGGGACAGACTGGGACGTCATTTTGCCACTGATTTCCCTGTGCACGCATTTTCAGCTCACTAGCAAAGTAGCGGAGAAAGGCAGTCTATCTAAGGTGAAGTGTCATTAAGGCCGGTAGCCATTTTTCATAATCCTGTGGAGCTCCAGAGATCAATACACGGAGGTGTGTGGAGAGTAGTGTGTGAAAATGAGTGTATGTGTGTGTAAAGGGGGAATAGAAGCTGTTAGTGGCTCTCTAATGCAAGCTGACCACAATAATGACCAGGAGAAATAAGCCAAACGTTCCTGGGAATCAGAGCGGAATACTTTATCGCTACACAATGGCTTAAAGAGGAAAAGACAATGGATTTAGTTTACAATTATTGCTTTTGGTTTAAAAACGTGCAATATTATATGCTTTTTTTTGGAAGTGGTTGCACGCACAACTGACACATAGTCAATGCTGCCTAAGCTGGCCATGCCCTCTGCTGGCCCTATGCTCCTTCAACCAGCATGACAGGCATGGTCGTCATCATTGAAAACATAGCTGCTCAATAAAATAAACCTATTTATGTCTATCATATCTTAAGAATATGTCACATAGCAGCCTTTTCTGACTTGCTTTATAAATCAATCTCTCCCTTTCCAAGTCCATACAAAAAATCATCAATTTTAAATCACGGCACCGGGCTTGTTGGTCAACTGCTGCCTCCATCGGTAAAGTTAAGAGTGATAGTTTTTAATTTCAGTGTTTGAAATCATTGGTTCAGTGACACAAAGTCACCAAATGAAACAGCAATAGACCAGCACCTCATGTGTCCCTATGAGCTAAAATCGTTGATTCTATGGACTATAGACTTTAGTGTGGGAAAGTGAGCAGTTTACAAACTAGTGAATACATTTTTGCTTTGTTAATAAGGAAAAACTTATCCAGAGGGATTCACTTGGACTTATGTTTGACTTTGCCCTTGACAGTTTTAAACAGACTTGTTTCAACAGAAAGGCAAATTTATACCAGCTAACAGACATAAAATGACAATGTGATGTTACTCCTGGCTCTGAGCCCAACACCACTCACTGCACAAGTTTTAAAAAGGCTAATGAGTGGGCAGGAGGGTGAGGGAGGTGAGACTGAGTGTGTGAGTGTCAGTATTACCGTCAGTGATGTCCTCGGGCAATAAAACATGTTGAGCAACACATAATCCTGAGGTTCCTACAGTACATGTTTGCCACAGAGGGCTCTAATGAAGTGGAGGACTTTTGCCCTCCAGAATCCCCTGAAGTGAACATTAGAGTGATGGAGGACCATGGTGGTCCTGAGCCATTAGTTCCAACATCAGTAAAGCCCAAAGCCTCTCTGTGCTGAGGACATGCAGTGCTGAGTAGAGTAATGTTAGTTCAATAGTAATTGGGTTGTATTTATACAGTATTTCTTGACAAACTCTCAAAGTACAAGAATATGTCTCATACTTTAAGAGTGCAATTATCAAGTTGTTTTTTATTTTTTTATTGATTTATTGGCTGTGTATGTCTGACTCCACCTCCGTGGCACGGCATCTCTATAAGCTTGTGTGTACTGAATCAGTTTCCTGTTGACCTTACACAGAAAAACAAACAGCAGGGCTGAACTGGTAATCTGGCATACTGGGCATTTTCCTGGTGGGCCGACGCACCTCAGGGCTGGTAGACAACACAGACCTGTTTTCCCCCTTAATGCCGGCCAGCTGCTACTAACAGTGGCCCATTGGTTCATTTACTATACTGACACTATACTATACATATTTACCCAATCATTTCTCTCACTACTAGTCCTCCTCCCTCCCCCTCCGTCTTCAGAATTTTTCATAGTTTGGAACAGACGTAGGGAACTCACTAGTAAAAAGAAAATAAATCAATAAAAAAATTGATAAACTGAAGCACAAGGGAGTTGCTGAGAAAATGCGGACCAAAAAACGGAAGCAATTACAGGTGGATGCCCAAAAGTGCTCCAAAATACAGTAAGAGACATTTTTACTACAGGTGCCAGCAGCAGGAAGAGCGGGGCAAGAACATGACAGGGAGGAAAACATAGAAGAGGGACAGGGAGATCATGACAAGGAGGGACCGAGTGTGGATAAGATGGGGGGAAGTGGAGTTGATGACATGGTGGTAAGAAGTAATGTTAGCAAATTGTCAGGGAAAAAATTCCAGCCCTGACAAACAGTGAACTTCGAGATTGATGGTGAGATGGATCATGCTGTGGTTCTGTATGTTTCGTACCTGGTGTACGTGTTAAGGTGATACAAATTAGATGGAGAAAGCCTCTTGTGTTGCTGTGTTGTCCGAAGAAAGACGCCACTGCCCGTAGGATTTCCGGCAACAGTACTGCAGTTTTTACCTTCTGCTTGCAGGTAAAGACTGGGGAGGAAATTTTGGTGCGTACACAGAACGCCAAGTCTGACTCCAGTCCGACTAACCGTATAGACAAATCCGGCGAGCCGTTTGTGTGTTTCGCCATCGAGTGGCGCCTCCATTACTGCGGTGGCACGTCATCTGTCACACTCTGCTGTCCTGCTCTGTTTGGATTCCAGGATTGGATTCCATTTGATTTGTGCTGTTCACACTGTCATGAAAAAAAACGAACTAAGTCACATACAGCATAAGCTCAAACTATCTACATGAACCTGCAGTCTGAATGTAGCCTAAAAACCTAATATAAAGACATATACAGTATTACATTTCAATATTAATGATATAGTTCTGTCATAGTTAAAGATTGAAAAATAGGCTTGTGCTTTTCAGTCGAAATGTACAACTCACACTTCACTGTCAACAGATTTCACTTGGACTCTATTCTCCTGTCAATTAAGTAGGTTACCCATAGCAACAGACACTGTCTGGAAAAAACATGGTGCTGTGTAGTTTATCATGAAGTAAATTCCCCTCACCATATTCTGGATGCCGAACAAATCTCACTTCTTGTATCAAGAAATATGAAGAAAAAAACAAGACATTTTCATAATCCATCACAGCAGAAATACACACGACTGCATAGGTCTTTTTGTTTGCCTTAAATTAAGTTTTCATTTTAATGCACAAACTCAGTATAAACAAAGATGCTGTAATTTTTCTATCATCATTACACTGTGCAATCAGTTTTAACATATCAAAACATATCTATTTCAGGTTTAAGCGGTGCCTCAGTGATTTTTTATGCATGTAATCAGTCTGGGACGCAACATGAGGAATACAATATTTTTTTGTATTTTTATGACATGTGTCATGAGGAAAATAACTGGCAAATAGCAATTCAACTGGGCCAAGCAAATGGGATGAGAAGACATTTTAAGCTTAAAATCTGAAGTCGTGAATGATATACTGTGTGGGTATGCACACGTTTGCAAAGCCACTCATTTGGAAGCAAAACATCTTTAACCATAACGGCAACAATTAATCATAACCAATCTCAGAATTAAAGTCAGATTTGCGATTCAACTAGGCATACTAAGTTTCTGAGGAAAAAAAGGAATTTAATTTCTACTTCTTTTATTTTGTTTTCAAATAATATCCAAATGTAAATGTTTTTTTTTTTATACATAATTTGCTGTGATTAATCACAATCAATTGCATCTTTTCATCGTAAATCTGAAGCGTGTAATTACTGATGTTTACATGTAAAATTACAGAATTAATGTGGAATAAACACAATGGAAGCACATTCAAATTCAGATACCATTGTTTAATAGCATCTTTAAATTTACACACATTCTCTCTTGTGAACTGTATGCAGATGGAACTTGTATGCACTGACAAACTATATGCATTTATATGCATTACTTAGAAAAAAAAGAACAGGACAAAACTAAAGAGCCATTGTGGTTATTATTTAAAGGTATGTCAAAGGTAGGTCTGCAGACTAGTTACAGACTCGTCACATGAGCGGTTTTAAAAGTGGGACATCGATGGACTATGTGATTAGTAGCTGAGTTGAGAATGAATAGTAGTAGTAATAGTCATTCTCTAATAGTTGAGAATGAATAATAAAACAAAAATTGTGACATGTAGCCAAGTGCCTGACCATCCAAACGCAGTTGTGTTAAAGGGACAGTTTGTTTAAAGTGTGGTTGTATGAGGTGTTGATATATTATCAACAATGACTTCACACACTACCATTTTCATGAACCTGGCTAAGACCTAAGCTTTGATGATAGCAGTATGGGACCCGGACATTCACTCTCAATGATAACATGAGGGAGGGAAGGAAAAAACAAACCATCACAAATGGTTCACCAACTGAATCGATACTTAAGTCGATGACATCTTAAGAATATGTTCACTGCTATTTGTCACTGAGACAGCTTTTTTCTGACTTGTATACCACTCATGTAAAATTGCTGAGTTTCCTGCCAGAGAAGGCTCTCTAACAGCAGATGAAAGAGGCAAACAATATACTTAAGATATGTCAGGCTAGTGCTGGGCAGTATCCAGTTCATTCCCGAAACCAGTATTCATTCATTGTCTTTATAATATGAATTTTCCATATACCGCAGGACCGAAAAATGGAACGGAATGGAATTAATATGAAAAATGGAATGTGGCGCAGCAAAACATTGTTTAAAGGGGGAACCTTTTCACTGCTGCACCACATTAAGGGCTTAGCTGAAGAGGTAACTGTGGAAGCAGAGATGTATAGTAACAAAGTAGAAGTACTCCACTACTGTACTTAAGTACTAAAATGCTGTATCTGTACTTTACTGGAGAATTTTTTTTCCCTCTTACTTCCATTTGTACTTCATTACATATTTTCGATGAGTTTGATACTTTTACTCGTTACTCATTACAGTTACAAAATTGTTTTACGAATCTGTCGACAAGGAGACAGCGCATGCTCCTGTTCCGCCTTTCACTGCTTGCCTGCCTGCATGGAGAACACTTAAATTGCTAGTTTAAGTGTTATTTTCGAGATGGAAGAAGAACCAGAAACACCATCTTTAACTTCTTCAAGTGATTGTGGTTTACATGGACCAACTGAATGGTCGGTCCATGTACAGCGAATGATTAGAGGCCTTGGGGCCGAAAGAATCCCAACCTTTTCTCAAATCTTAAATGGGTAACAACTACATAACACAATACTTCTACTTTTAAGTTTAGCACTTTAGTACTAAATTTTAAAATAAACTACTTGCAATATTTAAGTACAAAAAATTTTCTTAAGTGTGGTGCTTAAAGAACACTTCGACTTCTACTGAAGTCAGTTTTTGATAGAGACTTTTACTCAAGTCTTGGTCTCTAGTACTTTATACATTTTGTGAGGTAGTAACTAAGGAATGAGCAATTTATTCCACCACCACTCATGCTCATGTATATAAAAATACCGTTGCATACCATGAAACTGCTGAAATTTAAAAAAAATACAGTGATATACATTTTTTGTCATACCGCCCAGCACAATGTCAGAACTTTACAGGTGAAGATTTTATTAAGCAAGCCTTTTGTTAAGTGGCTAAAATCAGTGTTCCCTTCTGTCCCTCCCAGCAGACATGTATTCAGTGAAAGCGAGTGTCTGAATCCCATGGTGGTGTCCCTTCAACTGCTTAAAATTTGAATAGTTAGAATTTAATCACAATGATTAATGCAATACTTCACATCACTGATGTGTGTGTGTGTGTGTGTGTACATTGATTAATGGATTTTACATACAAATGATGGAATCCCACCATAAAACATAACTTGTGATAATGACACGATCCCTAAACTGTGATCATGAATTCAACTTGAATAGTAGCTAAAAGCTTGGTGGCCTGTCACTTCCTGTATGTTTAATGAGGGTGACCTTTACATTTCCTTTTGAAATGGAGGAATTCCATTTGCATCAAATTATGTCTTCCTACAACTGAGGTCTAATGATCAGCATTTCTTTATTTAATATGGGTGTAATTATGCAAATGTGCCATATTACTATGATGACTTGATTAAAAACATACATTTCCAGAAAATATGCCCCCTACTGGTCATTGTGGCAGGGGTGTGTCAGACTCTTTTCTCCCCTTATGGGCTTTGTTCAGACCTGGTTTTAAAATCTGGCCTTGGTGATCCGATCCCGTGTGCAGTTTTCAGTACAACTGTACACTCATTTTGCATCATACTCCTTATATTCAAACACTCTGACAAAATGTCTGTTGACAAGAACAAAATGTTTGACGATACAGATGTGTCTGATGTAAACTTATTTGTGTCCGTGCAAGTAACATGAAATCAACCATAGTGAAAAGGAATAGTGACAATCGCTGTGTATGATGTGTCGGTCACTACAAATTAGAGCTGAGCAATAGATGGATATTATATCTATATGGTGACATGAGACAAGATATGTTCTTAGATTTTGGACATCATCATATCATAAGGTATCTGTGATGACTGTCTGGTTTTAAGGTATTACATACATACATATATATATATATATATATATATACATATATATACATAACACATGTTAATGTCCTTCATTTAACTTTAAAAAGCCAAAGAAATAAAGCAGGTACCCTCCGGTGGGGGATAAAGAGGATGGAAAGGTAATAAGTGGTTTCTTAGGTAATGTAATACAGATAATAAACAGTAGATATTTTGTTTTAGACTGTATTTTCATATTGAGTATGTTTCATGAGTGACAAACAACCGGTGTGCAGCTATATCTCCTATATCAAATAAAAATATGTATAACAACATTGAGAAATTATTTATAAACCATATCACCTAGACTTAGAGAAATATTGATTTGATTTACATCATGAAATATTTTGACACTGAATTGCATAAAAAAGTATATTGTAGTAAGATTTTCTTTCCATATCGCCCAGCCCAACTACAAATGAATCAACATTTGGGAGCTAATCATTCATTCGGCTCAGGAAAGTGTCCACATGCATCCTCAAACCACCTCCAAATGTGTATCTTGTGATCAGATCTGATGACATATTCAGAATGGATAAGGAGCATTCATTCCGGTACTAAGCATAATCTTGACCAGTTCACTGCCAATGATGGGACAGCAGAGAATTTTTTTGGGTCCCCAAACAAAATTTTCTTAACCTTAAGGGTGAAGATGCATGTATGTTTTAAATAACATGCATACAATTAAATCTTAATTTATTTATTTTAAATTAATTTACCAAACATCTTTAGGCTCACTAATGCAAAATGATGTTAGATATTACAGACATGGCTGTAAATTAGTTTCTCAATTATGCACAGATTAATTTATATTATTTGGATCATGATAGTTTTAGTCTTTAAAAAGTGTTAATGTTTGGGAAACACTTATTTAGACATGATCAGATCACTCAGGACAGGTATTAATATCAGGTCTGAACGAGTCATACAGAAAGAAAGACAACCTGGTTTCAGTACAATAAATAATCCACCTACAGTGTGGATCCTGCATTTGTGAGTCACAGCATACAATGACAAAATCATTATTCCTCAAAATCAAACCAAGCCATATGTTTTTCATTTAAAGGAATCCTGATTGTGCATGGCTGTATACACAGGACCCCAACTAGACAACCCCACAAGGTAATAGCTTAATAACAAATCTTGTTGTATAAAAGATACATCCAGCAACTTGTATAAATTACATTTCTTGAAGCCACAGAGGGTTTAAAATAATATTAACACTGTACAGTGTCCAGTAAAGTGAGGGTAGTAGTCAGTAAAAATGTTCCTGATGCTCCCTAAAACTATCATGTGCAACACAATTCTGCATGTTGAACATTGTTCTTGCAGTAGACTGTGCTGTTGTCTCCCGGGGGGCAGTCTCTGAAGCCAGTGCCCCCATTAGGTGTGTAAATAGGCTGAATGTGCAAATCTCCCTTGAGGAGCTGCTCATTGTTGAGTGAGACTATTTGAAAGCTGGTCTCGGTCATTTCTAAAATAGAATTATCTTTCTTGGTGCCTGCCTCACAGTAGTCATCTTTTCTCCGACCCCGGTTATATTTCCACTTGGTAGAAGACTTGGAGTGGCTTTTCTTGTGCACATGCCAGCAAAAAATGCTGAGGAGAATGATCAGGACCAGAGTCACAGCCCCACCGATCAGCCCAGCCAGCAAAAAAGATGAGCTGGGTTCTTTTTGTGTGGCCTGCTCAGGTCCTGGCAGATTTTTGTTATTGTCACGGCTGAAGGATGCTGGTGTGGTCATGGTTATAGAGCACACAGTGTCATCTTTTGGCCGGTAATTATTAAATGCATCCAAGGGAATGACACAGATACGATAGGTGGATTTTGGCTCGAGATTAGCCAGGCGGATTCCACGGTGATCCCCACCCACTATTCTCTCTCTGACAGTGTCCCCTGTCAGACTGGGGCCCATCCTGGCCCACGTCACCTTGTAGGCAGTGACAGGAAAGGCCGCCTCCCAGCTGACGTGGATAGCTGAGCCATTCAGTATGGCAAACGTAACCTGTACTGTGTCTCTCCGGGGATGAATAGGTTGTTTAGTCCTCAGTGCCCCCTCTCTGGTTGTATAGACAGAGTAGAGAGTGGGTAATATGGGGAAGGGTTTCCTGGTGAAGGAGGAAACATGAGTGATGACAGTGGGGTCTGCTGAAGGTGACAAGGACGGTATCAGCAGAGAATCAGCTGCTGAGGTGGATAAGGGTTCTGTCTTTGTGCTCTGGCACTGGACCAGCTCCGCGCTCAGCTCCCTGATCACCATTCCCCGCAACTTTTCCGGTTTATAGCACATGAGACCACGCACATTGAGTGAGGCAGGCAGAGATTTAAGCCACGACACCACCCACTTGATACTACAGTCGCATAACCAAAGGTTATTCCGCACAGTGAGCTGTCTCAGGCTGACAAGACCATCAAAGACACCCTGTGTCAGAGACTGCAACTGGTTGTTTGAAATATCCAGTCTCTCCAACTTGTGCAACCCTGCAAATGACCTGACAGGGATGTAGTTTATCTGATTTTCCTGAAAGTTTAACTTGACGAGCACCTCCCCAGGGAGGAATGGAGGAGGGTACGTGAGTGAGTTGCGGGCCAGGGACAGTTCTCTTAGAGTGATCAGATCCTTGAAGGTCCCTGGTGCAATCCCTTCATCTGTCAAAAGGTTTCCATCCAACAGGAGGCGCTCTAGCCTTGTGACATTACTGAAAGCCTCCTCTGCAATGACTGCAATTCTGTTCTCATCCAATCGCAACTCTTTGAGATCATCTGGGAGACCAATAGGCACACTGCTGAGGTGGTTTTTGGTAAGGAAGAGCATCTTCAAGCTAATTGCCTCACGAAAGGCCCCTTCTTCCACCCCTACAGTCGAAATGGAGTTATCATCCAAATGAAGCTCCTCCAGCCAAAGAAGCTGAGCCAAAGCCGCTCTGGAGATAGTCTGAATGTTGTTTTCTTGCAGATGTAGAACCCTCACATTTTTGGGCAGATTAATGGGGAATTCATCCAGATGGTTGCCATAGATATACACAGTTTCCACAGAAGCAACATGGTGGAGCTCCACAGGAAACCCAGCATTATTGATTTGGTTGTTGTGGAGGTAGAGGGTCTTATAACCCTCACCAATTCCGAGAGGCACTGAGGTCAGGCTCCGTTCATTGCAGTAAATGAAGGTGCGATCACAGCGACACTCCTCAGGACAGTTGGAGGCGCGTGAGAACTGAAGGTGAAGGCCTAACAGTATAGGTATCCATGGCCTTATAAAGGTGGCCCAGTCCTTATTCCATAAACGGCACTGTATCTCCATTTCAAACAGATCCAAAAAGTACATAAAATCATAAACAAAAGTTTAAAAAACAACTGTTCTTTGAAAATTCCAGCAAAAAAGTCATTACATTTTGGCTAAATAGCCTGGTCTCGGGTCTGTAGTAATCCCTTAGTAACAATTGTCCAAAGTGTTCCAACACAAGACCAACAGTCTCATTAAAAAATGCAGGTCCTTCAGCAGACGCTGACGATTGTTGAGGTTTGAAACATATGTTAAGTTAACCATATTTTCACACGGTCTCTCCTTTTACCTTCAGATATAGCGCTTTATTCACTCAACACTGACACACTGATGAGAGTCATCATTAGATGTCCTTTCCCGTTTACGTCACACACTGTTGGTTCCCGAAAGAAAAAGAGTCTCTTGTCCTTGACATTTGGATCCAGAAACCTATTGCAAAAAGAAGAATGGAAATGTCAGCATTTTAACATTAAAATGCATGTCTTTCATGTCTTTACATATCAAAGGATCTTTCATTCTTTATTCCACAAATGCAAAGCAAGCTATTATTAACTGGCAGGGTAAAGCAGCGTGCATACAAAATGACTTACAGATCTGTTACCTCAGACATGGAGCTTGAGGAAAAGAATATTTTTTATAGGTTTTGAATGTGCAGATAACTAATGTGAGACATAATCTAAAATAAATGCATGCTAAACAGACTGTTTAGCAGTTGATATCCAACACCTTGAACAAACTGATACAAAGAACAAATTTAAAATATACTAGTTGCAAATGATTCAAACAAAGGACGTGATTGCTGAGAGCCATAAACTGCAACCCTAGTTCAATTTTTATTGTATAGTGACCAGTACGTGAGCTGACTTTACCATGATGTGATGCCCTCAGTGAAAACAAGGCTGCCATTGAGGACACAAGGAAAAACAGATTTCAGCCCCTGAATCTGCATGGCTTTATCTTGTCGATAAACAGTCTTATCGGAATTAAAAATTAAGTTTGTGTCACTTTCTAAACTACTCTATCTCCACAACAAAGTTCATAGAGAAAAGCGGCACCAGCAGCTCCAACGTCCCCACTAACCTAGGTGAGCATTTTGTTTATTCAATTCAATTCAATTTTATTTGTATAGCGCCAAATCCTAACATACATTATCTCAAGGCACTGTACATAGGCAACATCAAGGAGAGCAGAGAAACCCAACAGTTCACACAATGAGCAAGCACTAGGCATCAGTGGAGAGTAAAAAACTCCCTCTTAACAGGAAGAAATCTCTGACAGAACCAGACTCAGCCACCTGCCTCGACCAGTTGGGGTGAAAGGAAAAATGGGGGACAGAGGAGAGGTGGGGGACAGAAAGGACAAGAGGGAGATGAGGCAGAGACAGAAGAGAGAGACCAGGAGCAGATATACAACAACTGCATCAAGTTACAAGTTTAAACAGGACAGTTCTGAGTCAATGATGACATGTTTATAGAACTACAATATAATTTATATAAGCAGCAACAGAGACTGTTGATAAAAAAATGTATACTGATATCGACTTTTAATTATAGCATAATAATATTGGTTAATGTTAAGTGGCAAAATAAAAAAGTATTTGGTTCCTGACAATGGTAGTGCACTCGGGGTGCATAAGGCAAAGTGAACACTGACTCTGACCAGTTTTTTTTTTTTTTTTTTGTCATATCAGCGTTTTATCCACACAGAGATGTTTTGAGAGCCCTTAAATGCAATTTTTTTGGGAAAATTGGTCCCACAGAGGGAAAATCAAAAATATTTTTTTTTTTTTTTTTTTTGGGGGGGGCAAACTTTTTCAAAATGACAAAGAAAAAGATTTGTTAAGTTTCCATGTAGATAGGGCCCGTGTCGGTAGGTCATACAATCACATTTCAAAAAACATGAACTCTACCTTTCTGTTGCTACACATCACTAGGGAAGAAGGGGTAGATGTTAGGTTGTCGTAAATGATCATTCCAGACAGGTATGTACAAATCCAAACATTTGTTCTTAAATGTTTCTACATGATACTCTTTTCCTCTCATCCCTCAAGTCATTTAGCTGTGGTAGTTCAGAGGAGTGGTGGCTAGTGATGAACACAGCCTGTCAGCTGAGATAAGATGAGACAAATTCCTTGCACAGGGACAAAACTGAGATCGATGTCAACCCCTCGAAAAAAGGACAGGTGTTCGTGTGAGAACAAGGTTGTGAGACTTGAATAAATCTGGAGGGATTTCCTTGTCCAGAGCACTTGTTTCAGTTTGTACACTGCTGTACACTGATCGTATGGGTTTACAATTCAATACAGTCTGAGCAAAAGAGAAGCGATGATAATATTGGTATTAATGGTTGTTAGCTGTTTTGTGGTTGTGATGATTAATATAATGACGGCAACCTATTGACAGACTGCATTGATCTGTGGCCAAGGCAGTTCAATAATTATGTAATGCTCCTGGTGGTGGGGGGTATAAGCAGGGGTATCGGTCATATATACATATACTGTAAATGCATATAATTATATCATCCATGCAAAAAAGTAAATTAAAGAATGCATTATTTGTTGTTAATCAGCTCTATCCAAATTAAGAGAATAAACAGGTGAGTATAGGCTCAATCATGAGGTGGGTACTTTGTATTTTAATTTTAACCAAATAACTGATACATTATAATAACTTAATTATTAATACAATTGTGATTAAATAAGTGAATAATATAATTAGTAGCGTATAGACCAAGTTGGTCTGGGTGACATTTTCCATTGATTGTTTGTTTATTCTTTATCTTTAAAGTCACTTTAATTTTAATTTATTTATTTGATATTTTGCCTAAGAAAAATACATCTAAAATCAAAGTATTTCTTACCTTTGCTACACCACATGAAGGTTTCCTGTTCCTGTCCCGTGTTCGGACTGCTTCACACTCAACTCTGCCTCCTGGACGCCGTTTCCACTCGGGGCTGCTCTCAATTGATTCGTCGGTAGTGTGAAAACGGAGCATTATGATGAAATGTGCTCGGTTCTAACTCAAGTGTCCAGAAAAATAAAAGGAAGTTCGGGTCAACAGCTTTCAACAGCCCGACATCTCGTCCCCCCACAGATTTACCGCGGCAGAGTCCCGGGCAGCTGCGTTGCCTCCAGGGGGCGAGAGGCGGACATGGAGAAGCCCGCGGTATGAGGTCCACAGCCTGGGTAGAGTGTTACAGCGAGTGCCTGTCAGTTCCTGGACACCCGAGTCTCTCTCTCTCTCTTTCTCTCTCTCTCTCTCTCTCTCTCTCTCTCTCTCTCTCTCTGTCAGGGGCGGTTCAACAAGGGGGAACGTGTGGGCAGCTGAAAAACACGGACATCAGATTTGTTGTTTTAGCTATTCTATACACATCCTCATGTCATTTTTTTCAGGCTTTTCAGGAAACGCAAAACATGAAATATTGAATATATGATATTACTAATTACACTCAAAAGGTTTATGAAAATAGATGACTACTGACATACAAATGACAACGTTTGTCTTACATAAGAGGAATACATTACTTTAATTTTAATAAAGCATAACTCACAAAACTCACTATGCTGAGGAGGCATGTGCATCTCCTCAATTCTCCCTCCAGCTCTTCTCTGCTGAGTTTTTGACTGAAAAATTGAGAAACCAGATGTAGATGTAATATTGTTTGAAAAGAAAGAAAAGAGTTAACGGAAAGCCCATCACTTGTTACAGCCACATGTTCTGGAGCCTTTCCACTCTTTACTAAATGCAAGCTCCTTGGACTTGGCTATTTTGCTGACTAAAATGCTGACTAAAAAGACTGAGTACAAGGATTAAATAACTATCCAATATTAATAGCCTATATTATAGTAAACCTCATCACTTACCAATGAATTATGGATAACTTCAGTAGCTGTGTAGAATTGTGTTCTTCTTGAAGCAGCCACATCTTGAAAAGATGCTTGTAAAACTGTTCAACTGAGGATGTGTGTGATTTAAACAGAGGTGGCCAGCACCATGGAGATGATTTAGAATTTACTTAGGCTGTTATTTTAGGAAGGTGAAGATATGAGGATTGCAAGTTTGTTGCTATTACTAAATCATTAAACACTAAATTATGTAAAGTTTCAGTGAGTAAAAGACAGCAGAAGATATGAGTGATGTTTGCATTGTCTATTTATTTAAATATTTAGCCCATTAAAATAACTAAAAACTGGAATTATGTTATTCATGTTGCCAACTTATATATTTAGATTATCCTTAACATTTTCAACAATGATTAAAACTTCAAGAACACAGTCCATTTGAATATGTGGACACATTTCTCCACTTAGTGCAAGAAGCTAATATGACTACAATAATAAAGATATATTTTAACCCAGGCCTCTGTTTATCAGGGTTTGGTAACATTTGACCCAATACTGCATTTCCCTGATGATACTTTTCTATCTTCTGACGTTCTAACATCCAGACTCACAAAAACATCTATAGACATAACACACATGCTGTTCTGACAAAGCCTTTGCTCCACATAAAGCATCTGTGCATGATGCTATAACACACTATTATTGACTGATAAACCTCAGCTCTTTCCCAGTGTCTATTCATATCCACTATTTACAGTTCTGTGGGTTTGAATATTTTCTGCCAAACACCTCATCTGCTGCTCCTCTCACAATTTTTAATCTCTTCAAATTAAAATTCAGGCTAAATCTGTCAGCAGCTTATCATAGTGTATGCGGAATCCATGGCTAACATGACGATGTTTTTAGTGCCACTTGTCTGTGCCGTGTCACTGTAATCCAGCTTGTGTGTGCATGTGTGTGTGTGTGAGAGAGAGAGAGAGTGTGTGTGGACCAGCTGCTCAGATGGTTTAATGCAGGGAGGTCAGAGGGTAATGGATTATCTAGATATGTGACCAGATTACCCGAATCTATTTACTAAACAGTAGCCCAATGAAAAGAAAAAAAGAAAAATCTATTTGGAATTGCAGATCTTACAAAGATAAAATTGCAGTTTTTGTCATATTTTTTTAAAACTACTTTGAAAATATACTGTGTGTGGATATGTATATATATGTATATATATATATATATATATATATATATATATATATATATATATGTATATATATATATATATATATATATATATATATATATATATACATATATTCTTGTTAAATACATTTACCAAACAGGTGTGAACACATTACTCGAACTCTGGTCCCTGGATCATTTGAGTTTACCAAAAAGTAGGGCCGATGACCAGAAGCAACAGAGTCTTGAATTAAACTCTACTGACACTGAGGTGAGAGCTAAAATCAGATAAACTGCATCACATCAGAAGCTGGGATCACAGGCAGATGGCCCAAGCACTGGTCAATAACACAGCAGAGGTGCTTGTGAGGACAGCTAGAGAGCAGAGGAGACAGGAACAGGAAACTGTGGGCAAACAATCCAGGGGCAGGGCAGTCAAGGGAGGATTCTCTCTGGCATGACTGGGAGACTGGCAGCAGACAGATGAAGGCCAGATAGTGAAACCAACACCATTATAGAGGTCAAGCCGGGAGCTGATTTCGCTATCACAGGACCTGGCAAAGGGCAAAGGCAGGACCTATACAGCAGTTAAGCAGAAGGCCAAGGATGAAGCCAGGAACTCTCCGGAGGTTGAGCAGGAAGCCATGTTGAGGACAGGACCTCTCCGGAGGTTGAGCAGGAGGCCAACAGTGAGGCCAGGACCTCTACGGAGGTTGATAAGGGCAGATAGCAAAGGACCTCTCAAGAGGTAGAGCAGAAGGTCTCCATGGCATTGACCGGTGTTCAGGAATAGAAACCACCGCATTGCTTTTGTGCAGTCCTGTCCGTGGCATAATTGTGTAAAATACGTTTAGGTACGTTTAGGTAGGCAGGCTTGTAAAGCTTTCATTAAACGTATAGCATGCTTAATAATTGCTGCAGTGTGTCTGGCACAAGTGTGTGTGAACCATCACCACTGGATGCGTTGTATTTGAGGGCTATACAGCCACTGTTAGTCTAGCATTCCATACAAGTGTAATCCATCCTAGTCCAGTAGTGATCATTTCTTGAGCCAATTTGATTTCCTTTGTATTTTTTAAACAATGGGTTGTACATCTGTGGGTGCCAGCAGCATCCTTGCATAACCTCAAGTAGCCATGGTACTGTCTCTTTTGACCAAAAGAATACCGCACCCTCAACTGGACTGGAAAGTGTTGTGCTTCAGGCAGCGTGTGCAGTCAGCGTATGGTTTGCATGGTCACAAAATGTGGAGGTGCTTGTGTTTGTGAACACCACGGACAAATGCGGATGGTGACATTTATGTTTCACAGACCGTAGCGGACTGTGGACACACTGACATGGAAACTGTGATCCAAGCTCACTCGTTTACCTCACACAGATGGCAGTAGTACATGCACATAACCTAAGAGAGCTTTGACTCTCATTTGTAAACCACACCATTCTGACCCTGCAGGTCTTGCTCAGAATCTCTTGAATATTTATGCGCCTAATTTTGAATGAAAACCGGAGTCCTTTCTAAAAGCCACGGGCAAGAATATGACTTTAATAACCAACCACACCGAAAATATTCTGTCTACACTGTGACACATCATGATGTCCATAACTGGCTTTGCCTAACGTGTTGCTGCAGACATCCATCCGAGCCCACACACCTCTGCTGTCCCTCGACCTTTGAGCACACAGAACTGCTGTATTTCCCTCCTCTGCATCCTTTACTATTAATGGAGGAGCAGATTGCAGACAGACAGACAGTAAGACAGCACTAGGGACAACAACAAAGAGGTTTTTGTCATGACTCTGGGTGACAGGCAGTTCAATCAGTGTCGGGTTTCTTTAATGAGGGTAAGGCTCAGTCAGGGGTGGATTGTTACGCAAGAAAATAAAAGCTCCAATCTCCCATCTGTTTAGTATTTAATTTTTTTTAGGAAGGAGACAGGGAGAGCAAGACAGTGCCTTGAGAAAACTGTTCAGCATTTTCTGTTGGCAAAGGCTGAATCTGAACTCCACCATCTGATCAAAGGAGGAAAAAGTGTTTTGAGTTGAATCGTGATAGAGATAAAGATCTCTGCATGTTCTTTCATGAAATACAGAAATATCACTTTAATGTATTTGCAAATATAACCCTGTATGTTTAATAACACCTCATTATGCAATGCAATACAGTTTTACTTCATTCTGAAATAAAGCTGCATTTTTATAATAATATGCCTCACTGATGAACACAAACATATTTTATTTGTTATTACATATTTTATGCAGCAGTTGCAGTTTGTCTGCCGCACTGGTGTGCACCACACACTGATCTGAGTTGGGTGCCTCAAACCTGGTACTTTGTGTAGCGATCTATAAATTACTAATAATATAAATGACTTCTCCGATTTCTTGGCTGAGTTAATGCCTAGATATGATCGGTTCCTAATTGTTGGGGAATTTTAACATCCATGTGTGTTGTCCTGATAAGCTGCTGGCCAAAGGCTTTTAAAATCGTATTGACTCTTTTAATCATCTGCATTGTGTGGCTGCTACCACACATGAACATGGGCACACACTTGACCTGGTCTTATCATATGGTTTATCTATTGTCTATTTGGAAATTTGTGATGCAGTTTTCTCATATCAAATGTCATATCAAGTTTTATTTGACTTCTCTGTCCCCCGTTTGGTTAAATCTTGTGCTCCTGTGCGGTGCTGTCGCTTGTTTAACCCTTCCGCTGCTGCTCACTTCTCTACTGCTGTTAATGTTACCAATGATATAACCCCCGGGATCCTCCTTGTATATTCTGAGGAGTTGACCACAGGGTTTCTCTCGACCTGTGCATTAACTCTGGACGCGATGGCTCCATTAAAATCCAGGTGTCCCACACCTACACCTCAGCCCTGGCTAAATGATGTCAATCAGTGCTGTCAGATGAGAATGCAGGAGAGTAGAGAGCAGGTGGAAGAGAGATAAACTGCAGGTATCCTTTGACATGTTGAAGGACAGCTGAAAAGACAAAATATTTCTCTGCAATTATTTCATCCAACTGTCACAAACCCTCTGTCCTCTTCAGCACCATCCACTCAATTCTATGTACCAGAATAGGCCTGTGAGCTTTGTGAGGATTGTCCCCACTTTTTTGTTCATAAACCTGTGTCAACTAGGGCTCTTATATCACCTCAGTTATATGAGCCATCCATTTCTGTCTCCTGCTCTGCTGTCTTTGATCAGTTTGAATCTGTGTGGTTCTTCTTTTTAAAGGAGACAATTGATCACATGAAGCCTTCGGCTTCCCACACAGATGTTCTCCCCCTTGCCTTTTCAAGTAGGTGTCAAACTATTGGACCTCTTGTCCTGGCTATTGTCAATAGCAGTCTCATCACTAGTGTGCTGCCCAGGACTTTTAAACATGCTGTATTGCAATCACTGGTTTAAAAACCCGGTCGGGATTCCACTGGGTTTGCTAATTACAGGCCAATCTCCAAACTTCCATTTATTTCTAAAATCATGGAGAAAGTAGTTTTTACCCAATTACAGTCTTTTTTAGACATGTATAGTATTAATGAGGTGTTTCACAGTCTGCACTATTGAGAGTTTTTGATGCCACTGACTCTGGTAACTGGGTTATTGTTGTGTTGCTTGGTTTGATTGCTGCTTTTGATGCAGTTGACCACAACACTCTAATTGATTGTCTTGTGCTCTGGGTGGGCATTAAAGGAGCAGCCCTGAAGAGTTTTTTTTGTGTACTCTACAGCACCCCTCCATTGTGGGTGTACCACAGGGTTTGATTCTTGGACCTCTCATCTTTTCATTGCACTTGCTACTTGCTTCCTTTAGGTTCTATTTTGAGGACATATGGAATTTTTTCCCCTGCTATTGTAAGGAAAATAACACTTTTTCCTTATATTGCTTGCTACAACATATAGACTTGCGTAGCTTAGTTACACCATAGGGCTAAACACTTGTTACCCTTTGACTCTAAACATTTGTTTACCTTTTACCTACATGCACAGTTTAGCTCAAACACTTTTATTTGAAACATTCACACCAAACCGAGTAATCCCCACATAAAACTGATTTACTAATCTTTCTGTTTCGAGGCCAAGGCTACTTTTCTCCTTGTACAGGCGTCTTTTGTGTGCTACAAAGATCTTGTCTTAAGATATCATTTTAAGATAATTTTTTGCACAACTACTATTGAGACAACTGTCAACTGAATGTACCTCTAACAATAAATGATAAAGTTTATTGTTCTGTCCGAGAGGTGCTTCTGACACCCAGTTTATTGACCTTGGCTCTTTGGCTCCTTCTGTAAAAACCACTGTCACTAACCTGGGGGTGAAAACAGATTGTGAGTTAAAACTTGACAAGCAGATTAGCTATGTTCTAAATAAACAGCTTTTATCAGTTGTGGCAAATGGCTAAAATTAAGTCTGTTCTGTCTAGTGGGGACTTAACTACAACCCGTCTTGACTATTGTAATGCCCTTTATGTTGGGTTTAGCCAGGCCTGCCATTCCCACCTACAGCTTGTCCATAATGCTGCCGCTCGCCTTTTAACAAGGACACACAGGCATGAGCACATATCCCCCATTCTGGCCTCCCTCCTTTGGCTCCCAGTGTGTTACATAATAGATTTTAAAATCCTTTTATATGTGTACAAATATCTAAATGGTCTTCCTCCTCTCTATCTCTCCAACTTTCTGCAGCCATATGTACCTCTGCAATTTCTAAGAAATCAGCTGATCTTAGAGTGTCTACTCATGTGTTTTATGTTTTTATTTATCTGTTTGGTGGTTTTTACACCTGTTATTCTATTCTATTTGTATTTATTTATTTTAACACTGCTGTACAGCACAACTGCTTTTGTTTCTTAAATGTGATTAATACATAAATTTGATTGGATTGGATACAATGCCCTCCAATATTATTGGAACAGTGAGACCAATTCCTTTATTTTTGCCAAACATTTGGGTTTGACTTCAAAAGATGGATGTGAGGCAAAATATGATTATTTCAGCTTTTACTTCCAGGTATTTACAGCTGGCTCTGATACACAACTTAAAAGATAGCACCTTTTGTTTGAACTCACCCATTATTCATGTGAGCAAAAGTATTGGAACATTTGACTGACAGGTGTGATGTGTTGCCCAGTTGTGTCCTTTTACATTGTTTATTCAAACAATAAATAGCACTGAATTTCTACGCTCAGTTTCAGATTGGATAGGGTAGGTTTTGCATGTGCAGACTGCATTTAGAAGTGGAACCAACATGAAAACCAGAGAACTGTCTATGGGTGAAAAACAAGCAATTGTGAATGGGAAAATCAATGAGAGCCATTGCACAAACATTGGCCATAGCCAGTACAACCATCTGGAATGTCCTGAAGAAGAAATAAACCACTGGTGTACTAAGCAACAGAGGTCGAGAAGATTGACCAAGGAAAACATCAGCAGTTGATGACAGAAACATTGTGAGAGCTGTAAAGAAAGACCCTAAAACAACTGTTAGTGACATCAGCAACAACCTCCAGAGGGCAGGAGTGACAGTATCACAATCTACTTCATGAACAAATGTACAGAGGCTACATTAGAAGATGCAAACCATGCATAGGAATAATTGGAAGGCCAGACTGGAATTTGCCAAAAAGTACACAAACAAGCTTTAAAAAGTCTGGGACAAAGTTCTATGGTGAGACAAAGATTAACTTTTACCAAAGTGATGGAAAGGTTGGAGAAAAGAAATGATCTGCTCATGATCCCAAACATACAAGCTCATCTGTGAAGCATGGTGGAGGTAATGTCATGGCTTGGGCTTGCATGGCTTCTTCTGGGATGTGCTCATTAATCTTCATTGATAATGTAACACATGATGTCAGAAGTCACTCAGAAGTCAGAGGCAAGATAACAACCCAAACACAAGTTCATCACAGCAGAAGAATGCAAACGTTTGGTGATGTCAGTGGGTCACAGGCTTGATGCAGTTATTGAAATCAAAGATCTGCAACTAAATATTAAGCAGCTGATGTCAGCGTTTACTGTGAAATTAAAGGATTTAAGATACAATGTTTGGATTCATGGCATTTTTACAATGTTATATTTTGTCTTTACTTATTACTAAAAATGTTGATTTGCCTCAGCTCTTCATTTCACTGATATACTAAATGATCCTAATCAAAGTTAATTAAGTTAATACTAAATTGTCTTGCCGTAAAGTGTACAAAATAAAATCTACAAAAAAAAAACACTGTGGGTACAATGTGAAACATGTTTTCATCAATGGATGTTTATTTGACGTTTATCAGCCTTGTAGGTAAACACATTTTTAATATTTCCAGTTTTATTGTCCACAAATGTTGCTGTCACAGAACTCCTATCAGCTCCAAATGACTCTCTCTGTCTTTGTCTGTGTAACAGTTCTTTTGTGATCCATTATTTAGCTCACAACCAAGCAGCAGGGGTGGAAGAAGCACAAGTAAAGTGAAACATCCTCATACAGAGGCTCTAAGGGTGAAAACATCAAGAAGTACCCATGAAAAGTTTCAGAAGTGGATTCTACTGCTAAAAAGAAACCTGGTTTATAAAGCTGATTGTAACACTTCACCATTGTAGTTTTTTTAAAAATTATGATTATGGTTTTAGCTTCTCATCTTTGCTCAGCTGTCTTATATTGAAAATATGTGCACCACCAACAGTTGTCGTCTCCTGAACATCTGCCTGCCTGAGTCAATATGCCTTTGTCTGCACCTCACAGCTCTAAGGCCCTGCTTAGACTGCAGCCCAAATCAGATTTTTAAGTATATCCAGATTATATCTAGCTTGATTGTTTTTGGCGGCCTGAGCAGCTAAAGATCTGATTTCTCAGTTGAGATTTCAAAGTGTCTCCCCCCGTGATTCTACTGAATGCTTATCCCTCTCCTCTGTCCCCCATTTTCCTTTCACCCCAACCGGTCGAGGCAGATGACTGCACATCTCTGAGCCTGGTTCTGTCAGAGATTTCTTCCTGTTAAGAGGGAGTTTTTTCTCTCCACTGATGCCTAGTGTTTGCTCATTGTGTGAACTGTTGGGGTTCTCTGCTCTCCTTGATGTTGTCTATGTACAGTGCCTTGAGATAATGTATGTTATGATTTGGCGCTATACAAATAAAATTGAATTGAATTGAATTATCCGTCGCATAGTGTCTTTGTCGTGGCAACCAAAGTGATATGCGTCCACTTTAGTCAATGTATCAGCTTGCGACTCTGTTTGCGTCGTGTACCTGTTTAGTCAGTCTGTTGCTCCCGCAGAAAACACAATGCTTCAAATCAGCAGAATTCAGCCCGAGCAGGAGTGGAAGTCACACATTTTTCAGAACAAAAGCTCCTGTATTGACGCCACATTATATTTACACGCATGAAATGAAATGACTGCAGGAAAAACTTGAAATTGCTCCGTTTCTACCATTCTCTCTCTGACTCTCTATATATATCTTTGCTACTGATGATGCATTTTTGCAGAAATAGTTTAAAATGAAACCGATGCCAAACTGTATAGCTACAGAAACAGCAGAATTGTTAGCTGTTATAGGATTAACTAATTTAATCATAGCTTTAGGGTAAGCCCAGGGTGCACCGCTGCACACAAAACCCTCACACTAATTTTGGTGTCATCTCGTTGCTATCAACAAGGGTGAGATTGGACACAGTGAGCTGTGGCTGTCTTTGTCTTTCATCAAACCCACTTGTCGCCAGCCCAGTTTGCATTCCTGTTGATTTAGAAATTGACCTGACAGCAGTATGTCACATCCACTTGCTGCTTTGTATGTTCAGGACTGACACTCACAGAGTATAGCTCTACTGGTGTTGTTATAATCCAACACTGCTTTGTGAACAGCATCGTGTGAGCAGGGAGAAGAGAAAGGCACAATTAAAGTGGCATTTAGCTGACTTGAAATACACATAACTTTGAACCTTCTGTGATTTCTTCACTTGACTTCTACAAATACAAATATCCTATGAAATTAAAAGTAATGAGTTGGCCTGACTTAGTTTTTGTGAAATTGTTCAGGTAACTTAAAATAAACAATTAACTAGTAATTGTGGGTTTGAAAGGTAAATGAAATCAATCATTTTGAGCTGTCTTCACTGAGAAAAATTAAGTTTCAGAAGTAAAAAAAAATTTTGTGCCTTTCAATTGTGCTCCTTGAGACTGGTGGAGTGTGTTGGACACAACTGCCAAAGTCATCCTGAAGATGATGACTTTGGCAGTTTTGCAAAAGCACTGATCAATAAACATCCCAGCCTCATGGAGCCTGGTTCTCAGCTAGGATGGTATGGCTGGAACAGGTGAAACAAACTATTTGCCAAATATATTGGAGGCACATAATGGAGCTAGCCTCAAAATCTCCAGAAATGATTTAGTGGAGGAAATGAAGAAAAAGAAACCCAATTGTGTGGTAATTTCACAACTGATGGACCAGACATTCCCACTGGAGGTATAGGAGGTAGTGAAAAGTGATCCTGCTGTAAAGAACATGGTTGAACGATGGCCAGCACTCTTCACAGAGAGACAGGTATGATGATGAGAAACTATTTTTTGATGGATTTGGATTTAATAGTATGATAGTTTAGCAAGGTATAAGTACAGAGTGTGTTTGTGTTATAAGAAAAATAGTTGTTAATTAGCATGGCTGTAAAGGACCATATCTATCTTTTTAATGTGCTGTCGTCTTTCTCCTGTGCACGTTCTGCTTTTTCAGGTGTATGCTGAATTCAATAGAATTGCCAGTAAGAATCTTGAGGGAGACTTCTTTGAGGCTCTGGACCAGTACGTGCCACATGCAATCAACCTCTTCAAGTCAAAAAGAGGAACTCTTGGACAGAAACTGACATAAGATAAGATAATGCAGCACATAAACAGCGTGGTAAATAGAAACTATAATATAATATAGAAATATAATATAATATATTATAATATATGACTTGTGTATGTGCCCCAGAAATTTGTCAAATAGCAAATTGTCTCTGTTTTAGACACCAGATGTGATTGCACTGCGCTCTGTGGTTCTTAAAGGCATATACATTAAATCTCAGCAGCTGATCATAAAAGTCTTTATCAAGTTATATTTGTTGTTTTGGTTTATTTTGCCTTGACCTTCCTACAGTGCTATGAATGTGCATGCTCTTACTCTGACAAATGTTTTAGTAAGGAGAGGAACATCAAGTGGAGAGCAAACACAAGTTGTTTTTCTGAAGAAACTGATTTCATTTGCAGGATATAATGAGAGATGAGACCCTAGCATCAATCAAAGTTTGATAGGTGTGCTGACTGTTCTAAATCAAGGCAGCCCTCACCCAGGTCCAAGCTCAATGGACTGCCAGCCCATCTCCACTGCCATCATCCTTGAGGGAGATATTGTCATGGACAATGTTGAAGACTTACCTCACACAGTGTGCCTGTTGTTTGGTCTCACATATGCCTTGCATTTAGTTTACCCTGTCTTGAAGTTTGAAAAAAAAGTTTCAGACTGAAAGAGCACTTTCTCATTTCATGTTCTTTTTAGAAGTGTGTTGCTGCTGTAGTGAAAATAAGGCACTCGTTTGCGTAATTGTTTTAAGTAAGGTTAACTTATTACATTTTACAGTGCACAAACATCAAACATTAGAACCAGTCAGACTTGCAGACTGCTCTCTCTCACCTCAGCTGCATTCAGCTAAACTGTGAACTTTACCATTATAACATCACCTGGAGGTTTATGTTCTGCTTTTTAGTCTGGTGGTAAAGCACTGTGGCTTAGTAGAAGTAGTGGGTGTTCACACAGCCAGAGGGTTGAAAGTTTGATCCCTGGCTCCTCTAATATACTTGCCCAGGAACCTGTTGGCACACATTGACTTTGTTGGCAGTGTGTGAATGATGTATACTAGACAATGTGCTGGATATTGATGCACTACATGAAAGACTATTTAATATATTGAGTGATAGTCAGTGTGCAAACAGATGTGTGACAGATGTTACCTTAGGCTGCATTTATACACTGCATAGTGCAATTGACCCAATTCTGATGTTTTCCTCCAATGCGGTGCAAACCAGATATGATCCGTGACAGTGTCAGCAGGAAAATATATCGTCAGATCAGATTCAGGCTTCATTTGTATGTGGAAATAAATCAGATATGAATCTGATATGCAGTATTTGAGTCTACAACAGAGGTCTCAAACTTGCGGCTTGCAGGTCACATGCAGCTCACCTTAATATCAAGTTACAATGAGAACTGGCCCACGACTTCCTCCAACTAGAGCTAGCTGTTGTCAGCTCTGGCAGGCAGTGGAGGCGGCGTTGCGAGAGGAAGCGGAGATGCCACTCGGGCCTACTAGCAAGGATGAGGAAAGACCCCCACAAGCCTCCTCTCCGAGTATGTTCTTCACAAACCCAAGATCGTGCCTCCAAGATAAACGAGCTGGAACTACTCATGCGGGGTAATCGTTACATCCGTGACTGCTGCGTCTCCATTATAACAGAGACCTGGCTTCACCCACTGATCCCCGACGCCGCCGTCCACCATACAGCCGCACCATACATTGCTGGAACTGCAACGAGAACTCCGGTAAGAGCAGAGGAGGTGGCCTGTGCATTAACTACTGGTCTGGGGATAGTTTAACTACTCACACACATTGCAGGTCAAGGCACCCCTCAACACAGCCCTCAGGTCAAGAGACAGAGCCCTCTACAGCACTGCCAGAGCTGAACCGAAGAGAGGCATCAGGGAGGCCAAATTGGGCTATAAGAGAAAGATTGAGAACCACCTCTCTACCAGCAACCCACTGCAGATGTGGCAGGGGATTCAGCAGCTGACCAACCACAGGGGGGCGATCACCGCAGCCGAGGACACAAGCACCGCTCTGGCAGAGCAACTAAATGCCTTCTTTGCACGCTTCGAGTTCCCACCACTGCAGTCTGCAGCCACACCAGCCCAGCTCTACCCTGCCCCCAGCTCCAAACCACTAACACCTCGACTGTAGTTAAGAAGGCCCAGAAGCACCTGCACTTCCTGCTTAGGATAAACAACATCAGCCAGAAACTACTGGTGAACTTCTACCACTCCTCCATCGAGAGCATACTAAGATATTGCATCTTGGTGTGGTTCTCTCACTGCACTGAGGCAGAGCGGAGAAGGCTCCAGTGGGTGGTGAAGGCGGCCCAGAGGATTATCGACTGCCCCCTCAACTGCCCCCTCCTGCCAATGGGACTAGAGATGGATATTAGTACGGTGGCCGACAGGGGTAAACGCACTGCAACGACCCAAAACACATGCAGAAGAGAAACGAGCTGCATATTCACAAATGCTGCAAATTCAAATACACAAACAAAAACAAAAACACATGCAGAGGCGAAAACACACACAAACCCCAAACACACACACAAATGGAGCTGGAGGTGCTTATGAGGAACCAATGACTGTAAAGAGTTTGGTTTGCCTCACGGAGTCCTGGCTGAACGACAACATACCAGACTCGTGTGGATATACCCGGCTTCATAGCCGTGTGTGCGGACAGGGACTCTAACACAAGTGGAAGGAGGAAAGGTGGGGGAGTTATCCTACTTTTTAATCAGAGATGGGTTAACCCACGTAATGTGACTGTGAAAGAGAGGGTCTGCTGTCCGGACATTGAACTGCTCTCAGTTGGTTTCCGACCCTACTATGTGCCGAGAGAATTCCCATACATCATCGCCATTGTTGTTTACGTCCCACCGAGAGCGAGTGACGACATCCACGACGCTAGGATACAGACACAGCACCCGGAAGCGATCATCGTAATCTCAGGGGACTTGTTCAGTATGTGGACTGCTCAACACTTGGTGACAGGACATTAGATCTATTTTACACCAATGTGAAAGAGGCTTACAGGGCTGTACCTCTTCCACCACTGGGCAGATCTGATCACAACATGGTCTATCTCCGTTCCACATACAGGCCATGTGTACAGAAGCTTCCTGTTACCACCAGGTCTTTCAGGAAGTGGCCTTGTTCTACAGTCTAAGCAGACAGATCATATATTCCTCTGTCAATGTGACTTGTGCTTCCTTAAAAATAGGACGGTGATACATTTTGTAAATACATGTGTGCTACGATCACATGACTCTCTTTCAACCTGTGCAATGGAGGAATATGACTCAAACCAGTGGACTCATACTGAGATTTCATGTCTGTTGAGCCTTTCACACAAGGATTACTAAATTTCACTTCCGTTTTGCACTAACCATTTTCTGTTCAGTAGCTACTCCGACCATGTGGTTTGTGTCCCTGTTAACCAGTGAAAATGCAGATTTCAGATATTGGTAAAATATCAGAATTGGGCATCAAGACATGCAGTCTAAATGCAGCCTAATACACTTGCTCAGAGTACACACTGGTGACTGTGCTGGCAGTGTGTGAATAAAATTAAATCTGATGGATATAGATGACTATTTACGCCATTGAATGATAGTGTGCAAACCGATGTGTAACAGATGTTTCCTTAGTTGTTCCTTAGAAAGAGGACTAAGAGGCTCTGCGCCCTCTATTAGGAACAGATGATCTTAAAACTGTCCATTTCTCAGTACATATGTTCATACGAAGTCTATAGGACTTGTGCTTTTCCTCATTCCAGTACCCCAGTAGTCACTGCTGCACCACTTTTGTTTTGATGATGAGATTTATGTTGAGTGATCAGGAAGGACAGGATTAGAAATGAGCATATTCTAACAGGAACAAGAAGTGTAAACAAGAAAGTAATGGTTGAGATTTTGGTCGCGTTCAGAGGAGGGATAGTGATTGTATTGGACAAAGGATGTTAAAGAAGGAGCTGCCGGGCAGGAGGAAAAGACCACAGCGAAGGTTCAAGGATGACAAGGACAGTTGGTGTAACAGAAGAGGACACAAGGGAGAGGCAGATGATCTGCAGGAATTGATTTTTCATGTAGTTATTTTACTGACCATGAATGTATGAGTGATGGACAAGAGTTTTCATCACTTTGGTCCAGCCTGAAATATCTCAGTGATAAATCGCAAAGTCTTTACCCACCCAGTGAAACATTCTCCACACCCAGCCAACAGTCCAACATTGGATCACTCTCTTGGGATATCTACACCTCCAACCCCATTCCCCTACTAGCAGGTTCCCAGTGTGCACACACATCTACATAATGAGCCGGCAGATTCACTCAGGCAGGCTCAGGCCTTGCCTCTGGTCCAGTGCCACATATAGATACAGTACAGTGCATAAAAGAAAGACTTGTTTTAATGAATGGTCTCTTTCTTGTGTGTTTTCATACAGAACACCGGTAACATGCAGCCCTGCCTCCTCAATAACCAGACCTGAGTCTGGTGCTTTTGAGCGGAAAAGGGCTACTGCTGCCAAAGTTGGCAGACTTCTGTTATTATTCACAGTAATCTGTACTCCTTAAACAAGCCTGGGGATTGTATGTGGAGGCCAGAAGAGGTGAGGGAATGGGAGAGTGGGTAGGAGGTAGAAAATATTAGTGAGGTATTTTCCATTGAAAGGTCTTGCTGGCAATAGTGAGAGGTAATGCTGGCCCAGGTTACCGCTCTCTGACATCTTTCAGCAGCATCCATTAATTAAGTATTTTTGCTTGACTGGGTGCAGCTTGAAACAGCTGCCATGTTTGAGAACATGTGCTTCATTTAGTTTCAGAGATACTCTTGGCCCTTGACAGTTTCTAAGAGTGCATTCACACCAAATGGTCTACATTTGTAGTCCACACCTCATTGGGATTTGATACATTGTTTATTTTTATTTTTTAAATTTGTTTTAGCCACATGGTCCTGTGGAGTTGTGGGAGTGGGTTCTCGCTGAGTTCTCCGGTTTCCTCCCACTGTCCAAAAACATACAGATTAAGTAAATTGGACTCTCTAAATGGATCATAGGTGTGACTGACCACTGCATTTACCCACTTTCAAGCAAACAGCATGAAAACATTACAACACTGACGTTAAATGTACGTCGATTGAGCTCACTCGACTGGTTATTCTGCTGTTTAAGTTATCTGCTGGAGTCTATTTTAGTTCACTGAGTCTTCAGACAGCTGGAGCATGAACATAATATGCCTTTCATTCAATAATTCATTCATGCATGCAGTTCATAAAACAAAAGAGGAAAAGCTTCCGTTAATGTTCATATCAGATAATAGATGTGAAGAAAATGGTCACTTCTGTGAATTTGACTGTGATGTGCAGACTGGAACTTATAGCCTTGTGTCGGACTGGTATTAATGCTTAGTCTGCAGATAGCTTAAAGAGAATGTTCAGGTTTTTTGAAGTGCACCACCAGTGCACCGGAGCTGGGAGCTGCTGAGATAACTCTAGTTGCTGCATTCACTGAATTAATTAACATTAAACTAAGGGAGAAACAATCTAAACAAAGACAATACTACCAGTGCTGCTTTGATACATGAATAGTTAAAAAAAAAGGAATTTCTGTGATCATCCATTCCTTCATCAAATGCTTCAGGAGCCTTACGTCTTTGGCGATATTTTCACTTTGGTGTAATGAAGGCGCACTCAGGTCAACAGTCAAGTCACA
Source organism: Solea solea (assembly GCF_958295425.1). NCBI lineage: Eukaryota > Metazoa > Chordata > Actinopteri > Pleuronectiformes > Soleidae > Solea > Solea solea. Next base: position 12,958,329 of record NC_081151.1, read on the forward strand.
ACACATGTGCATTGCAACCATGTCGCTCTTCTTAATGTAACTGTGGACGTAAAAAAAATGTTGCATGAATGTCCCCAGTCTAGAATATTTTTTAAGAAAATGAATAGGGCTTTATCTCACAGACATTTTCTGACAGGAAACTGTAGTTTGTGTCACTTTGTAAACTTCTCACTCCCTGCACTCCCTTCCAAATTTGCGATTTGGTGCCATGTCAGTTTTCAAACCCGGAAATTCCCAGACGGCTCCTACTGGATGATACAAGCTGTCATTCATATGATGTCTACTCATATGTGCAATGTCATCTGTTTTCCACGATTGCCATCCCAGTCATTCCATGAACTCTGGCAGGCACTACAGATATTACTGCTGTTATAACCATGCACCTTACTGTAATCTCTACAAATGTGAATACCTCTGCTATTTTACTGTGACATATTTGCACATTTTACATATTTGTGGGTTAAGCTTATTCTTACTCATAGTTTACTATTATTTTTGTCGTGTGTCTGCAACTGTGGTTTTTTAAATGCACCATACAGAGTTGCATTCCTAATTTCATTGACCTACAATTACGATAAAGGCATTCAACTGAATATACTAAATATTAACATAATTTACAAAATCAATATTGTGTTCAACTAGAGAAAAGCAAGTGATTGAGATCATTTACTCTTTACTTTTTTTAATGACAGCATGTTGAATCTCTGGCTGAAACATGTGTGCTGTTCGTGTTTATGGATACATAACACAACTCAACAGAACTTATATTGCCTTGTTCAGATTGGAAACTATTGCAAGAGAGGGGATGAAATATTCACAGTGCTTCTCAGTAATTTCACTAATTAACTGCATGAACCATTGAAACATATTGGCTATAGTCTAGGGCTGAACAATTTATCGTTTCCAGATCAAAACCACAGTTCAAAACAATTAGCTAATTGCAAAAGTAGCAGTTTATCATTCATAAATTATGAATGAGTTTGAGTTTATCATTCACATAAATTCATATTTTTTTTTATTATAAAAAGGTCTGTTACATTCAAACCACGGTCAAATGAGTTTCTCTGTGTTTCTCAGTATAGCAATGTTTAGTTTCCTGGCAACATTCCCATGCTGCACTGATGTTCAATGTACCATCGCCTAAATAGTTTTCACTGTTACTCAAGTGTCAATAATTTGTACTTATCAGTGTCAGTTGTATGTTCTAAAAGCTTGACCCTGAGTCTACCACTCTAGGAGTCATTCCTAATAGATCAATTGTGTTGCTGTGGTGTGGGTGCTGTATGCTTACCTCAGGGGGCCGATCATTGGCCTAAAAGAAAAAATAACAAAACTCTTTTCTTTTCTTTAGTGGTCAAAATTAAAGACAAATAAACAAAATGAGAAAGGGTGTTTTCTTCAAAAAGGTTTTTTGATTTTTATTGTCTTTCTTACAGAAACTGGTAAAAAAAAAAAAAAAATGTAAAAATGGATAAACAATAAGAAATATATTCTCATAAGACATCTTTACATCAATATCCATACTCTTTAAGCATTCTATGCAGGGTCTTTTTAGATTTGACCTAATAATATGGAACAAAAATGGTTGCACTTGTAGATCCTGTCAACCAAGACAGATGACGGCAACAGCAATCATGTGCTAGTAAAGCATATAGAATATTGTTACACTGATTCTGATCAAGTCCCTTTTAGCAACCTAAAGCAAGTCTTTACCAATGCATTTTCATTCTGAATCAAATGACTGCAAAGAAAGTTATTTATAAACTTTTTGATTTATTTGATTATTTCAAATCGAAATACATGCATAACACAAAGTCAGACATCTTAATGCAACAATATTTGTGTTTTGCAGGGGTTCCAGTTTCATACAGGCCGTGTATTAATGTGTTGGTCAGATGAATGAACCAGGATGCAGTGTTAACATGTTAACAGTCTAAACTGATAAAGGCAGAGTGATTCAGTGACACAGAAGCAGCAGAATTATTCCTCACCATCTCTCAGCAACAAGCTCACCCTCACTCTCTCTTACTTTCAATGCATCATGGTTGACTCCTCATTGTTCGCAATTAATGCATTAACGCCGGCAGCCCCAGTATTTTTCAATCTATGCCTGTGTTCTTGACCAATAAAGAAGGCTGAGAAAGAAAGAAATTAGGCCAATTGTGTTTTGTAAAATGTTGAATTTTGTGAAATGTTTTGATGCCACTGATTATGTCAGAGTTGTGTTTTCAGTCGGTTTTTTTCAGTCGCTCCAAATGTTAAAAATCTGTTAATGCAGCTGTAAATTATTAATTCCAATGACACATGCTTTGCATTTGTAACGCAGCTCATAATAATGGAACACATGTTCACATCATGTGTGATGAATCCAGTGGTGAGCATGTGGGGCAATCGCCCCCCTGGTGCCCTAATGGACAAAACCACAGAATGCTCAAGTGCCCTCTTGAGTCTCAACGTGCACACTAAAGTGCCCTCTAGAGTGGTAAAAACATGAGGAGGTGCCCTACTGGCTGTCATTCATATGTGCCCTCTAAAGCAAATATAAAAAAAAACAAAAAAACAATTGTTTCTAAAGGAGTGTCTTTCTAGTGGAGAAAGATGATGCAGTGCACCATAAGATGCCCCTGCAACTTGCTGTTCCTATGGGTGCCCTTCCAGTCCAAAAGGATGTCATGATGAAGTTCCCTATTGCCTGTACATGACAGTGTCCCAAAGGGTGTCCTTAGAGGAAATCATATTCAGTGCTGTATAGGAAATGCCCATCTCTGTGATAGATGCTGTACATGCTGTACAGGATGTCCCTGTATACCTGTGTAAGAATGTGGGAATTTACTGTATATACCAGTGGTACCTGCAGTAGGTTCTCTTTTATTTTTTGCCCCTGGCCTTCCAAATGTCCTTTCACGCCACTGGATAACTCCCTTGTGTTTCTGTCAGACTGTGGTTATTGTGGCAGAAGTCCGGACTGTGTTGCAGGTTGCTTTGAAAAGTAAATCCGCTGCTTGTATTTTAATGACACTATTTTTCAAGTTGTACTTAACATTTGTTGGTGAAAAAATAAACAAGTGTTCTGTTGATCACACATATACATATTTAGTGAGTGAGGGACAATGTTGCTATCTGTGGTGCATACTCCAGGAGAAGAATGTCTGTAATAATGGATATCAGACAAAGGTGACACAAACACTTGAAAGCCCTCAGCTCCCTGAACAGAGGACAGCATCTGATTGTTGTAGTCTCAAGTCCTCTGGGGTTTTTAGACATGTGGAAAGATTTAAGAGAAATAAAGTCCTCACAGTCCTCTTGTAGAAGACGATTCCCCTGGAAGTGAGATTGTGTTTCAGGCCTGTCACTGGAGCTTGGCATGTTTATTTACTCACAATGATTGCCGAATGAAAGTAGCCGACACCTGCTTTCAATGTAGTTTTCAGTGAAAATGCCTCACGGGATTCAAGATGGTGGTTGAACTGAAATAAATGAAAAGATGTTTGTCTGTAACATTCACAATATAGTGAAAGCTGCAGGTGATTTTGTTTTGATACTGTCACTGTCATCTGAAAACAGAGGAAGCATTTGTGTGTCTACAGCAGCAGCGTCAAACTGCCTTTGTTTGTCTTTACCATAGACTACATATGAAGTGAAGCCTGAGAAGAAGAATGGAAGTAGCAGCTGGCCACCAGGGGGATAATCTGTTGGTTGCAAACAGAGCTCTATGAGCCTCTATTCTCACTTGATTTATAACAGTAACAGTCATCGAAGTGTTAATGTCAAAATGTGATTGACAGCTGGTATCGACCAATAGGAGCCTGGTTGCCAGGTAAACCTTTGAATTGTACGGTTCAAATCACAAATCTTGAGGCTTGTGTCCATCTGTGTTAATATAAAACAATTCACTTCCTGTGTGCAGCGCTCAGCTATACTGAGAAACAGAGAGAGCTGTCTGAAATCTGACACACTGAATCAGCATCGCGGAAAAGGATACACTTCAATAAATCCGACCAGAATGTAAGTTTAATTGATTTCATCAAATATGTATAAAAGCGTTTTTTTTTTTTAGAAACAAATTACAGACTACAGCTTTAATTGATTTTAAAACTTTAAACTTTGAAACAAAGCTGTGGCTTAAACAAAGACTTTCATATCCCGCTGTTATTGCGTTACATATATATAAGTGTTGTTTATAGTCATTAGTCATAGTACTGTCATTGTTGGTCGATGTCTCTTTTATTCTTGGTCCCACTGCATGTTTTAAAGTGCAGGATTATTTGTTTATTCTTTAAAACCCCTAACCAGGGACAAGGGCTGCAAATGAGTTACTATTAGACTTTACACAGTTACATTTAGCTAAGCTTGAACAGTGCTCCTATTCATCATCACTGTCAAATAAATCAATCAACTAAAATAAGTGGTGCATATACAAGCACACACAGAAACGCTACCTACTCAGACAGTAGTGACTGCATGGACCTTTGCATATGCTAGCAGATGTGTTCTCTGTTGACTGCTGTCTTGACTGGGGAGGCCAGCTAAAGTGGGTTCCAGCCCAGGGGCTGAGTGGAAATATGCAGGAAGAAGACGCCAGTGAAAAATGAAGCAGGGAGAAAAGTTGGAGGTGGTTCCTGGGGTATTCTCTCACATAAACAGGGGGAGACATATTGAGGCTAAGATGTAACTCTCTCACTCTTTAAAAAAAGTTCCCAAGTATATAAACAAACCAGAGGAGGATGGAAAAAAAACCTAAACTATTTGTTTTGTATATTCAAGTGGGCAACAACTCGTTGCAGTTTTACAGGAAAGCTGTGAAGATGTGGGTAAAAAGGAGGCAAAAGCAGCTGTTCTGGGTTTTTTTTATCTATGTTTTTTGAGTGGTTGTTTGATGTATTCACAGCACTGACTTAATCAAACATGATGTCAAGATCTCAATCTCATTTCACCCAAGTTGCAGCAGGAAGCCGGCGAATCAGCTTTTTTATCACCAGAGAGGAGAGAGTTGGAAAAATCGCTTGTAGAGAGTTTCTGTTTGTTGGCCTGTTTTTGGACATTAAGACAAAAACCTCAAACAAATGTTCTTTTAAATATGTTTTATACTGTTCAAATTTCAAATTTAACATGCAAAATCTGGTGCTCGTGTTCAACTACAGTGTTTTTTTCCTCATTAAAACTTATTAAATTGTAAATAACTGCCAGATATTGAAAGTTATTCTGGAAAAAATGGACATAAGTACATAAGTCACAGGACATTTTCTGGCACTTTTATGGTAAAAATAAGACGGACATTTTGAGGCTTAGGTGTTAAAGGATTAAGAATTTGTTTGCTTCTCCTTTTTCTCTCCAGCATATTTTTTGACTGGAAACTGAAGTTTGTAAACCTCTCTCTTCCAACACCAAAGTCCATGGGGAAAATCAATGGTTTTGCATCACAGCGCACAGCAGTTGTTGATGCAGTCCAGATTCTATCTGTAACCTCAGATTTGCTATTTTGGAAACTTGTTGTATGAACTGCTTGGTTCGCATTTACCAAACAAAGTGACACAAAGTTGCCAAATGAGGCAACAGTGGACCAGCAACTCCCTTGTCACCACAAACTAAAACTAACTAACTAAACTAACTAACAAATGTTCTTCATGGACTTGTGTGGTGTGATGTGGTGTGGGAGAGTTATTGGTTTAGAAATGGTTTCCAGTCACAAAAGGTTGTCTATAACAATGTTCAAGCCAGAATAGTTTGAAATTAAATTATCATTTTAGATTATTCATTTCTGTCTTTTCAATCTTAATTGGCAGCTTTTAGCCCTCACTTGTATAAGTGATAATTATTAGTGGCAACAGCAGTGGTGCACCAATCTTATGTGAATTTAGAGGAAACACTACAGCTGTATGGTGATATACAGATATGTAAGTTTAAAACATATTAATATCAATATATAAATGAGTATATGTAAATGAATTAGAAATATATGTTTTCCACGTAAATGTTATGACATGTTCAGTGTTATGTACACACTATATTTGCATATAGTTTGGGTCTGAACCTGTCCAATTGTTTGTCTTTACACAAAAATCAAAAACATTCAGCAGAAGACTTACAGGTTCTCTCTCTTTTACATGTGTGAATATAAATCCTCAAGACACATTGAAGACCACATATTTCTCTGAGCACCTGCAGTTTTACAGTGACCTCAAAGTATTTTTACACTGCGCCCATATGTCAATTCACTATCAACACTGATCAACTGATAGTCTGTACCCAGCATACTGAAGTCAGGATTCTTCAGTATGAAGTTGCACATCTGTCGGTCCTTCAAATATTTGACAATAAATGAAAAAAAAAGGAAGGCTTTGAAAAGGCTTCTGTGAAAGAGGCTACAGATATCAACACTGAAACACTGGCAAAAGATTGTCTATTGTCTTTATTAGGCAAGAGCTTTAATATCAAAATAGCTGTGTGGCTCACCCATGTTGTATGTGGGCAGTGTGCTGTTCTAACTTAATGTGGCACTAACTGTGCTAAATGAAAAGTAAGGTGACACAGATACATTATAAACCCACTATAGAGCTCCAGACATCATGGCCCCTATGAACTGCCATGTTGGCAGCCTAAGATGCAGCAAAAATGAACGGGACCAGTGCTGGATTAACCTGTCAGAGTTCACTGTCACTTTAAATCCACAGAGATCAACCGATATATCCCAAGACTGAATATTATCTGATCCTTATAATGCCCCCACCGTGCTTTTTATGAGTTTGGAACCAGGTGGAGAGGACATTATTCCAGACCTGCAGTATCCTGACATCATCAACTTCCTGATTAACTTCCCTACATCTTACTCCAGAGAGTCACTGGAAGTTTAAAGAAAGAAAGAGCCTGGGGGGAAACAAATGGACACAATCTGGCTTTGTGACAAACATTCAAATCTGGAGTCTATACCGGCTAAATATATAATTGTTGTTACCAGAATGTTGAGTGTAGTATTAGCATAACATAGCACAACATTGGCATTAGCCATGGGCAGGTCCGGATTAAGAGGGCCAGGGCTCCTGGGCACAAATTATTGGAGGGCCCCCCCCCTCTCACACACACACACACACACACACACACCTGTTTCCTTTTCTGTCAAAGGATCTCCTCCACTTCATTCTCTTCTCCTTTCCTCAAATTTTCCTCTCTCTCTCTCTTACACACACACACACACACGCTTTTTGATGTCTACCCCTTTGTCTGTCTGACGTTTTCCTTTTAGAAAGACTTGTTCCTCGCATTCCTAATTGCAAAACTCACTCACAATCTCATCAAAATCCAAGTTTTTGACAAGCTGAGATTCAACGGCCATGGGTGACAGTGCACTATTGTGTTTGCATTGTTCTAAGTTAATTCATTATTTCCCTCTGTGAAAATGATCTCTCTCCTTCACAGTTTGTGACTGGTAGTGTCAAAAAAAATACGTAGGGCAACAAAGACATTTGGGAAAGTTGATTACAGACTATGTAATCCACCTGCAGCAGCAGCTTTTGAGGAGACTTATCCTGTGTGCTCTGTACAAAGCATATGATGATTTTATCTGCCAGGTTCTGACTGGAGTGGAGTAGGGAGTCCGAAACCCGGGTCTGAAACTCCAAACGTATGGCTGCTGTTGTTGTTACTGCAGCTAGCCACTGCTGGCAATTGTTGTGCACTGCTAACAGCAGTGTCTTCTGACTCTTTCTCTTTTCGTTTTATGAATTATTTTAGGGGAAAACGTTTTTCTTTCCCCTACACTTTTGGCTGGACTCCATGTGTGCGTGATCAGGCCATGGCAATGGGCAGTGTAATGTAAATATTCGCTAGGTAAACATTGCTGTGCATACTTGTATATCAGTTAGCCAGAGTCCATTATTTAGTGAGTGCTAACCACCATCTGTTCTCTGAGTATCTGTTTTGGCACCATTAGATACACCATTTTCACTTTTATGATGAAAACAGCCAGAGAAGAGATGAGTTGCTTGACATATTGCCTGATTTATGTGTCGTCTAGTATATATGTCTGTATATGAGGTAAACAGTGTCTTTTTAAACTGATTGTTAGTCACAGGGGTTGAATCAGTCCATAGTAAAGGTAAAATAATATGATTGCATTGGCACATAAACATCATTTTAACTCGGGGGAGCATGAAGCTGGAAGGTAAAAATACTTTATCAATAAAAAAATTTTAAATCACAATATATTAATATTTAATTTTTCAAACAGTTTTATGCAAATCCGTGTTTTGTAACAAGTTCATCTGCTCAGAGAGATGATTAACACGCCTGCCTGCAGGAACTCTCCACTGTTTTCCAACAGTCTGCCTTTGGTCTGTTCAAAGAAATTAATTATTATGAGGAAGAGATTAGAGATGTGCCACTTATCTAATTTTAAGAGGCACAGGTTAATGCAGTTCACTGAACATAAGCAGCAGTTTGTGTAAGAACTGCTTTTCACTTTGCTATGTAGATGGGGCAAATGCAGCTCAGTTGTAGAGGGAGTTGACTTTAAACTTGAAGGTTGTGGTTTGATTCCCGCCTCAGCCAGTCTATATGCTGATGTGTCCTTGACAAGACACATAACTGCACATTGCGCCTGACGGCTGTGCTGGATGAGATGGAATTGGGGGTATATGCAGCAGAAACATAACTCTGCTCCATTTGAGTGCTTATTTTTATTATTATTATTATTATTTATTTAGGCTGGTCGGAAACCTTGAGCAAATTGCTTTGAGTAAAATCTATAATAAAATGCACCAACGTCATAGAGCAATGTGACCTTCTTCAATATGGGCCAATCAGACAGTAAGGAAATTTAATTTGTGTCAATAAAAAAATCTACTGTAACCCAATGATGGATAAACTGAGGAATTCTCATTGTATGCTATTTTATTTGTTTACACAATCAAACTTCACCTTATCATCCTTTTTCAGTGTGCGACCCACTGTTAAACGTTTCACTGTAAATTTACAGTAATTTACTGGGAGCAGCCTCACCAGCGAACTACTGTATTTTTTACAGTACCTCACTGTATTTTGCAATTACAGTATATTACTGGAAATAAACATGATACTGATATTTCAGTAAATGACTGTATATTTACAGTATGTTACTGTATTTGAATGTATCCTGTATTTAATGACAATTACAGAATGTTACTGTTATACTACTACTACTACTACTACTAATAATAATAATAATAATAATAATAATAATGATAAAAAAAATGACAGCAGGACAATATTCATTATGCAGTTCCTTCAAATATTTATTAAATTAAAAACAAGTAAAACTGGACATGAATAAACCTTTTGAATGATTAACATTTTTTTCATATAAATTACAGTGCATATGATATTTGGTAACTCACAGTGACAATTTAGTTTTTTATGTGAAAGAAACATCACACTGTTTTAATAATCCTGTCAAACCTGACAAAGTCCCACTTGAAGTCACTGATCCTCTTGATAAATGTGCTGACAAGCGGATTCACTGATGTTGGCTTCTTTTGGACCATCTTGCTACTCTTCTTGCTTTGTACGTTCTCACAGCTTGCTTTTGTGCCTCTCCCAGGATTGCTGTCAATGCAGCTTCTGAAAAAACAATATAGAAAGACAAAAATATATTTTGTTCAGGTGATGAATGCGACATATCAAGTAAGAGCATGTTCAGTACATTGTAGTGATGCAAACCACCTTAAAAAGAAGGAGTATCGGCCATAACAATATTAAAATGAAAACCAAGATTTAAGTGAGCTGATTTGTCAAAAAAAAAAAATATATATATATTCTGTTTTTATTTAATAATGAGGCCAATAAAACTAACAATGAAAACTCAATATCTAATCTCTGCAACAGTTTGGCACAAAACAAGCAAGGTTATAGAAAGGTCTTAGAAAAAAAAGTCTTGTAAGTCTTGTTTTGCCCATGCAGAAAACACAAAGGACTAAGTTAGACTAGCAAGCTAGCTAATTTTAGCTGGCTTGTAAAAAAAAAACAGCTTTGTTCTAACACTGTTCTAAATGGCAGAACATTCAACTGGAGAAATCCTCAAATCCTCCTCCTATTTTTATGGAAAAAAAGGTGAATTAATGTTAACTTACTCAGTGGACATCAGGCAGCACCAGACATCTGTGACAAAAGCAGGTCTTGTGGCTGTTCCTTCTTGGTGACAGAGATTGGCTGGCAGACTTGCACCAACGTTGAAATCAACACAAATAAAATGCAAGCTGCAAAAACAAACTTTTGCCAGATAATAAAAATTATTTCTATGTCGGTTGATTTTCAAATTTTTGTTCCCACACTTTCCTTTAACTTCCCCATGATGCTCAGCAGTTTACAGTTTAATCCTGTAAAAAATGGCATTATCTTAAAGTGCTGTAATTTGCTGTAATCACAATTGTTTTCTCACAGATTGCATTGCAGTTTACAGATTTCACTATAAATGTACATCCTATGTTTACAGTGCAGGCTTTAAATTTAGCACCTACTGCTTATTGCTGTGAACAAAATAAGTCCCAGTACTTGCATGACAGCCATTAGTGGAAACATGCATTCAACTTTGTTTATATTATTATAACTATTATTTAGATTTTTTAACATTTTGTAAATTTGGTTAAAATGTACAGTACATTATCAAGTATATATACGTCAGGTTTATGTGCCAGTATTTCATACAGATACATGTAAAAGGTCTCAAACGTTCCCTTTAACAAGGGCTTATGACATATTCGTACACACTGCATGATTAACGAACCAGCAGTAAAGTGAGAAGTTAAAGCGAATAAACCCTTTTGGAGAAGCAGTATGCTTCTCAGGGCATACATCACTCAGCAGTCTTCACACTATTGTTCAGTCCAGCAGAATTTGATTCAGCCCCATTTTCAAACACTTTAGAGTTGGTGTTCAGATAAATCAGAATGAAGAAATGACAGGGATACTCTGTCAGGACATTTCCACTGATAACACCTGTCGCCGTGGTCAGGGGTCACAGTCAGCGTTTGACTGATGACAGCTCATCACTTAGACTTATGGCCACCACCTTCCATTTTACTGGATATCTTTGACCAGTGTATTCCCTTAGGAAGGTTTACACTTATGATTATAAGTGTGGGCCAGTAGTAGTTATGGTTAAAGTAATCCTCTTGGATATTAATGTAAGTGCTCTGAAGTCATAGAAACAGGCTGTGCGTGTGTGTCAGACTGGGAAGGGGCAGAAACTAGGTCAGATAGATTGGAGTGTTTTGGGTTACAGAGGGGGTAATAGAGGTTCTGCACTGGCGCTTTAAACCCAAGATATTTTTTTTTTCACCATTACACATAATTCTCTGACAGAAACTGATGTTTGTTTGGCTTTTTTAACTGCTTACCCTGTGACAGTTATCTTTATTTTCTGAGTAGCTCAGTGTGATAGGAATGTTCTCAAGGCTACAATGTCAAGTCAGCCTAGGTGAACCACAGCCAAGACATTTATTTAGTTTCACTCTGCAGACACATCAACAATTTTGGCCAAACTCAGAATCTCTGAAAAAAAGAAACCAATCACAAACAGATAGTTTCCCCTTGTGCACTAGAGGCGGGGCTTAACATGATGACAACAGAGAGGTGTCAAAATTGTCAGGTCAGATGGAGGGTTGATCGGACACAAGGGACCTACCTGAACAATCAGCTGACTGTTAATGACCTGACCTTACCGGTCCTTACACTCTATCAGTTAACTGTTCCTATCTAGTGGAGTTCTTTCCAAGACTACTTCTATGTAGCTTATCCCTCTTTTGTAAGTCACTTTTGATAAAAGCGTCATTTGGCTAAATACTGAAATGTAAATGTACCGTTTTACTCTGATCTCCCAATGGAATGATATGGGTTTGTTTAGTTTGGCACAATTCCTAATGGAAAAGCAAAAAATTACCAAACAAGGAAACACAGCTATAGTCTCAAATGAGTTTGAGATGCAGTCTGGCATAAGCCAGGCTAATGTCAAGCTGCCAACAGTGAATTACAGGTGAATATTAGCATTTAAGACCAGACACCAGAGTATAAGCAGGCACTAAGCCACTGGGGATCTGGTTTCTAAGGGCAAATTATCATTAAATTAGCCCTTTGAACATATATATCTATGAATGCAGATTTATGTACTAGAATGTGCATGATGTGTGTGTGCCTTGGTGGAAAAAAAAGCCATTCAGAAGAGAATCTGGCTTGTCTCGCTCGTCTTTCTCACCCACTGTCAGATGAAAGAGTCTCAGCAGTGGTTGCTATCTGTGCTGACAGTGGTGACAGCTGCGGTCATGGCCACGGTGGAGCTGCCTCGACCAGCATATATTAAGCTGTCTGGCCCTCAGTATCCCCTCTACCACCATCCCCCAACTCATTGTACAGCTGTGTGCTGAACTCTTCCCCCAGACTTGGCTATTCCAACCAACAAAATGGTATTCTCATACTCCAAGGTTTGTGTATGTGTGTGGTCTCAGACTAAAAAAGCTGTCATTTATGTTCATTTCCTCTGATGCTTTTAAAAAAGGATAAAATAAGAGAAATATGTGTAAGTTTGAAAAGGGAATGCAAAGAAAAGTCTGCATTCATTCCCTGGTACGATCTACTTTCCAGCAGAATACTTATTCTTCATATTGACTGCTCCTTATCTATAATGTATATGGTAAATAAATAACCCTCAACCTTGCTGACATGTGGCAAATTGTTCCTGAAGAGAAAAAAAAAACTGTGCAAACAGCCTTCTCATGACAAAGAGGTGGTCTTTGTTCCTAATGAGATTTGGTGACATCAGTCACTGCTCCTGTGGTCCGAAAGGCATCACCTCTACAAAGGTGTATGTACACAATTGAACATTCATTAATGTTTCCTGGATAGATTTGGTTTGAACATTTGAATCCTATGATGGAATTTGAGTCAGAATCCTCACCTCCAGTAATCTCATTTTATACTCACACACAACACAAATCATTTGGTCGACAGTTAATCACACAGGTGGCAGTGAATGCTCTGCTGGTAGCTTTAATTCATTCACAGGATGAAATTTAGCAGCAGCAGCAGCCGCTGCTGATTTCTAACAGCTTAATTATGTCCTAAGACACATCATTAATGAAAGAAACATATGCTCCAAATGCAGATTAAATCACTTTGCTAGGTCTACTCTTAATTTCCAAATGTCACAGTGATCAGGAATTGGGTTGTAGATGATAGTTGATTGAGTTATAGCCCATATGCTGTACAATATATATTCAAAATGTAGTGTTTCCCATTGATTTGTTTTACTTTATATGATTGTATTCACCTTCTGTTGCCATTGTTTTAAGTCTGATGACAAGAAGCACCTTTTTCTTTATGAAGATATGGAGATGATACATGTTGGTCTGTTGAGAAATTAATTCATAGTATAACTTCTTCTGATGTTTTTTTCTCCCTGTAGTTGGCAATATTAAGCTTTAACAGAACTTGTTGGATTTATTTTTGTTATGTCAAATGGGTCTCAGACCTATGGAGTGCATTTAAAAAAAAATCAAGGCAACTTTATTTCTAGAACACATTTAAAAAACAACCACGGTTGTACAAGTGCTTTACAGATTTTAAGGCACAGCAACATAAAACATATAAAAACATATAATCAATAACAATAGAAGTAAAACAGTAAGTAAGTAAAATAGTTACATGATGTTCGTCCATCGTGTGTCGATGATGACCTTGACTTCAGTCATTTCTTGTGGGTCCGGGTGTGGCTGATGAGCCCAATCCTGGCCCGGAAACAGCAGCCACATTTGTTGCACTGGAGACCGGGTGGAGGCTGTGCAGACTGGTTTGCCTCCCTCGCCTTTAGTGCCTCCGGCCTGCTGACAGGTCGAGCATGCTCGGTGCTCGAGCATGCGTCGGACGTGTCCTACCCATCTTGCTTGGGCCTTCTTCAAGAGGGTATGTATGCTGGGCATTTTAGCACGAGACAGGACCTCCATGTCAGGGATGTGATCCTGCCACTGGATTCTCATCAGTCTGCGTAGACATGTTGTGTGGAGGTGGTTCAGGTGTCGGGCGTGTCTTCTGTAAACTGTCCTAGTCTCACAGGCATAGAGGAGAGTGGTGAGAACTACTGCCTGATACACCTTGAGCTTTGTACTGAGACCGATGCCCCTACGCTCCCAGATAGTCTCCCAAACCCACTGCTGGCCTTGGCAATTCTGCAGTTCACTTCCTCGTCTATGTTTGCCTGACGTGACAAGGTGCTGCCTAGGTATATGAACTTGTCTACTGTGTTCAAGGCTTGGCCATGTACAGTGATACTGGGCTCCTTATGGCTTGCCAGGACGTGGTTGGAACATGACTTCGGTCTTCTTGGTGCTGATGATGAGGATGAAGTTATAACAAGACCCAGAGAACCTGATGATTACATTTTCTGTCTTTGATGACTGTCTACTTCACCTTTAGGGACAGCTACAGAAAAGGCCCGATCGCCCCGGGTTTTTAGGATTTTAGTACATCTAAAAGCAGCCTGTTATTGGACCTCAGAGCTTTGGGTAAAGCGTGAAGAAAAAGAAGTTCTGAGAGGTAAGATGGTGCCAAACCGTTAAGAGCTTTAAAAACCAACAATAAAATTTCAATCCTAAAACGACCAGCTAGAGTCGCTGGACAGATGACTGGTCTAAACCAACATACAGAGAATTACAAAAATCCAGCCGAGCTGTTAAAAGCAAGGAGTGCCAAAAAAGAGTAGTTTTCAGAAATGCTGGTGGAGAGATTCATTTAGCGCTGGTCTGTGTCTTCCCCCAGCTATTCAACGAAAATCTGCTTGGCGTACCACCTGTTTTTAGCCTCTTTCGCCCACTTTTCGAGACGTGCAGGCAAGGCATGCAAGTTGAACTGACAACCCTCTGCTTATAAGCCTAATTCCATTCCACTTGAGGCAAATAAGTGGAATTGAAACTGAAAATACGAGTTTTAAGGAAGCTTTTCATTCACAGCTGATTGTTGGGTCATGGCTAATAAGAATACATCAGGAAGCAAATGCAAACTGTATCATTGTTTTCAAAGATCTCTGTTTTTCCCCGTCTGTACTAAAACACATCCCTGTTTTTAAATGAAAGCAGACACAGAAGTATTTCCAAACTTCCCAATTTGTGAGCCTGTACGAGGTAGAAAGTCAGGGCTGTTATCTCAGATGCTTGCTGGTCTTCATGGAACTATACCAAGTTGTTTTTGAAAAAAATAAAAGCATTGTTATTAATTAAACCTGTGCAAGTTGTGCCATCCACTGACAGAGATTTTGAGATGAAGCCGAGGGGAGAGGGCTTGAAAAAGCAGCAGAGAAATAGAAGTCAGTCTCAAGTGAATACTGTAGAACCACACACTATTTCTGTGCCTCAGCAGCATCCCACTGTGGTTTGCCTTTAAAGGTGTGTGGCACAAGACAAAGGGAATCAGTGATAAAGAGTGGGGACTGTATTGAGTTGTTGTATAGCTTATATACCCAGAGCTCCTGATGCCTACCACACTGCACAGTCATTAGCACAACCGGGTTCCAAGCGTGCAGGCAACAGAGTCCCAGTTGGGAAGGGATTTCTGGAAACATTACTTATCCAGGGATCAATTTTGCGTGCGATTAAACACAGTTAACTAATTACTGTGACGGCATGACTTACGATTATGGGAAACTGATATGAATTACAACATGGTAGTTAAAAAAAATAAATAAAAAAAAACTGGCTGTGATTTATTTACAGTGGGATCAGTGGGCCCAGAGAAGAAAAATGGTATTAGCATAGGCACAAATGTATGAATGCATGGCTAATGAACATCCCGCTAAAGAACATCAGTCACCATCATGTTAATGTTGCATGAAGTTCAGTGGAAAAGAAAAACCACCAGCAACACTGTGGGTCATTTCGCAATGTTTAGATATATTCTAAGAGACTGCTAAAATAAAATGAAAGACCATTAACTGTAAGAGGATGCTTATTCCAGGCTGTGTAATTACTTGCTGAAAGCTTTGTGAGCTTTAGCTCTGTCTCTGGCTGCGCTTAGTCATGCTCCATTAACACAGTAACAGCCAGGGCTTTACAGTCACAATCAAAACCTTGTTTGGGATCATATTTCTCAATATTAAATTATTATATATTATGAAATTATTTGCTATGTTTCAACATGATTGAAATGTGGGATAGGTCATTTCAAATATCATTGAAGAGTGTTGTCTTATCTGTCATCTCTATCTACATTTGGTTAAATAGAGATCAGGAAGAGAAAATGGTCACTGTTTAAAGAAACCAATGGCCCTGTTCAAACATTGTATTAAAGGGATAGTTCAGGTTTTCTGAAGTGTGGTTGTGTATGGTGTGAGGAAAATGTGTAACTTGGACAGTTTTAAACGTCATTAAATATAATTTCGTATTACAATAGAGTAATTACATTACAGTAGTAGTTACATTTCAATTGCTAATTGAAAGTCTAGTTGTTAGGGGAACATGTTATCACACAGACTGAGCTAGTTTCATGGTTGGCTCCAAGAGAAAGCTATTATGTTTATTCCTTGCCAGTAAGAAACCAATCAGAGCCTGGTGTCGACCAAAACACATAGGTTAATGGAGGCGAGAACACATTATTCCAGAGAGAGTTTGTGTCTTCCTGATTCTAATGAAATATGTTAAAGGTCATTAGACAGATGATTATATGTGTCATCTTGAGGACCAATCTTCAGAATTGGAGGTAGCACCAGGCCGTGTACGTGCCTGACTTGATGTAGCCTCTGATCTCCTTGGCCAAGTATATTCAAATAAATTTCCTTCAACTTAACTCATCACAGACTTCACTGTTTTACAAAACCATGTAAGCTCCGAGTGCACCACCACTGGGAACCAGCCTGAGACATCGAGTCTCCTGCTTTCTCTGAGATGTTCTATCTACTGTAACGATCGTTTAACTGAAGAAGCACACAAGTTTTGTTAAATTGGTTAATACTTTCACCCGCTAACTTTTGCTTAAACTCTATGTTTCACGTAGATTCACAGATTCACATATTCATTGTTTGATATTCATCCTAGTTGGAAAACACAGAAACCAATTATGATAGTCACAGTTTTTAGAGTTCTCTTATCTAAGTTAGTACTTAAGACACATAAAATCATAACTGTAGGGACATCCATGTAGATGTTGACTGTGATAGTCTCAGCTGCGCATTCTATTCGCTGTTGGAATTGAATTGAGATGTCCAACCTCACACACTCACTGTGACATAGACACGTCCACTCTATGTCAGTGAGAGCTTAGTTGTGTCCCATTGTCAAATAGTCAAGAGTGTAAAGGCCCTCTTTCCATAAGTCAGCATCTTTGCAGACTTTGCCTGACAAAATAACACACAGATCATCAACCCATTGGCAACCTGACAGCAAGTAAAATAAATAAATAGATAAACAAATAAAGACAGCAACTGACTGATGGTGACATTACGAGATGGAAAACAACTGTAATCGTATAATCAGAGGAAGGTAAGAATAAGCAATTAAGTTCTTTATACAGGGACATTTTGCCTGAAAAAGTAATTAATTAGGACACATGGTTGTGCAGTGGCTAGCATTGTTGCCTCAAAGCAATAAGGTCATCGGTTTGAATCCTGGTTCAACCGAGGACCTTTCTGTATGGAGTTTGCGTGTTCTCATGTGGCAAATGGGTTCACTCTGGGTTCTCCAGTTTGCTCCCACAGTCCAAAAACATGCATTTAAATTGACAAATTGACTGAAGGTGTGAACATCAGAGTGAATGGTTGTTCATCTCTGTGTGTTTGACCTGTGGTGACCTGTCCAGTGTGTGACTACATCTTTCACCCTATGTCAGCAGGGATTGGCTCCAGCTCCCTGTGACCCTCATGTGAAGAATAAAGCGGTAGACAATGAGTGAGTGAGTTTGTTTTAAATAATCCATAGAGGATCCCAAGAACATGCTGCCCAAAGGCCTTTGGAGAAGGCCCTTCCACTGGCTGCATGACCAGGTGCTCAGAGCAGCTGGTGAGTGTAGCCACTGGCTTCTGCTATATGTTCAGCCACAAAGAAGATCTCCTTTGTAAAAGCTGGAGATAAACCCCACCTGCAACCAAACACCAAGCAGAGGACCAGTAACTATTGTTTCTCTGTGAGATAAAAAAAAAGCAAATTTTCTCTTTGGAAAACTTTGGTGTAGGAGATTGAGCAGTTTACAAACTTCAATTGCCACTCAGAAAAGCCTGTCTACGGCAAGATAAAGCAGGGAACATTCAAAAAATGTTCCCTGCAGATTTAGCTTGAGTAGATTTTAAGTGAACCTTTTCTTAAGGGACACACATCTGCATCCCCAGCAGCCACATTTTTATTAAGTGTCTGTGTCTCAGGCTGGTGCACAGCTGCATTCTGAGGGCATGCACAGTGAAGTTAGTGCTAAATATGTGTCATTACCTCATTCAATCACACATCAAAAACCTGAAATACCTTATGATCCGTCCTGAGAGACCCAATCACAAATATTGTGACCTCATCTTTCCACTCTTTTTCCACATATCATGATCTGGTGTGAGCGCATGTAAAGCACCCACTTATTGGATTTCTTCCTCCAGTACCAGTATCAGGTCAGAGTATACAAAAGTGAAACAAATCTCACAGAACCGTAACATCCACCAGATATACCAAATATAACATGGTGGTAATTTGACTTGAGCCATACAGGTCTCCTTCTCAAGACTCTCCCCAGAATTCAGCTTCCTGCATCACTTCTCTGGTCCCAAGAGACTCTGTCATCAACACATTGGTAGATTCTGGTGCTGTTACTTTGATTCGTCTGTGATGGAAGTTTGTCAGTGATGGATCATCAGGAGGTTCAGCCTGTGAGGCATCATTAAGAATCTTCAGCGGGTGAAATAGAACAGAAAAAAAAGCAACAATCTCTCCAGCTTTTTTAGTGGTGTTTTCCTGTTTTCGATGTGAGGCTCCTCATGTGCTGCAGCTGATAGCGATCTGCGTGGTTGGCCAAGTGGCAGCAGTTCTGTTGCCACATCATAAGTGTCATCTAACAAGCTTTCCCATCTATCATGGACTGTGCTTGCTCTTCACAGCAAAGTCACTGTCTTCCTGCTGTGTTTATTCAGTTCTTGTGCACATGTTAAACAAAAGGAAAAGGAAAGGAAAAAGGACCAGAGGCTCAGTCTGGCTTCTTCAAATTAAATTGTTCCCATTTGTAAATAATATTTAATGAGCTTGTACTTTTGAATAATTAATTAACTTTCTGTTTGTGGTTAAGCAGTGGAAAGGTTGCTGTCAGAGGAAGTCAACAACATGAAATTAGAAGCTTCTCTCAGGAGTGATGACTGACTGTCACTGCACCATGTTGGTTGATCAGGGCATAATGTTTACATTGTTTAGAGCTAGATTGAAACATTTAAAATCTGAGAGGTGTCTGCCAGAGTGTCTTCTTCTCTTTGAACTATGTACATGTGAAATTTGTGACCGAGCTGTGCTACATCACTTTCTCTATCGTCCATGCTTGTGTCACTAGTTCATGCTTTCATCACCCTCTTGTCCAACCAGTGCAAGGCTTGTTGTCCCAGACTCCTCCCCTTTTTATAAACGCAGGGGTTGCAGCTTTGTTGTCTCGTGATTGAGAGGCTCATCTCACTGAGAACATCACACACCTGCAACTTTGTCAGATTTCACTACCAGACCTGTCCTGATTTTTGTATTAACATAAATTAAAGATTTCCCATTAAAGCCAAAGCCTAATATGCTAATTGATTCATTCATTCCAATATGCAAGATTCCACCTAACAAGATATCACAAAAATTACTTAGGAAATAATTTAATGTCTTGAGCAGAGAGTGATGTATTTTTATTATTTTATTTTTTTATTATTATTTTTATTTGTATTATTATTTTATTTATTAAGTGGTTGGAATTAGGGATGTATCAATGCCACTTTTAGCATCCAATACTGATACCAATATCATAATCTTGACTATCCTTCTTTATTAATAAAGTCTGACACAGTCCTTTTACATCTTACCCCCTGGTAACATAATGCTCCAACTGTGTAACAATTATTCTTCCTTGAAACACTAAGAATAAAATGCTGACTGTCCTACATTTTTACAGTCAGTGCCTGATGAAGTATTTATGAGATATTTAGGGTTTAAGGATCATATATTCCATCCAGTGATTTTGAACAGTACCAAACAGATCCAGAAATCCCTAGTTATACTTGTGTTTGCAGTGTTGCTTCATTGTAGATCTAAGTGCAGCATTCTCCTCCTTCCATGGGCCACAACCACACCCTGACTGCAGTTAAAGGCCTAAAAGCCATTCAACTTTAAATGAGAGGATATTAATCAGCTAATGTGTCAAGTGACAGGCGGTAGACGTGAGTGTGTGATGCACTTGAGTGTAGCAGAACGGTAAGCTGATGTATAAAAATCCAATTAACCGTGGTTGACACAATGACAGCACTTGGAATCTCAGTTAATGACACTGGCTAAATACCATTCAACAACCAATCTTTCATTTTTATTGCTATGACAACAACATCAATCATAAAGATGACAAGATGTGGCTTGAGGCCCATAAAAAAGCTAATGAGTGGAACCTGATGTAATTTCAAGAAACATACACAATAAATACATACTGTGGCTTCAGTTTGACGGTAGATACAAAACAATTTTTAGTTCATATATACACATTTTTATTAGCATATCATTTTATTTACTCTAACAAAGAGACCTTGAACAATGTGCTTATTTAATTTGTATTATATTTCAGTAGAAAATGGCTTGTTTTGATGGATGATGCTTCCTGAGAGTCACAGAAAGTTTGGCTGTGGATTCATTTGACCCTCAACCTCCCACCCAGCTGGATCATCAGACGTGGTCTGCCTCCCAATGACTGGCTATGCCCTTATTTAGAGCCAAGGTTAGCGTACTGACATTTGGAGCTTATTAAAAATTTGCCTGAGTTGTAACCTTTGGGTGGTGTGAATCTGGCTATCACATCTAATCTCACCTGGAGCACTACGGCCCCTTCTCATAGATTGGAAGGAAGCTAAAAGCCTCTTAATGTATGTTAGCGGGGATCATTTAAATATAGCTGGGAGTCACAGTTAGGACTGAATTAAGGTCATTAGGGGAAATTATATTTTGCTGAATTATGTCTTGTTTTTTTGTCCATATAATAAGCAGAATGAGACTGTAAGGATAGAAGTGCGGGGGGTGGTGTGGTGATGGTGGAGAGGTGGTTCATGGTTCATTTTCTAAGGTTAGTTGAGGAGGCATGCAATTTCCATCTAAATGGTGATCGCAATCAAGAAAAAAAATGGAAATGATCATGAAAACTAGCACCAAGTCTGCCCAGCACAAGTCGAGTTAACAAAGAAAAACTGATTGTTTTTTTCATAAAATGAGAGATTTTCGTTTTTTACAGAACATGCAAGTTGAAATCATGAAGAAGCCACTCCATGCTTCAAATCACAGTAAGGGTGGTCTTAAAACCATCAACTTGTATTTCCATGAGGGTTGTTTGATCGCAGTGAACCAATTCCAAGTTGGGGGGTGGTAAAACAACATTGGAGTGCTTTTGTTGTTTTTATGGCCAATCAGCTGCGGTCACAGAGGAAACACATGGCTACTTTATATGCAGCCGCTCCTGGCTTGTTACTGTTACTGCTACTTCGAGAAGCTGTGTGTGTTTGCATTGTTAAATGAAGATGGACAAGGAAAAACACACTGCAGAAGAATTACATTGTGGCTTGAAATGAATTAATTTCTTGTTGTGATGGAGCCTATGTCTTAAGATAGAACTTTTCTAACATACCTTACAGTCCTAACCCTAACCCTAAATTATCATTCATGTTTTCACCATCATATTTTTCCCTGAACAACACAGTAGTACTACACTGTATTACACTGTAATATCTCCTACTACTGAGGGTGTTTAGTTTATTTTGCCACTTCTATGGTTAGTAAGTAGTCGCCTCTTTTCTGTTCTTCAATATGTTAAGTCACATTTCATTATTAGTAGAAAACACAAATAGCACTGATCATGGAGCTGTCCCTTGTTATCAAACACCAAGTCAAACCCCTGAGTCCTACTTACTACATTGTGTTTTTCAAACTGACAACAGAGAGAGTAGGCACTGAGTTGTGTGCGCTGTTGTGCAGCTCCAGCAGTGGATGGAGGGGAGATTTCTTCAGGGAGCTGCAACTTGCTTTCGGAAGTTTGAAATGGTTGTTTAAACATTTTGACCAGCACCCATTTTTGTCATGATTCATAAAACAAAACTTGATTTCTAATGTTTTTAATATGAAAATGTCCTATTATCCAAAAGGCAGGGCAATATATTGATATTATATCTCTAGTGTGACCTGAGACAAGATATGGTCTCTTGTCATATCGCGATAACATATCTGTGATTACTTGTCTTGGTTTTAAAGGCTGTTGCATTGATAATCATCATATTTGTTGATTAAAAAATATTCACCATGTTTGTAGGCAATATCATTGTATCTAACAAAGGTAAATATCTTTCATTTGACATAAAAAACATAGAAATAAAGCAGGTATTAATGATAATAGTTAATAAGTGTAAGATTATGTAATACAGATCATAAAAAGTAGATACTTTAATTTAGACTGTATTTGCAGTGTATTGTCACTCCTTTGAGAAGCACAAACTTTATAACTTTATATCCACATATTGTATAAAAATATTGAGATATTATTCATTAGCCATATGGTCCAGTCTCACCTTTAAGCTTGACAGACATATTGATTTGATTTATATCGCAATATCAATATCAGAGACAGTGTGTTTTGGCATTTATACTACTGTTTGGAGCATTTTTAATTGGAATGCAATTATTTAAAACACTTTGCAGCCATGATAACTACAAATCACTTTCAGTATTATTGACTGAGACTAATGGCAGCATCACCCGAAATAAATAAATCTGCTTATATGTGGAAAAGGGTGTCAAATAAAATTAGTATCCAGAGGCCACACTATGCAATATGTTTCTCTGTTACATTGGTAAACTGTGTCAGGTTAGGGTACCACAGAGAATACCAGAACTAATCATACTGTCGTTTTAGTCAGGCTTCCTTCTTACGATAGGTGATGAATTGATGGCACAGAAAGAAACCCTCTGACACAGGACTCGTACCGAAACAAAAGGGATTTTATTTGGTTACAAGTCAGGCATCAGACCAAGCTCTGCAGAAGCTTGGGAGAATGTGTTCCTGCCAAATCTCCGAACTTTTCTGCGGTATAGTATGAGAGAACTTTGGTAAGTTGAAGACCAGTCGAGCTGCTGCATTCTGGATGTATGTACGTATGGCACATTCATGGAGACCAGCCAGGAGGGAGTTGCAGTAGTCCAAGCGTGAGATGACAAGAGCCTGGACCAGAACCTGTGCTGCCTTCTGGGTTAGAAGAGGCCGTATCCTTCTGATGTTGCAGCAATGTTGGCGGTGAGGTAGAGATGGTCGTCCATCTCTACCTCACCCTCAACTAAAAACATAAAACTGTGAGAAGAGCAAATATTTTGCATAATGTAGCAACTACCTGAAAACAATAACTAACATCAGATTTTGAAGTGAAAAACCATTATTGTTTGGCAAATGAATTACAACTTCATTGCATGCATGTTATTTAAAACTTATACACATAAATGTTAGAAACGATGCATAATCCATTCATTTGAGTATTGTAGTTATCTTTTTAACGGTATCTCATGTGGTAATGTGCCATCTTGTTTTAAATGTATAATAAGAATACGGGAGCTTGACATAAAAAGTTAATTTTCAAACCAAATCTCAACTGGAAGATATGTCACAAGATATTTTTTAGGCAAATCATTCAGATGTACTGGGCAAGAAACCCATGATGCCTTACCTACCTTGCCCAGTTCTGTCCTCATTTGCTTGAGGGAAAATTGTCACTTATATCACCAGTCTCTTCCATTACTTCCTGTTTCTAACTCTGTGTGTGCAATTGGCCAGAGGTTTTTTTTTTCATCCAGTCTCGAACAGGCCTGTTACTGTATGTCTGCTGGATTGGGCTATAGTTGCACTAATAACATGCAGTCTTACCTCCACATTGTATGTCTCTGTTTATGGGAGTACAGTACAATGGTAATCAAGTCCAATCAGTGTCAGTCAGCATCCTGCTGTTTGCCTCGATGCATGTGGTCTCTGAAAGGCAAATGAATAATTCAAGGTCATGTCAATCTCATCCGGTCACTGGCTCATTTTCTCGTCCAGTGGCTGAGCATTTAATGCGGGTGTGTATTTTATTATCAGCGGAGATGAGGTTACAGTTTGGTGTGAAAGAGGAGAGAAAGCTCAAACAAAGAGAGGCCTGTGCTGCCCTCCGCTCCACTTTCTGACCCTAACCTGTCCTTGGGGGTGAAGTCATTGTCTCTGGCAGACTGTATGCGAGGCTGTCTGCAAAACAGAAGGATCAGTTTCAGTCAGAGGTGGCCATCACCATGTCTGCTTAATGACTCTGACATTGACATGGACACTCGGAAGGAAGCAGCAGATTTTAAAGTTGACAGGTCTCTCCATGCTGTCGCTCAAACCCTGTCCTGCTTTATTCTGTCCTGCATGTGCACACACACAAACACACATACGCACATGCACACACACATATATATGCAGTACATGCATATACTATACATACACCTGAATAAACCTGGTGTAATAGACCTTTTATCATAGCCAATAGTTGACATGAATTACTAGAACAAAACCAGTAAGATCAAATAGGATTCCATTTCTTTTTAAGACAACAGGGGTTATTGCTCAAGTGGGAGGGAAGGTCACATTATGCAGAGGTCAAATTGGTGTGTGCGCACTACTTTTTGTTTGTTTTTGTCTGTCTGCTTATGTTTTCTCAACTACTTTATGGCATATAAGAATCTCACTTTCTGGTAAGAACCGTAGTGATTCACATGTTTAAAGCTTAAGTGCAGGCGGGTGTTATGTGCTGCTCAGCCTGCAGTGCTGCACCTATTGATTTTAGAAGAAAGACTGTAGCAACCTGCAGTAGATAAAAGTAGAGACTTAAACAACCAGTGCCTCCTCAGAATTTATTAATCCTTGTAGTACACACACACACACACACACACACACACACACAAGTCATTGCTGTAGATCCAGCTGCTCCTCAGATTCCAGCAGTAGATTAGCAGAGTTAAACCTCAATAAAGGCCAGTGCTTCAGAGGGGGTACGAGAGGAGATAAAGTGAGTAATGAGAGGAAGAATAATAGATGCTGTTGTCGAAGACAAAAGTTCCACAAAAAACGAAGGGATACATGAAACTGAAATGGGATACATGAAACATAAAGAAGGCAGAAGGGCGGACTTTGTCCTCCAAAACCTTCATTTTTATGACACATGTAATTGGGAATGCTGAGTCCAATTATTGTCGATTATTTTATTTTGTTCTATATTCATTATAATTATTATATCGTTACCCTGCGATAACTATCTCCTGCTAGAAAGAAAGAAACAGAAAATAGGAACACAGAACACAAGGCCTTTGTCAGGATTTAACAAACATACAGCAAAGGTATTGGACTTATCCACACAGTAAACTTTGCAGTGTTAAAGTACTGTAACACTAACTCTACTTAAAACCAAGTGCACTCTAGATTAGATTATCCTGTGAAGTTCTCCTTTGGTTTGGGCTTAAAAAATAAGGAAATACTTCATCTGTTGGCACATCAGCACCACATTAGCATCAGTATCAGGGCTTATAAGAGATTGTGGAAGAAACAGAGTCTCTTCTGAAGAAAGAATCACACAGACTTGGAGGAAAATCCTCTCTTTTAAAGGGCCTTATGCTTGGTAGTAGTCGACTGGCAGGGCTGCTGTTGGTTATATCAGCAATCAGCAAGCTATTCAAAGAGATTTGATACAATTGAAATTGATAATAAAGATTTTGAACTCCGGCAAGCATGGTGTCACCATTGTCATCAGAATAACAACCAGGACCAAACACTTTATAGCATAATTCTTATTATAAACTAATAAGAAACTACTGCAATAAAGGGCTGCATAGACATAATTGTGTGGATGAAGGCATACACCACTAAAAAAGTGAAAAATGTAATATAATAACATTACACAATATAATATAATATATACATCATATATTTTATATCGTTAATGGTCTGTCTGTCTGTGGCTCAAGCAAATCCTATGCTACTTAACCTTGTTCTGTTGTTCCTCGGTGTTGTTGCTATTGTCAGGTTCGTATATTTATATTTTGTCTTAACTTTTGTTATGTGCTCGAGTGTTTCATCATGTTCCATCAGTTTGTCTGCGTGGGCATGTTTACATTACATTACATTACCTGTCATTTAGCAGACGCTTGTATCCAAAGCAACTCACAATAAGTGAATTTTGAACATGTGGGTACAAACAAGAGCTAGAAGTAAGTTTTACATGTAAAAGTTCATGAATGTGCTCCATGAAAATGACAAAGAAAGAGAGTTTGTGTCACTTGGTGAGTGTGACTGTAGTGACCCACCCCCCTCCTCCCAGAATAGAGCGGCCTGACTGAGCTGGCAGAAGTGATTACAGAGTGCACATTTATCAGTTTGCGAGGCTATCATTATCCGCCTCAGGAGAAGCTGTGAATGTGCTTTGGAGGTTGACAGGTGCAGGGCAATTGTGAGATGATTTATAATGACGGCTCTGCCTCAGAATCCACCATCATTGGCAGCTACCCGCAGAATATATTATACCAACATGCACACTTATAGACTTAAAATGTCGGATGAGACAAGTAAAATAAAATAAAATAAAATAAAATAAAAATGTGGAGAACCATGAGTGGGAAAAAATAATGATCATGATTTTGGTCATTTTCTCAGATAAATCTTATTCAATCTAGTGTGAATATGAAGTTCTAATGGCAGGAAAGTACAAGACTCTCCAGGCACACATGTTATATACTGTATTATGAGACGTACTCTATGTCCCTATACCGTATGAGTCACCTGTTTGGTGATTATTATCACAAATATTCATCTTCAAGACATATTAAGATATAAATTAGAGATAAAACATAAATTACATTTCTATGATGAAATATATGTGTGTTCATATAATATGAATATAAAAAGATAAATATTACTTTGCAGGGTTAGGTAAAAACCCTTAGGGCTAATTTGAAGCCCCAAAAATAACTCTTAAAAAAGTACAGAACAAAAGGAGATTAAACATGTAGACATTGTAGCTCAGTGGTAGAGTGAATCGTCTTTCAACAAGAGGGTTGCGGGTTTGATTACTGGCTCTGCTAGTCCACATGCCGATGTGTCCTTGGCCAAGACACTTAACCCCATGTTGCTTCAGACGGATGTGCCAGCAGCGTGTGAATGGGTATGAAAGATGAGTGATAGAAAAATGTGCTGCACCTAGATGCGCTGTATGGAAGTGTGAGAGAATGAGTGTGAATGGGTGAATGGTGAAACTGTAATGTAAAGCAGCTGTGAGCGGTTATCAAGACTAGAAAAATGCTTCATAAATACAAACCATTTACTTCAGTTCAAAGCCAAATCACAGAAAAATCATACATACTTTCATGGCAAGGCAAACACAAAGAGGCTAAAACCTTGGTGAGTGATACAGTCAGTGAAGTCAACCGACATCTGATGCTGTCCTCAGAAGAAGGGTGTATATGTACAGTATGTGTTTTTGTATGTTCTGCTTTTATGTCAGGCAAACACACAGAGACAAACAACCATTCACGCTCACATTAACTGTCAACAATCGACATCTGAATGTTTTTGGACTGGGAGGAAACTGGAGAACCTGAGTAAAACCCATGCACATGACAGGGAGAACTTGCAAACTCACAGAAAGGTCCTCAACAGGAACAAGTCACAAACCCAAACCTTCTTGCTGTAAGGCAACAGTGCTAGCCACTACTCCACCATGTAGCCCATTAGCTCATGGCTTACATAATCTATTTATAATCTATTTATAATGGCTTCTGGGGACAGACAGCAAGGGGACAGTGTGAGACCCTGTCCACACACAGACAGGTTTTTAGTTTTTTTTTCATATGTAGCTTGGCATTTGAGATTGAGTATGAGTCTGGAAAGGTTTTATTCACCTCCCATTTCCAACCATGCAATATAAAAGCATAATGTTTCTAAAGAAGTGGCCCTTCCTTCATGTATTGTCTATACAGCTCCCTGGATCAACCTTGGTTGCTATGGTCACTACTGATGATAATGGTTTGGCTTAAGTCACGTCCTTGTGTCCAAGCTCTGTTGGAAAAAATGCATATTGAATGAGGTAATATTGACTGAGTCATGTAAACCTGTAGATTTCCTGATCAAGTGGTAGGCATGAAACTGCAAACCAGAGAACGATGCACACATCCAGGCTCTGATAAGTTTTGAGGAGGAAATAGTTTTGATTAAATGCAAATGAACTGCCTAGACTGCCTTCTTTAACCTGAAATAGGTAGATCAAGAGGATGAAAGAGGTTTCCTTGAAGAATATTTAAAACACAGATTTTAGCCACAAAAGCACACCCAATGAAATCTATGCCTTATTCAACGACACCACCATGGCAACCCTTATCAATTTGTTGCACATTAAAACCAAAAGCTATAACTTAAATTTCCTAATGACCCCAAGATTTTCAGTGGCTACCGCAATGGAAAATATCTGGAGGCACCACTGTCCTGTGTAAGTCTTTGCCACCTTTATATTGCCATAAGTTGTATTTTTACATACTAAAGTTGGTAGATTCTCTTCTATCCATAGAGAAAATAGGTGTTTTTACATCACAGCATACAGAAGTTATTGATCCACTGCTGCCTCCATCACTAAAATTCAAATTTCTGTCAGTTTAATGGCAAGAAAATGCAGTAAACATTAACGTATCACAGAAACAAAGAAAAGCTGTTCCTTGTGTTTCCCTGCAGGCAGCCACGTTATCAGTGAGGGTGAGCATCTGTGTCTCAGGTTCTCAGCAATTTCAGCACACCAGGAGGTGCATGTCGAAGTCAGTGTTGACTGCATGTGTCAGTACCTCATGCGACCTAAACTGTTGCTTTGAGAAAATTTTCTAGCACATAGCAACTGCTCAAAGAGCGTCCGTATAGTGCTTGTACACCAACACATAGATAAATGGAAAACATAAGGTAATCAGGTTATTGTTGGTACGATAATAATCGTGGTAAACGTTGCATCAAGGTCCACTAACTGCGAATAATGAGGTAAATTTAGAGACACCCTCACTATTCATATTAAAAGATATGCAATAAGTAAGGGCACAAATTATTTCTTCTTTTTTCTTCTTCTCCACGGTAAGAAATAGGTCTTGTGGTGATGAGCTAGTGCTGTAGCGGAAAAGAGAGTACATTTAACACAACTGCATATTTTATTGAGAATGTCAATATTATTAACATGTACAAATATCAAACAAAAGTAAAAGTAAAGGCAGGAGCCTTGAAAAGAGCCAAACGTACAAACTTGTTTGATAACCTGACATGAGAACAGGCTTTCCTTCAGCTGTATCCTCGGGAGCACAGTAGTTCAAAGAGAATCAGAGAGAATCCAGCCATCTCTCTTCAATCAGAATTCACATATTTTAGCCTTGGTGTCTTTGGAGCTTGCAATGCTTACAGAGCACACACATTTAGAAGTCGCTGCTCATAACTCCTACTGTTGCTTTGTGAATGTTGAAAACCCCTTTGAAGCACAGCAGATACTTCTTAACCAGGTCCAGAGATTAGTTACTTATACTGTTGATCTCGGTGGAAGTTTGAAAAAATGCACATATATTTTACACTCACTGAGAAGTAAACTTGGGACACCTGCTTACTCATTTCTCCAATCATGCTGCAGCAGTGTAACTTGTAAGGTCAGCGATGACTGCATTTCTGATCTACTTCACTAAATGCCAGAGCTCTCCAGTATTAATGTGTGCAATAGTGTGCATCCACTGGTCCTGCAAATATTTCACAATAAAAAGTGAAATATGGACTTTGTCTTGCTTGTTTGGTGTTGTCCACATTTACCTAATTTTAGATTTTTTTTTTATTTTACATAACACTACCAGAATTGTATAGGTGACATGTCATGTGTCATATACAGTATGGTGTGTGTGTCATGGTAAAAGAGATATGTGATTACTGAACTAATGGAATTGAACTACACCAGCCAGCATGTGGGCCCCATGAGGGTTATAGTCAGGCTGGAAATATGGATCCCAAATGGGCTTGTCTTTGGTTTCCATGGTGGCCCCACCAGTGTTTGTTCAAATAGGATTTCCATGTGGGGCCCATGTTACTAAAACCATATAGGACCTGCATTATATGCACATTTTAAGCCTATGCCTACTTAGTACTCACTTATTACACAGGTAGCCTGGAAAGGGTACTAAGTCGGCACTACCACAAACATACCCGCTTGTGACCCATATCATCAGGCCAAATACAGTACATGTCATTTAGCAGATGCTTTTATCCAAAGCGACTTACAATGGAATTGAGTACAATCAGTCAGGGGTGGGATTGAACTTGCGACCATGATGTCTTTCACATACAGAGTACTGGTCTTAACCACTGAGCCACTCCACCCCAAATATAACCCGTATGGGGCCCACATGGACATGCTGGCTGGGTGTCCATGAGTATGATGGTGCACCAGTGTGGCAAAGCCCATACAGTATTATAAGGGGTTGAAATTGTATCTAGGTATCATCATCGATCAAAACCAGTCTTTTAGAACACATATTGAAGATTTTGTCTACAAGCTGAAGGTCAAGATGGGTTTCTTTTTCAGGAACAAATCAAATTTCTCCCTCAAGACAAGGAGGTATTTGGTATTGACTTAAAAAAAATAATATATATATATATATATATATATATATATATATATATATATATATAATATTTTTACCTCTGCTGGATTATGGTGACTTGCTGTACATGAATGCCCCTGAACAGTATCTAAATAAAATAGACACTGTGTACCACTGTGCTTTGTGTTTCATTACTGTATTCTGTAAGCCACTGCTCAATGGCCCTGTACGCATTGGTTGATCTTTGTGTATAATACCATTCATGGCCTAGTTCCTCCCTATCTGTCTACCTACATGTGTAGAAGCCAAAATCAGGGACCAGGGGACCAGTCCACAAAGCTCTGTATTAGTTCTCTGTACTCTCTGTCGTCATCATCTGTGATGAGGCCGACAATTGCAGAGTCATCAGAGAACTTCTGCAGGTAACAGGAGGGGGAGCTGTAGGAGAAGTCCGCAGTGTACGGGGTGAAGAGGAACGGAGCCAGAACTCTTCCCTGTGGGGCCCCTGTACTACAGACAGCCATGTCTGACACATTTTGTCTTTGATCCTGTATTTCATGGGTTAGATGCTGTGTTTTCTCCATTTGTTGTGTATGAAAGTTGTATGTCTGTTTGTGTTGTTGTAATGTGTGACAGTTGTGCTGCCGTCTTGGCCAGGTCATTCATGGAAGAGACATTTTTAAATCACAATAAGGCGTTTTACCTGGTTATATAAAGGATGTGTATGTATTGACTCAAATCAAAATATTTTAAATGAAAACATCATTATAGATCATTATTTCTTTCTTTTGTATCTCAGTAATTACTATGAATTATTGCACAATTGTTTGTCCCAGGATGCATGAAGCTGCAGGAGAAGTGAATGATAGAAAGACACAAAGGTTGTTGTTGTAATACAAACAATATTAAAACTACCACTGTCAATTAGACATTTTAAGCCCATTTTATGTTACTTTAACACTTGATTTACTATGATCAAGGCAGTGCAGATTTCATATAAAAAAGTTTGTATTAAATTCATTTGAAATACTGTAAACAATAGGAGACAAAGATATTCACACCTCCAGATCTCTGAAAAAGACACATTTATTTGTCATACCCCTGTATCACATCTGCAGCAGATCCATGCAGTCTTATCTGTGCAGCATATCCTTGGTGGAGCATAATACCGTGCTCAAGGCAGTGACAGAGCCATTTCAATAGTGAAGTGCTTTCAGCGATGCCTGTCTTTTCACAGTTGAGGTGTGAAACTGATTCCTCCATCCTCTGCAAAGCTCCTGCTTAAGATGCCATGCTGGTCATGCTGCATGAGACTGGTTGAATAAAATGACAACCTATATAACATGCTATCATGTACATTATACTTGAAAAACTGAGGTTAACACAATCACATGGATTAAGGACACTTAATTTTTGCAGCTGTTTCCGAGTTCAAAAGTAAACAAACTAGGGAAATCTCCATAATCTCTAAGCTGTCAAGCTGTTACATAACATACCCCGAGTTGTTTGGGTAGATGCTATTCACAGACTGTTTCTGATAAGAGACAAAATGCTGCACATTATGTAAATGATGTATCTATCTGAGATCATTTTCATTGTATGTAGCCAAAATGTTGACAGATTTCAGCTTATTCAGAGCACCAGGAAAAAATGGGCACATTACTATTGTTACGGCTTCTCAGAAATGGCTTCATGCCTTTTTTTGAATTTGATAGTAAGGTCCTTTGTTTACACATCAAGCTTAATTATAGAGCACCCTTTCACATTTCAGATATTTTAATTCTATGTCTATGAGTAAGAACCCTCAGGTCAGCTGATGCTTTATTTAATTGTTCCCATGCTCCAACACATGAAACACACAAATGATAATGAATAAGAATACATTTGTAAACAATCTGTATATTTGACTTTTCCATCACATCTATGTTTTAAATCATTACTTCTAAGTGATCATCCACCAAAATGTAAAACTCTGTATATAAACATTGCAGAGCTCTAGAGAGTAATGTTGCTGTCCATGGTGCTGAAATAAGTGACAGTCAGACAGAGTCGCCATTATGGGCCACAAGAAATTAATTATTCTCTTCTTGAAGAGGGAGGACATTGTCCTGTCCCTCATCATGGCAAAATGCTTAGTAGTAAATATTTACAGTAAAAAAATACCTTTACTTCATTTTTGGACATAGACAGTAAAGTGAAAACAAAATGCTGACTTGTACCACCATAACATTATTGCATTTCCTTCTCATTTTGATTAATCCATGACATTACAATTCACTCAGGTATGAAAAAACACCACAGGGCAGAGTAATCACTTGAAAGAGAAAAGTGTTAATCTTTTATTTGTGACAGCTTTACAGTATGTGGGTTTCAAAATCGTGGGTATGCCTGCTTATTAAGTGTTAAAGAGGCTCTTGGCAGTTTTATTTTTTCTGGTCA
The DNA here is from genome assembly GCF_958295425.1 of Solea solea. Lineage (NCBI taxonomy): Eukaryota > Metazoa > Chordata > Actinopteri > Pleuronectiformes > Soleidae > Solea > Solea solea. The sequence goes on from NC_081151.1 coordinate 12,991,607, forward strand.
TTACAAATGTATTCGCTTAATTGCATCACATCAGATGTGAATAGAGAAGCTGTGTCAAAATTAAATTAAATTAAATTAAATTGCACCTTATTTGGAAAACAAATATGACACTTTGATAACAAGTGACATGGCAAATCTCCATAAAAAGACAAAGCTGTGAATTTGTTTTACTTCTACTATTAAGTCAGGTTTATTTTTCAGATACTGAAATTTCTTGCTGCACCACTTGCCTACAAAACAAACAAACATTCCTTGACCAAATGAGTGCACGTGTCACAGCTGCTGTTCCTGCACCACGCAACTCCAAATTTCCTAGATAAGAAAAAACATCAACAAATGTGTCTGGCAGAGCAGAAGAGCACTGTGTGTGTGTGAGAGAATGAGGAGGGGTGGGGGCAAAGAGATAAGTGGTGGCTGTGCTTTGGTAATTAGAAGTCCTCAGAGGGAAATAGAAGTTCTGCACTGAAGCTTTAATTACTTTTGTGAATAAATTAATGAACACTTGGAGAAGAACAGCAGAACCCACACAGCACTGGGTGGGCAGTAAAAATAAAAAACAATTAGGGTTGTTTGCTACTGGTGCAGTCGACGGGTCCTCAGCACTTTCACTCTCACTGCACCTCATTATTCCAATTTACTGCGCCAATTTACTGCCACCTCATCCTGTGCTGAGGTGGCCGTGAGTCCCAGGAAATATGACTACAGTGTTGTCATCCGTGATGTAGATACTACACCATGTACCTTTAATAATGATCAATGAAGAATGGATCACACCATAGTAGTTTTAAAATGACATACAGTATGACTAAAACAAAATGTCACTTACTATCATGTACCAAAAATGTTTGTATAGTGAGTAGCAACTCTGATTAAACACCATGCTAAACCTAGGTCAATGAAGACAAGAGTCGTAGTGGAGTTGAACATTTACTCTCATATCTTCCCTGACATGTGGTGAAAACTGTAAATAAAGAAATAAAAATAATCTGTGCTTAAGTAAATATTACATTGTAAGCAACTCAAAGTATGAACTTACATCAGTAGGCACTTTGAGATACACCAGCAGAATGTTTGTTTGTTTTTTAACATGAAAACAAAATGTCTTTTGTACTTAACAAATATCATTTTCATACAAACTATCACTATTTATGCTTTTTAACACCTTGATCATATAATATATACATTAACAGTGTCCTGAACAATGTCTCACAGTGCATTCAGAGCATGTACAGCATAGCCATATCTCATATTAGGGTCTGGTTCCTGTGAAGTGCACAGCGGAGGGAGGAGATGACTCTGTCGACTGCACACTCAGGACGAGATGGAAGTCATGCCCTGTTGAAATGAAGTCGGGAAATGAACTAACACAGGTGATCTTACAGGAAGTGATGTCATCAGGAACTCGGCTGTCAAAATACAATTCCGTTAATAAACATTTTAACCTTTTCACCACTATTTTTTTTTTTCCTCAAACGCACATTAATGAATTGTTTTAAAGCAAGCATTAAAGAGAAATTACATGAATGCCTTAGAGGCAACACAATTAGTCTGATGAGGAACTCAGGACAAAGACCTTCTAAATCATGAGTATTTTATTATCTGCAGACAAACCTTAACATTGAACTATTTTTTCAGCAACCTTATAAATTAAAATTGACAACATTGCCAGTAATAATAAAATGTATAATTTTATGTATAATAACTGCAAATGAAAGCAGATCTTGGACAAAATAAAAATCATTAAATAAATGAAAACCTCCTCCTTATTGAATTTTCCTGCAGATACTTCCACTGGAGTCTCATTTGGTTTACTTTTCTTCACAGAAGGCCATCAGGAAAGTAGATTGCAAGAGGATTGCATGGTATTGATTTTGGATTTGGAAGATGAAATTCTGTGATGTGCTTCACACACACACACACACACACACACACACGTACACCAAGAACTCAGACACGTTTTATTCAAGTAAATAGGCAACAACAAATACAATCTGAACTTTTCTTATGCTTCCCAGTGTCATTTATCAAAATCATCATTGGTTAGTTTTAGCCTGGTTAATGTCAAACTGCATCTCCATCTCATTTGAGATTGAGTAGTAGTCTGGAAAGGTTGCCTCCCACTTGCAAGAGGCATAGCCAATGGACGTAGAAGAAAATGTCTCTTGGATCGACCTACAACCAGTCAGACCAATGATCAGTATGACATGCAGAGTGACGGAAAACATGTCAACAAACAGCTTGTTGTACTTTTCTAGCAGCGATGACTATCTAGTGTGTCTAACCACGTTTGCCCAGGGGAGCAAGTCATTAAAAATGGAAGCAACAGCCAAATTGAAAGACAGCTGCTTTTTGGTTGCCACCATGTTCGTTGTATAGACAAAATCTGCTAGACTTCCTCATCCATTCAGCCCGCATCTAGCGTGGCAGTGGTTTGTAATTGGTTCCCCTTTTTAGGAGACTCTGCAGTTGGCCAACACGACAGATGTTGCCAGATGTCTCTGCAGAGGAAAAACCAAATTGCTGGCAGACTCAGCTGGGTTCACCCAGGCTAGGGGAGTTGAGTTTATTGCAGACTTGTAGGTCCAGTGCTGCTACCAGCCCAAAATACTGTGATCTACTGTATACAGTTCAGTACATACCTCGGTTTTGGGGATCATGGTCTACTACAGGTTTGATACACTAGACAAAAAGAGAATAAAATGGCGTAAGTGCATTATTCTTCATTTATATTTGATTCATCTTGAACAGCAGTGCAAGTTCCATTTTTGTACCACCTTGTTCTGAATGACTGTACATATACAGTTGCAGGCTGTGGACTTATCCAAAGTTTCTAATTTCAAAGTTCTCTTTATTATCCCTGAGGGGCAAATTGACCCAGCCTTCTATAAAACCCAGGACTTGTACATGAGAGAGAAATTATTCAATGTTGCAGCACTCCTTTACCATTCTGGTCCTGTTCTTCTGATTCAAGAGGCCATACCAGCAGAAAAAAATTGAAGGTTAAAACCAATGCAATAAAACACAAATAAAACATTTTCAAAAACGTTCCCTCAACACCAAAGTTGTGAAGCTTGCAAAGAACAAGCGCTGGTGAGCTTTCTTGCAAACAGCGTCAACATGAAAATCAAAGATCAATTTGTCTCCAAGGATGGTGCCCAAGTATTTATACTATATGCACACCACCACTGGAGAAATGATATTGGGATTTTTCCTGAAATCCAATATAATTTATTGGGTCTTAGACACATTAATAGTCAGAATGTAGAGTGTGGACCCTGTACTCAAGCAAACCAGTCATATAGTTTGCATTTAGTTATTGTGAAAACAACCCCATATTTGGGGTTTACCAACAGTATCTCAAGAAATCACCTACATTAACTGTCCACAGGAAGTGACCCAATTGTGGTTTTTTTCCTGTCTTTGCCATGTAAGAGATTTGGCAACACAATTTGTCATGTAGCCTTAATCAGTTTCAGGAAATGGTCAAAGGAGGTCACAATACAGCTGTGCAGTATTGTGCATTTAATGTAAAAACTGGTTAAAACAATAATAATTGTTGAGCATATAATCCTTTGTACAGGGATCTTCAGACCAATATCCAAATCAGTCAATGCAATCTAACAAACAACACAATGCATTTGCACTATAATGGGGGGGAATATGATTTGTGAACCTGTGCATGGATTGTGACATTAAGAACATGACAGAAACAAAATGAGTCGAAGAAAGAAGAATACAAGAACACCATGGAGCTCAGTAGCAAAGCTACATTGGTTAAACTGGGTGATTGGCAGACATGTAGGTGTTCTGGATTACTGATGGCAAACAAGTGTGAGGATACCAAAGGGGCAGAGGAGAGAGGAAAGAAAAGGACAAACACCAAGGCCGCTGCCCGAAAAAGGTGAGGGGGGGGGGGGGGAAAGATTTTCAACCTCAAACAAGAAAAAGATGTCAGAAAAAGTTCACTGGTGGATTATTGATTTCACTCTCCAGGTTGTTTCTTTAAAAAAAAGAAAAAAAAGAAAAAAAGAACAGTGTGACCCAACACTGCCTTGAGCTCTTAATCATATTCCAAGCACAAAAACAGAATCCCTCCAATACCTGAAAATGAAACGAGCTGTGCTGAAAAACGTTCATGTGGTAATAAATTATCTATTTTATTCTTTTTATGCAGTTTTACCACCAAAGGTAATTTTTCACCTCATATGAATAACATTCTGCAGCTTGATCGTTCATTTAAATATTTACTCCACTCCAGGGAATGAACTCTTTTACCGACTGAAAAACAATGTTTTGAGGCTGTAAAATTGATTTATTAATTTTGACATGATTTTTAGGAGCGTAGTGCCGGCTGCTCACTGAAGTGATGGCTACAAGCAAGTCTCTGTCTTCTCTCCTGCTCAAGAAAAGTAATTGCTACAATCCGCTAACATGATGATGTTTATAGCAACAAATTCAGTCTTGTCAAAGTCTTTTCAATGACCTGTACTGTGAAACAGGACCTGTGGCCAGCTTGTTATTGTTATGTTGTGAAAGGGTCCATAAGTTGTGACTGTACTCAAATGCAACAGACAGATGGGCTGCAAAAACCCTGCCTCCACTAGTTTACATACCGATATGCACTGTATGAATGTTTAAGTGAATGGGGTGAATAAGCAGCTTTGTATGTACTGGAAAATCAGTGTAAAATCTGCCAAATTAAATATGCGGATCACTGAAAGCACCTGAGAAGCCAAAGGAAAAAAAAAACAAAAGAAAACCCACTTTACACCTACAACCCTGTCACGCTGCATTCACACCAAATCTGAATTTTCGAGTCACACCACGCCATTCACGCCTATCACACTGCAGGATTGCTTTAGTGCATTTGCGTCACCAATGACGTGAATTCTAGAAATCAGCGTATTTTGGCAGTAAGAGAAGATAGAAGTAACGGACATTTATTTAATATCAGACACATTATCTCTTGTGGAAACATCTGCAGAGAAGAAACCGTCATCATGTGTGGTTTCACAACACCATCCGGAGCCGGACGTAACTTGGAGAGTTTCATGAGAACCGCTTCCAGCAATACTTTCATATGACGTCTGTAGTTGGCATCACACTGGGAAATCCTGTCCTGGCCTCAATACGAGCATGGAAGCTGCTTTTTGTTCAAAAAAACAATGTTTGCTCAAACAATGAACTCTCACTGAGTTGTTTCTCACACAGAATCATTAACAAACCATATGCGCTTGGAAATGTAATAGAATGAAACGTATTCACTGTGTGCTGCAAGAAAAGAAAAAAATCCCAAAATGCACTACCCTAACCCTAATGGCTTCTTTTAACATACCGCAGCTATTCCTTATACATGTTTTGTTATTGTAAAAGCATAAACTGGGCCACTTTGCAGAGCATATGAAAAATGAAATACAGAGTCAAATGTGCTCCCAGTAAAAGAGCTGTTAACGTAATTGTTTCTTCAATAATTATGTTGATGCAGCACTTTTCCCTCTTCGTGCAACTCAAATTAATTCAGTACCTCAGGCTGTTTGGAGCAGTTTGATTCTGGGCTACTGAAATGATCAATACTTATTTGGAGCTCCATGCCTGGGTGAGCCTTAAGGGTGTCTCTGCCTCCAAAACCTCAACACAGTGTTTTTACTTTTCAGCAGAAATAACAAAAGAGGAGAATGTGCTTTTTATAATATCCCATAGAGTAAACAAAAAAGTGCTTATTTGTCAATTTCTGGAACTGATTTCTTTCCAAGATGTCCATCTTTCCTCTACCTTAACCAGAATGCTGTTGTTGCCTATATGAACACAGACACTCAAAATTAGGGATACAAGACAAGAGCATGTCTGTACCTGAGGGTACACTTTTCACTATCAGAAGGGTTACAGATCAAAATAAGAATTGTACCTCTTTCCTCTTTTCTTCTTTTACCTCAAGGGTACAGATTTCCTTTAACATGAAAAAAAAATAAAAATGTTCCTTTATGTTAATGTTTTTTTTTTCAATTTCACCATTCACTTGACAAAAAACAGAATGGTACCATTTCAGTAGTTAGGTCCCTCATGACAAACATTTGTTCCATTTTAGGTATACATCAGTACTTCTATATTTGAGTGGGCAGAAGGGATGTCTGAAAACATATACAACGGAAATATTGATGTTTTATGTTATCATGGATGATGCTCCGTTTTCGACAATATCACTAAACAAAACACGTTTCCATTTATAGACTACATTTTAATTCAATTCAATTCAATTCAATTTTATAAGTATAGCGCCAAATCATAACATACATTCAACAACATCAAGGAGAGCAGAGAACCCCAACAGTTCACACAATGAGCAAGCACTAGGCATCAGTGGAGAGAAAAAACTCCCTCTTAACAGGAAGAAATCTCTGACAGAACCAGGCTCAGAGATGGGCGGTCATCTGCCTCGACCGGTTGGGGTGAAAGGAAAATGGGGGACAGAGGAGAGGTGGGGGACAGAAAGGGGGTAGAGAAAGGACAAGAGGGAGATGAGGTAGAGACAGAAGAGCAGATACACAACAACTGTATCACGTTACAATTTTAATCACTTGCAAAGTTGAATGCCAGCTTTACGGCTTTTTCTCATTTATTTGCTGGACATTGTCCTAGATTTTGGACAGAGTCCATTTCTGCTATTTTCAGACAATGTGCTGCAGTTGACGTCGTCAGACCATGACCAGCATGCACTGCAGCACTGCAGCAGTGCTGAGTGGTAGTGGTAGTCTAAGACCTAAAGAATGTACTAAAGAATGTACTGCTGACAGATAACTGGGTTGGTCAGATCATACACGAAACTGCAGTTTGTAAACGGTTGGTTCTTCCAAACCAAAGAAATATAGAGAAAATGTGTTTGTGTGTGTTTTTGTTTGTTTGTTCTCACAGAGACACTGGAGCTGCTGGTCTGCAACTGGTAAGTGGATCAACAACACCTGTGTGTCATGTTGGTAAAACACTTATTTTCACTGTGGACTATGGACTACAACAGCCAGCAGGACATGAAAGTTGGTGTCTTGTGGTTTGTAAATGACTCCCCTGCCCCCTGCACCAAAGTCCACTGAATAGTGATTTTACCAGGGATTGTTGATCCACTGCTGCCTGCATCAGTAAGTCAGCTTGTGCTACTTTGGGTGTTGAAAGCTTCATACTAACTATTAAACTAACACCGCTCCCATTGTATCTCCTGAGTGTGAATACTAAGTAACACAATGAGAACAAAATTAGTCAGAGGAGAGAGAGAAGAGAACAACACCTCAGGGACCTCAGTGACAATGCTATTTAACAATGTTGGTTACTATTTTGTATTGTTTATTTCGGCCCCACTCTGATCTAATTGATAAAACAAAAAACATTGCTGTCCCAAGTTGTAAAAAGTAAGGTAAAAGCAATATTTATTAATTGTTTATTACAAATTATATTGTTTTGTCACAAATTATAGTGACTTTTTGTTTCATCTTTAATATGTATATGTATTTAACTGACAATTATTTATAAAACCATAGACAAATAGACCATTCTAATTGGTAAAGGATTGTTTTTGTATATGCAAAAAAGCCCACACAATATCTGCATACATGTTTCATTAGTCATTAGACCTGAGCACATTCCTACAAGTCAAAAACCCAGTTGACCATTGAGAACGGGGCATATTTTGGATGATGGAGACTCCAATACCGCAGCAACTCTGTCCTGTGAGCTAAACTTGTCGTTTTATCAATGGACTCTGATAAGAATGAGTGAGCAGTAATCATTTTTACCTCACTTAAAAAAAGACAAGGAGAAAGATGATATTGCTGTGGTGTTTTCACTATGTTTCCACAGTTGCAGAGAAACTACAAATGACCCAGACCTAGCTCCTCTCTTACAGGACAAATGATCTTTGATGAATGATGATGAATGAATATTTTATTTCAAACGTGTGTGAAGATAATTCAATAAAACGAAAAAACCTAACAGCCAAAGGTAAAAAACACATGGCAGAAATGGAATAGAAATAAGCATACACTTATTACAGCCTACGCCTTTTTCACTAGTTAATAAATAATCATCAGTTGATTTCTTGTTTACATCTTGTTATATTGACATACTGTATAAGTAAATGATATGTGATAAAAATGTAAATAAATAATAAATACTACGTGAGACACCTCAAATACCTTCCTCCTCCCTGTACCTGATGAAAACCATATGTTTATACCACATTTTTGAGCTCAAAAAGTATGTTTTTATTTGTGAGCAGCGAGAACAGGCATGCTAGATTTACTGATGTTAGCTGTCAGGAATGGCATTTTTTTTGGTCTGATCTGTGCTCATCTGCAATAACTAGTGGTGATCAAGTGTTGCATATTTGCACCTTTATGCCTCAAGGCATTGGTCAACTGTCTATCTCCTCCATCAGTCTCTTCTCTGCTTCAGCCCCCGACAGTGTTGCTCCGTCCGATCTTTCGTTGGTTCCCACTAAATATTAAATCTTAGCTGATGTGTTTAATAAACAGTGTGTTCTGAGCCTCCCTCAACACAAGCCCTATGCTCCTGTCATTGATCTGCTCCCTGGCACCACACTTCCCACTAATCATTTATACAATCTCTGCCGGCCTGAAAGAGAAGCTGCAGAGAAATCTATTCATGACTCCCTCGCTGCAGGCATAATCCATTCTTCTTCCCCTCTTGTGGAAGCATGGTTTCTTTTTGTGGAGGAAAAAAAATACTGTTCTCTCCATTCTTGCATTGATTTTTGTGGTTTGAACAACAAACCAGTCAAAAACACTTTGTCATCACCCCCTGGACCCTGACCCTGTGCTGCCTTGAATAATTTGTAATGATTCATTATGGGACTTTTATTTCTCTGTCTTGGATTTAGTGTGTTGAAGATTCTGTCTTTAATCTGCTGTTGCTTGATGTTTTACTTCAATTCACCCTATTCCCCATTTTGCCTTGTTGTTCCTCTCCTCTCAGCCTGCTTTTGTTGCTGTTTCTTGTTTTTTTCTTCTTCTTTTCTCTTGACTGCTGACTGTTTATTAAAGACTCTCTGTTTTTGTCGGTATTTGGGTATTGTATTTTATTTTACAAGCCTAAACAAATAGGCATTTAAGTCCCTATAAAGTACAAGACCCAAAGTAACACCCTCTGGCAGGAAACAACGCTATTAAACTCTATAGACATCTTGGTTGCTAAAGTAGAAAATCAAGTAAAGTATGTGATTGATCAGGCATTTCGTTTCGGCACTGTGCTGCATAGTGACTAAAAGCTGCTTCCACTTTTTTTTTAATTTTATTTTGGGGAAAACCAACAAAACACTCTGTGATAGTTATAAATAATTGATCCGTAATAGATTCATAGTCAATGAAGGTACTGAGTCTTTCCCACAGAACATGGTGTGTATTCTCAAAACAACTTAAATATACAAAAGTTGTACACAGGTACATACATTATATATATATATATATATATATATATATATATACACATATACACACACACACACAAGATGGTTCAGAGAGAACTCAGATGCAGAGGCCTTTTAATTGTCTTTATTGGCACAGGTTGAAACACAAGACAGATCCTCTTTACTGAGGGAAAACAAAAGCGTGGCTATAACAAATGGAGAGCGCAACGCTCTTCAAAAGAAACGTTGCAGAACTATGAACACGGAACAAAAAAATCACTCCGAAGAGGAAACAAACTCAGACTATGGTTATCATGTAAAACTTAAACAGAAAACTCTCCAAAACGGAGGAAAATAAAGCTCTAAACACTTCAAAACAAAAACTAACTCAAAGCACAATCCTATTGATTGGCGATCTTTAACTAACTAAGAACGAGGTCAAAAACAAAACGCAATCTAAATGATTGGATCTACTCAATCTAACTAATAAAACGCAAGTCACAATCCTAGTGATTGGAGTTCCTAAAATGGCTGTGAAAATTTACAAACAGAAATCTCTCCCAAGGAGGAAAACAAAAAGGGCTATAAATCTTAACTAAAGTATCAGTTGAAAGGCTAGGATAAGAAAACTTACAAAGAAAACGTCGCTCACTAAGAGGATCGAAAGCATGTGGATTCTGTGGCTGTGACGAGGAGCTCTGGTGATCAGGCATGGACGAAAACACACTGGCACTGAAACAAGGAAACAGAGAGTTTTTAAGGTTCACATGGCTTAATTGTCAGCAGGTGTGTGTAATCAGGACCGGCAGGCCGGCGGAGGAGGAGGCGGGGCAAACTGCCGGAGTGACATATATATATATATATATATATATATATATATATATATATATATATATATATATAGGTTGGGTTTCAGGTTCTAAATGTGTCCAAGGAACACTCCTAAATAAACTTAAATAAAATAATATTAACTTCAAGTGTAAACCAGTGTGTATGTGTATCTAGTTAATGTTATTTGATGATCCATGTACAAATCTTCACAGTTTAGTGGAAAATATCGGTGTATTTACTGCCTCTCTGGACAAACACCATTCAAATTTTTCCATTGGCTTTCTTAGTCCACTCTTGCTTCACTGGTGCAAGCTTGCATCTTCTTGTCCAACCAGCGTGGGTCTCTTTGTCTCAGACTCCTCCCCCTTTTGAATGCTTGAAACGTGGTGTTAGCTACTGAGAGGCTCGTCTCAGTTTTCACGACCAGACCACGCCCCCTGCACTGGACCCCCACTTTCCCTCCCTCCTCCTCTCCCTCACTCAGCTCTCAGCCCACTTCTCTGCGTTTTTCAAAATCAGGCATTTGACGTAGAAAGATTAAATATTATATACTTAAGGCTCACTGCAAAATACCTTTGCGGTGAGCAGACTGAGTTTATTGCCGCAGAAATATGTTCATTCATCTATTTTTCATCTTCTTCGTGCTGCACTCTCAAATGTTTGGATGACAAATGTTGGTCTTGAAGCAAATCTGTCTAAATGAAGTAAATAACAGGAGTCCTTAAAAAAATCTCCCCTCACTTAACATTAAGGGGGAACTGGATGCCTTGCTGCAAATACTCCGCCTTTTAAAAGTCCTGTGTGATGAAGTGAGAGGTGAAATGATTTGTAAAACTGATGTCGTTCATATCTCAGCTGATGTGGGCAGACTCTGTAAATGATACCATCAAAAGCAATAAACAACCTGATTACAATAATATTTTAGGACTGTACTTAAAACTCCAGTGTGTAATTTATGTACTAAGCTTTGTGAAAGTACACCTCTAGGTCCATATTTCAACTTTTCTCTTTCACAATTAATTCCACCTCATTCATTTCAGCTGTCCCAAAGCACTTGGTAAGGGCCGATACTACTGGTGCCATGATTAGGTGCTGAAGGTGCTGAAGGTGCTCCGCCATCAACCAGAGCCAACACCTCTACCACCAAGATGCCAGATAACATTCATTTGAGCAGTAAATCATCCCAACTCCTGAGAGAGAGCTCACACAGGCTTCATGGGCAGGACTGGCAAATAAGTGTGAAACTACTCAGATTCTGAGAAGACATCACAGAGGCAAACGAGGAGATCATGCTAGAGCATCGTGGTTATGCTGAAGAAAAGCCCACAGCAGAACCACAGAAGCTGAAGAGAAAGCCTCAAGATGGCTGTGGATTAGAAGGGACAGTCAGTGAGCTGATGCTCTGGAATTTATCACTCTGGTCCGAGTCACCTGGGCGAGGGGGTTCTGAGGGTGAAAGACCCAAAACCCACTATGACCTCAGGTACTATCACTGACGTATATTTGTTGCTGTCTCACTTTACTAGCGTAGCTGTTTTGCTTCTGCCCTCCCTCCCTCCATCAGTCATGATGTAAAACACATCACCTGTGTCACCACAGACGCGGAAACAAAACACTATACTGCTATACTAAGACACAGAAAGAGTCATGTGAAGCTGAGTGACTTATTCATCATTGCGTGAACTCTTTTGAAAGTAGTTTAAATGTAACATTTGTTGATATTTAAAAGTCATACACTACAACATCACTGAAGAATGAAGAATGTATGAACAACATTGAATTCAATAAATTAATATCACCCGTTTCATTCAAAGTGACTTAATATCAAGCAGTGTAATATTGTGACCATGCAAAGTTTTTTTTTGCAGAGTCTAGATATGAAGCTAGGGCTAGACTCTACATCACAGCTTTTTTTTTTCTTTTTAACATTCACCACTTCTAGGCAAAAGCGAGATGATAACATTATCTCAGTGCCTGTGTAGGCAGCTACCTGAGTCTCTGTCAGATTCACACTGCAGCTGCCTTTAGCCAACACACATCTTGACTATGATGATAAGATGACTGAGTATGGTGTGGAACAATTTTACCTCAGAGAGAGAGCAGGACCCACTCTGCAGCTATACGTGTAGGGGCCAAGTATCCTCAGAGGGACATTAAAACATGAGAGTTTTTTTTCCCGTGTTTTATATCCTATTGTCGTGAATTTCCCCACTGTGGGATCAATAATAATAGTCTAATCTAATCTTGTCTGATCTAATCTAATATATCATCTAATATATTATATATTTTTGAAATATGGTTGTATGAGTTGCTGACACATATAACACAGACTTTGTTGTCCCCGCCCCCACTGCGCCTCTGTCACTAAGACCTAGCCTGAGTCAAGGATATGTGTGGCATCACTGAAAACATGGATACAGCAGGGACACTGAACAAAAATAATTTAGCCACTTATCATATAAGTTCACTATTAGACAGATGTTTCCTACTGGAAACTGACATTTGTATACTGCTCACTTTTCTGCACCAGTCCAAATCATCCAAAAAAAATCTTCTGTGTTTTTAGATTGTGTTGTTCACAAGAGCTGCAGGGTCTACTGCTGCATCATCTGGCAAGGTTGTGTCCCTTAAATCTGAATGTAGGATTTCACACACTAAGGATATAAAATTACACATTTGATCAAACTGATGGAGAAAGCTGTGGTTCAACAACTCTGTTGTGCCTTGAATTAAAATGGTTGAGGGTGATAGATATTGCACTCAATACTCAGTACAATAAATGTTTCCAGCTTTAGATCATGCTGTCTGTGTACACTGTCATATGAGCAAGAACCTGTGTTGGACTTACATATAGCCTAAAATAAAGCTTGTACGTGTTAACTTTCACAATATCAAATGCTGAGCAAGTCTAGCAGCTCCACACAACTCTCTCTGTTTCTCCCTATAGCAGCATTTGGATCTTGAAGTGATTTGTTTTATGTCAAGACAGACAGAGGCAACCGCATCATTGTTTTACTGCTTAGCAAGATGGAGTATGAGTGAAAACGCAGATGTGCCCACAAAAACGTTCAGAAGTGGTTTCTATTGCTCAATAAATCCAGTTGTTCAGTAGTTTGACGGGATGAAGTCTCCTTGTCCCCACCCGCCCCTGTGCTGCTGCTGTATACACACAAATGTTCCCTCAGTCAGGTCTGATAGTTTTGCTTGATAGAGTCTGTTTTCAGATAAAGGATGCAAACCGAACAGAGGCAGAATCACAAAAAAAAGTTAGATACTATAGATACTACACCAAATGCAAACCTTCATTCCGGAAACAGCATATCAGGGTCTTGGTTGAAGCTGGAAAAGGGAATTGAATTTATGTTGGATGTAAAAGTGCATCTGTACAAGTTCTCTTTTGTTATCCAAACAGGGTCAAAGCTCTCACTGCACACACTGGTGCCCATAGAAGCAAAAAAAAAAACACTGTTTTTCTGAATTCATGAGATAACTTTTTCAACACAGCTGAACAAATTCTGAAGCCTCTCAACAATATCCAGTTGACAGACAGTCAGACATAAATCGCAAGTGTAGATAGATATGAATTGAATTTTTTTTATTTTTGTTTTGTGTGAGTATTACAACACAGTAATTACTTTCATTTCAAATAACATACAATGGTATTTCCGCCACTCACAATTGAAATCTTTGTATACAAAACAAGAAACAAAATACAGAAAGTCAAATGAAAGTATACTTGAGAACTCGAACACATTGGGAAAGATAGACATGAAATGTCCGAGGTGACACTTTTTATGCGGATAATGGGAAGAGGTGACCCCAGTGATGTTAGACAACAATAGTTGCATGCACTCTAAATATGATGAATCAGGCCATTTCACAGGTAATAAAATACATCAAACAACTTAGTTAGATTTTCTTTTTTTGACAAGGCTATGATCACAGCAACACAAGGTCGTTTGTAAATTCTTTACTATTCATCTGCAGGAAACAATGAAAGGACTGCCTCAAGTTCACATTTGGACTACTAATACAGTTGTGGAAAACAGTTGTCGGATGCAAGCCTTATATTTTCCTCCCTGTGACATTTATACATATATAAAGCCATCATTACTTTGAGGGGTATTGATTTTGTTGTATGTGTTTACTGTGTTCTCTCTTTCTCTCAGCCAGCAGTGCATTTCTTAAAGGTTGCTTGTTTGGCTCCTAATAATCTCTGCTGTTGCTGAAACGTGCATCCTGGTTTGAGAAAAAAAACCTTCAGAGCAGCAGATAAATCTCGCCTTCCTCTTGTGGAACTTTGGCTTTTATTGCAGGTCTCTCCTTTGTCTGTCTGATGGATTATAGTGGATACTTTATGCACACTTTCCTGGGGAAAAAAAGCACCATTAGCTTCTCTTAAGCACAATGAACCTCTACCTCTTCCATTGTCTGTACCTGTGCATGCTCCCATTCATGTAATAGCTGAGTCACACTAAATCATATATATATATATATATATGTATGTATATATATATATATATATATATATATGTTTGGCTCATCAAATAAAGGCACCTCTGCGAATTAAGCTGCATTTCCGTCGAGCATCACCAGTGCAATTCAGCTCACCCAACCCAATACCATGAAAAGTGTGTAATAGAGCTGCAAGTCCATGTGTGTTACAAAAAGTTACATAGATACAAAATACTTTTTTCCCCCTGAAACAACATTTGTATTATATCACGAGTGGTTGTCAGGAGAGAATGTGACCATGGCA